>NC_141142.1:18364006-18706506 GCF_053477565.2 Lygodium microphyllum
CCTTGATCCTAGGAGATCTGCTTCGGTAGCACCCTTCCTTATGGCAAGAATTAAAGCACTGGGTGGAGGGAAAAGAGGAGCACACTGTCGTTGACTAGCAGGACATAGTCAGGCAGATTCCAAGCCTAATGCTACACTCAGTTCCAAGGTCACTGCATGTCAATGCTTTCTGGGAAGGCACTGAGATGCATGCAGTCTTACCTATCTTAGCCTTGGGGGATGTAACACGAAAAGGAATTGTAGACACAGGCACCGGTGTCAGTGTCTTGAGCCATGCAGTTCTATAGGCCTGGGGAAACCCACCCGTGGAAATGGTTAGGTTCAATGTCACATTGGCCAACAGAGTGAAAGGGATGCAGGAGATGCGAGAGAGAAGAGCACACACAATGTAGGTGATTTCAACAAAGTTATGACAGCCTTATTGCACTTTCATAAATATATGAATGAAGAATATGGGTGGTCACTGTACATGGGCAAGCCCAAGGGCATTTTATCCCAACAACCTCCCACTAAAAGGCCAATGGGCCAAGTGAAAAAACAAAAGAAAAGAAAAGAGACAGGGTGAGGAATCATGACATCTCACCCAACGCCCAATCGGAAAATGAGTTGTGCAATAAGTGGCGAGAACCTCCTCACAAGAAGAGTCAAGCATCCTTGAGTCCATGACATCCAGGAGCAGACAATAGAGCAATCCATGACTGCTTCCCATGAAGCAAGCAACACAACTCATAAGTGCACAGTTGTAAAGCATCAGAGTGGCGCATAGCATCAACGCAACGCATAAAAGACAACGGAGATCAAGCAAACCCTATGGGTCATTGACCAAGTACATCACTTGCCCTGAGGACGAGCAGGATTAGATGCATGTCTTGGCAACCATTGACCTACCGTTCTCGAATGAGAAAGAGCTATATAGGCAAGCTACTAAATCCCCAAGCATCCTAGCAAGGGAGCCCATCGTGCCACTCTGCATGATGGCAGGAAGCTCATGCAACCTAGGGAAACCGGTCTCGTTCCATATCCCCACCAACAAGCTCGAGCTTCAGGAAATCATAGAGTACTTGAGCGATAAACTGAAGGGCAACATGGCTGCCAATCTAAAACCCGTAAGTGATATTTTTGCCTAAGCCTGAGTGGAAATGGACCAAAATTCACGATCTGAACCTATTATACAATTGGGCTTTAGTCACTGACGAAAAGGAGATTGGAGAGGAAAGCCTGGGGGATGACGAGTAGTCAGAGGGGCAAGACTCTAATGATGAGGAGTACGAGGACTGCCGCTCTATTGGAGACGAGAGTGAAGAAGAGTTAGACATGATAGAATATGACACTGAAGGGAGAACAATCAAATAGATCAAGGCAGACTCTAGGCCTAGAAGGGAAAGGGCAGGCTGGAATGAAAGAGGAGTCATGTGGATGGAGTGCGATAGATCCTGGTTGGAGCACATATGAGCCATGGATTATGAGCACACAGGAGTGGCGCAACCATTGGTAGTTCCAGTGCTTAAGATGGATACACCTACTGAATTATGACCCCCCTGGCAAAACTCCTTCCTCAAGCGAGGGATGTGAGTTTAACTCGGAGTCAGAAGTCAGTACGGAGAGTGATCTCAAAATACCCCAACCCTCTAAGGTCAGACGCACCAAAGGGGACTTTCCAGTCCACCTAAGGCACTGACGACTAAAGGAGGAGGCCAAGAAGCGAACTAAGGACTCAGAAGTAGAGAGACAAAAGAAGCCGCAGGATCTCCCCAAACGCTTCACAAAGTTTAAGAAGGGTGATAGAGTGGTGATTCTGCTGGGAGCAAAGAGACAAGGGCAAACCAATGAGACAATTGAGGGACCCGCCAAGGTCAAGAAAGTCAACTTGGTAGGGGAAGGTGAGAAGCCTCGACCTATGTTCATTGCTGACGACTTGACCAAGGATGAGGAGGCTAAACTTGTTGCTCTCCTACAAGAGTATGTCGACGTGTTTGCCTGGTCCTTGGAGGAACTTAAAGGAGTCGATCCTAGGGTTGTGACCCATAATATCCCAATGGTTCCAAATGCAGTGCCAACAAAGCAACGACCTTACCCTATGAATCCCAAACACGCCTATGCAGTGAAGGAGGAAATCGATAAGCTCCTGAAGGCGGGATTTATATATGAGATTGAGCACACGGATTGGGTATCACCTATAGTGATCGTTATGAAAAAGAATGGTAAAATTCAAGTGTGCATGAATTACAAGAAAGTTAATGCCACTACAAAGAGGGACAACTACCCCTTACCGTATACCGAGCATATGCTAGAGAGGGTAGCAAGCAAAGAAGCCTACATCTTCCTGGATGACAGGCACAAGACTGCCTTCGCCATAGAGTGGGGTGTATTCGCCTACATCGTTATGCCCTTTGGGCTAATGAATGCGCCTGCAACCTTTCAATGATTAATGTGCACTATCTTCAAGGATATGCTTAGACACGAGCTAGAGGTGTTCATAGACGACTTATGCATACACTCTAGTTGGGCCGAACACTAGAAAAGTTGAGAGCTGTCTTTGAATGGTGTCGGTTATACAACCTCTCATTGAACCCCTTAAAGTGCTAGTTTTAGGTGAAGCACAGATGTATCCTAGGGCACGTAGAGTCAAGGAACAGTATTGCCACTGACTTCTCAAAAGTTAGGGTCATTGTCGACCTACCACCACCCATTAACTACAAGGGTATTCAGTGTTTCTTAGGCCATACGGGATACTATCGACGCTTTGTACTGAATTATGCACTGATTGCTAGACCATTGTACAAGTTGCTGATCGTATTCAAGTGGATTGAGGAATGCTAGCGTGTATATGAAGAGTTGAAGAAGGCTTTCACCACTGCACCAATCTTACGAGCCCCGGATTGGAGCATAACGTTTCATGTACACATAGATGCCTCTAAGTTTGCTATTGGAGCTGTTCTACGCTAGCCTGGTGAGCATAACCTAGATTACCCTGTGAGTTTTGCCAGTAGGCAGCTCACTGAAACGGAGATGAACTATTCCACTACAGAAAGGGAAGGGTTAGCCATGGTGTTTGCTGTAAAGAAATTTAGGCATTATCTGTTGGCCACCCCCTTCGTCTTTTTCGTTGACCATCAAGCCTTGCTTTATCTCGTGAACAAGCCGTGCGCTACAGGTCGCATAGCTAGATGGTTACTTCTCTTGTTGGAATTCGATTTCTCTGTACGTAAGGGAAAGTAGCACTACATGGCTGATCACATGTCCTGCATGCCCACAAGAGAAGCTGCTGGAGAAGGCATACCTGACGACCTACCGGACGCTCATCTCTTTGGCCTATCTAGTGAAAGAGACTTGTTTAGAGCCGAACTGATGCCATATTGGGCCGATGATGTAGTTCAAGTGCTAGAGAACGGTCTACCTGAGAGACCTATTGAGAAAGACAGGCTAAGGAGACTTACCTTAAAGATCCAGCCATACCAACTGATCGCCGGCCAACTCTATAGGCTAGGACAAGACAATTTGTTGCGTAGATGTGTGTGTGAGCACAAGATGCACGATGTATTGAGAGAAGTGCATGGTGGAATAGCTGGATGACACTTTAGTGGGGATACAACAGCTCGTAAGGTGCTACAATCCCAACTACGGTGGCCCACCCTATTCCATGATGCTGCTAAATTTGTAAAACACTGCGATGAGTGCCATAGGACTAAGGTGCCTGTGCACAAGGATAAGATGGAGTTGACCCGGTAATAGTATGACAGCCCTTCGAAAAATGGGGCATTGACTTCATTGGACCTATCAATCCTGCGGCATAGTACTCCCAAGCATGCTACATCATTGTGGCAACTGATTACCTGACGAAGTGGGTAGAGGCAAGAGCCACTAGGAAGAACAACGCTAGAACCACTGCGAAGTTCTTGTGGGAGTAGGTTCTTTCACGTTTTGGTTGTCCAATTGAACTAGTAAGTGATCAGGGCATGCACTTCATTAATGAAGTGATATCCCACCTGCTCTCGACCTTCCTATCATTCATAGAAGGTCCTCGCCCTACTATCCTCAAGCAAATGGCCAAGCAGAATCCACAAATAAAATCCTAGTCAACGTGCTTATGAAGGTGGTATCCATGTCACGAAGTGACTGAGATAACAAATTAATGGCGGCCTTGTGGGCCTATTGTACAGCTTAAAGACGACTGTAGGGCAGATGCCCTTTAGGCTGACTTATGGAACGGAGGCCATTCTACCCTTAGAGTTCTTTATCCCTAGCTTAAGGATAATAGCCCAGGAGCATTGGGAGGGAAGAGAGGCTTGGACCAACCGCTTAGTGGAGTTAGAGCGTATCACGGAGACTCGACTCTTAGCCACCCACTCTCTGATTTGTGAGAAGGCATGAATAAATATGTGGTTTGACAAGCATGTCAAACAGCGCAACTTGGATTAGGGGGACCTCATTCTACTATACTCTGTGAAGGGTCACAAATAGAAAATGAAATTTTGAGGACTAGGACCTTTTCGAGTACGTACTATTAGTAGAACAGGCAATGTTGAATTGGAGACGCTCAAAGGTGAAGGAATAGGCTTTTTCAATGGCAGTCGCATGAAAAAGTACTATCCTCCTTCCCATCCGTTGCACGAGCCACCTATGCTTGAAGCCCCTGTCAACGTCTGCATGGCCACTATTACTGAACTGACAGATCAAGATGAAGAAGCAGTGGTACCCGCCTAGCTACGAATTACGGTCACTGCAGAACGGACGTATTCTTTTAATGCCTTGATCAACGAAGGTGCCGACTATAATATCTTGATGCATGACCATTGGATACGCATTGTTCAACCTAAATTACAGCCCACAAATGCTAAACTCAGCCCATTTGGGGGCAACACTTACTCACTCATAGGAAAATCCAAAGTGGCTATCTCTATCGAGTCTGAAAATATACCAATCTTCTTTTATGTGTTGCCAAACACCAAAGGGGCTGATAGAAGTCACTACTAGGTCGCACTTTTAAAAAGTAGACGAACTGCAATGTGGACTATAACCTAAATTGCATCCATCTTGCTATAGGCAATGTGTGCATAGTGACTACTTTCAGCAAGGGTTATCTTGATCCTTCTACAATTGCAAAGCCACCGATAGAGACCCCTATGACCACGCCTATGAACAAGCCTAGGGAGAAGGGCTATGATATCTTGCTATAGGCAATGTGCGCATAGTGACTACTTTCAGCAAGGGTTATCTTGATCCTTCTACAATTGCAAAGCCACCGATAGAGACCCCTACGACCACGCCTATGAACAAGCCTAGGGAGAAGGGCTGTGATATCTCGCCCCATGCTCAAACTGCTAGAACCAAGCCCACCAAGGCCATTCACAAGGCCAAGGAGTCCACGCTCATATGGGTGCCAAAATGACAAGGGCCACCTCCTTGTAAACTGCAGAAACGTGCTTCTAAACGCAAAAACTATCAGTCACAGCCTAAGAGGCAGCTCAGATGCTATTGACGTAGGCACATGACCATGCTGCGATGGATCCCCAAAGATCTCTTGCGAGCATAAGGATACTATGAGGGCAACCCCTGGATATGGGTGCCTAAGAGTGGACATTCAAGAGGCTCAACTCTAAGCAACCTCACTCCAGCTAGAGAGGCTTGCACATACAGAGCCCAAGCTGCAAAGCAAGCTGTTGTGATTAATGAATCCCAACACATTTATCATCCAAAGCTAGATGCCCCAGAATTATCCAAGTCAGAGGAGTTGAGCATCCCCATGATGGCTCAGATAGATTGCAGCACACCTCCTATGCCACTGGAGCCCCCTGCAGCATCTCAAAGTGCTTCTGAATGCAAAGTCCCATCTATGGCGCCATCAATGGAGTCACCACTGTCTAGCCCAATTGCACCATCACCACCAATAGGTCTTAGGCCTTCGTATGAAATATGATCTTTCCTTTCAGTGGCCAAGGATCTTGCTGAGACCTCGGGAGATGACGTAGTGACATGCATCAAGGTGTTAGATAACACCTTCACCACATTCGCTAGGAGCTATGAGAGGCTTGACCTAGGACTTCTCGATGAACCCCTTGCTTTTGATGTTCGTGTGTTGCCATGCACTTGGGAAGACTACGAATTTATGACCGTCAAATTCCCCAAAATTGTCGCCGAATTAATCACTAATGGAGAAATCTCAAAGGAGCAAGCCATTCTCAGAATACTAATTACCTCGTACCGCAAGCTTGCTCGCTCTGCACCTGAACAAGAACTGGAGGAGCTCACGCAGCTTGCCAGCTCTGATTCTTCGTTCTTACAACTGTGGTATGCCTTGCGACTCCAATGGGTGAAAAAAGGCTGTCGCATCATGACCAATGCCAAGCAAAGAAGGAAAATCAAAACAATTGAACACGACCCTACTTATGTGGCACCTCTTTCATTTAGGGTTTTGGCCATTACACGCAACATACACTTAGATGACCATGTGTTAGCCCACCCTTGCATTGACCAATTCCTTACGGAAGAGGAACTGCACGTTGCTAGCCGCCTCAACTCCGAGGACATCTTTCATGATGTCTTGACCTATATCACCCAAGTTTCCATACAACCATGTGAACTTCATCGTCATGCCCAGCTTGAATATAACCCTAACCTCTATACTTGGCTTTTGGCCAAGTAACTCGCCCCTCAAAGTCCATATGAGTCCTTCTTCCCTTGCTAATCCTAGGAAGGATTCCTTTAAAACTTAAGGAAGGGGGGAGGGGGAGCAGAGCAAAGTGAGAGCCAAGTGATGTAGCAAGGTGTAGTGATGGATGAAAATGATCAACTAAATTTAAATAGGAAAGAATGCAAGGAGGAAATAGATGTTTCTTTTCAATTATTTCCAAGTTTCATACCTTTGAAGCAGCACGGCAAATTGTCACACGCATTCTTTCTTGGGTTTTTATTAGTGATGAGTCAATTCATAAAGCTAATATTGGCATGGTGTAATGACAGGCACCTACCATGGCAGGACAAGAAAAGGGGGGTAAACTTCCATTCACTGAAGAGGAGCTGACAAAGTATGGGATCAGTGTTGAGACACGTGGATTTAGCCAGTTCACGTTCAAACATACCCTGAATTTTGACGATGCCATCCTGGAAGAGCCAGTAGTGAAGGAGCTGGTGGATAAATGAAACCTCCGAAAGTATGTGGAAAAGGTCGGACAGGCTATAGATTACAGCATGTGCACTGACTTTTTAAGGAGCTTTGATGAAGGTAGGAGCTGTGGCATAGTCACAGTAAGGATTGGTGACCAGGAAAGAAGGGTGCAAGTTCCCCTTAATGTAGCTATCGTCGAGAAAGCCCTGGGGCTTGTGTCCAAGAAGGAGAGGCGCCCAAGAAGAGATGTATATACCATGATGGGAGTCAAAAAAGATTACATGCACACAGTGGATGGAATCAGTTTGGCTGATATTCCAGACCCCACAACAAAGATGCAAGCTAAAATGGTCCATGCTCTTTTCTCAGGACAGAGATACGACACTTTAATGAACAGAATCAGGGTGCCATTACTAGAGAGCATCGCTGCAGGAGTTCCAGAGGAGGTGGATTGGAACGGTTTTGTGCAGAAAACTATCAAGAGTTCAGCCGCGCTCCTGGCTCCAGCCACAACACCAGCTAGTTGGGAGTCTCCTGCTTCTACTGCACGATCTGCAAGGAAAAAGCCTGCCTCGAAAGCCTCCACAATCAAATATGGCAGTGTCCTGATGGCAATCATCCATGAGGCTATCAAGGATGCTGGTATAGATGAAGAGCAAGCTATGCATCAAAGCTCACCTCACTGCGAGGAAAAAGGCTCGAGTGAAAGGACAATAAGCGACAAAGGAGAGCCGGAGGTACCATCTACTCAAGCGGCTAAACCACGGGAGAAAAAGAAGAGTGACAAGAGCCAAAAGGAGAAGAAAGAAAGACTGAGCAAAGAAGAGCGAGTCGAGATGAAGAGGGCTCAAAGAGAGTCAAGAAGGGTGGAGGAGGAACAAAGGAAAAAAAAAAGAGGAAGAACTCAAAAAATTTAGAGAAGAATCAAAGAGGGCAGAAGAAGAGAGGCAAAGAAGGGCAGAGGAGGAAGCCAAAGAATTAAGAATGAAAGAACTTGCTGAGTTGGTAGAGGCCACTCATAGATCTGTCGAAGAAACCCATGGGGGAGGAGAGATCGATCCTTTGAGTCCCCGCCATGAAGCTGAAGAAAGTGGCAGTGTGGAAACAACCCTAGTAGTAGTTGTAGGCAAGGGCAAGTCCCTATTGCACCCCCTGCCTTCCTCCTTTGTGTTAGTACTAACCGACACCACAACCACAACCACCCCGCAACCCACGCTCTCTCTAGACACGGCCCAATTGATGAACATGATGCAGCTACTTGTCAATAAAGTGGCTGAAATTATACTAGAAGCTGAAGCAAAAAGGCCCGCTGTCACAGATACCGAGTCTAGGCAAGATCCAAAACGACAAAAGCTAGAGGCATCAACCACTATAGCCCCTACTCCCGTGCCATCTGGTGTCAACTATGATGCTTATGTGGCTGAGCTTCTAGCACAATTGGACAAGGAAAAAGAAGAAAAGAAGATAGCCCTGGTGGAGTTAGAGAAAGAAAAGGAAACTTCGGCAGCCTTAAGGCTGGAAGTTTCAAAGCAAGGAGCCGACCGAAGAAGGGAAGTGAAAACTCTACAAGATTAGTTGGAAGCAAAGACCAAGGAAGCCCAAGACAATGAGAGCTGCCTAAGACAAAGGCTGGAAGATGAAGACCAAAACCTGGTGGCAGAACATCAAAGCTTGAAGTTACTAGTGTACCAATATGATGACTTGCAATAGAGAACTGCCGAACTAGAAAGGTACATACAGATAGAAGCTTAGGAGGGCGAGCCAAGTGAGCAACAAGAAGATACCATAGCTTTTCGGCTATGGTATGAACTTGAAGAACAAGATAGATTGGAGAGGGCAATAGAGTTCCTAGAACAGGAAAGGCCGGGAGTTCCCACAGTAGAAGCACAAAGGCTGCAAAATGAGACACAACGACTGCAAGATGCATTGGAGATTACCAAGGGAGACATAGAAGCCCTCATGGCCATGGCCTTCACCCAAAGAAGATTGCACTTTGCAAAGATCCAAAGTCACGAGTAGCTTGTGCAAGAAAAGTCAGAGCTATTTGTTGAGGCAGAAAAAAGATTCAGCATTGCAAATCAGGCAAAAGAAATTGCTGAAGAATAGCTGGCTTGAAAATCTAGGGAAAGAAACCAACTCTAGTTCTTAACAAATGAGCAGCAGAGCAGGTTGTGACAACCTTGGCAAGTGAGCTGGAGGAGGGAAGAAAGAAGATGGATGAGAGAGCCACTGAGTGGGAAAGAAACAATTTTGAAAGAGTTAGGGATTTAACAGAACGCTTGGCAGTGGGCTGAGTGCGAGAGAGTGCTTGCGAAGTCCAGGGCAGAAGCTACTGATGTATGTGCCAACACACAAAGGCAAGCCTTCCTCAGCATAGTACTACACATCACCCAGGCGGAGGCAATGATTCAGTGGAGAATGTAAGAAGGAAGTTAGAACTAACCACCAAGCACTAAAGTATGGCCTTCAAGAACTGGAGCTTCCAACAGGCACAGGAATCACAAAAGAGCAGCAATTTCACTACCTACGCGTGCCGACCTCTCCACTGTTGAGCTCAAGGAACTTGGGTTTGAAGAGCATGAGCAGCCACCACCACCACCACAAGCGGTTCCATCAGTTGTCGAGCAGAATGTCAAAGAGGGTCTGGACTTTGAGCAGGATGCTGAAGAAGAGCAACAAAGAATGCCCAGTCCGCCTCTACCAAACCTCTCGCCTGAAGAGCACAAAGATGCACATATGCCCGAGTGCATTGTGGTAGCCAGAAGAAAAAGACAAGAACTAGCAGAGGAAGCCCAAAGTAGAGCACGATCACTGCCAAGACAATTCCCTAAAGAGCCTGTGCCACTACGAGGGGATCCCCATCCTATCAATTGGCCTCAGGAATTGGTCATAAGGCATCAATAGGAGTTCTAGACGAGGCCGTTTGAACTTTCATTTATTTATCCACGCTCTCTAGACCGTGCTTTGCCTCTAGGTATTCTAGCAAAGATCAAGGATCTGGCTAATGATCTTGCAAACAGGTGGATAGATGAAAGAAGCCTCATAATAACTAGATGGAGGTAAGAGCCTAAAGACTACTGGAAAGATAAGGTAAGCAGGGTTCCCAAAACCGTCCAAGGCTACGAGGCATAGCTGAAGTGGCAGAGGAGGATTTGGGATATCAATTTTGATGCCTGGACTGCCTTCTACAACTCGCTCCCTGAAGAACGCAGTGACCCCATCTACATGCCCTACCCCAGTAGGCATGGAGTTGACTATGATCGAAATATTCATGGGGATTTTGACTTTCCTAAGATATATAACGTTAATGCCCAAAGCCCCAAGGAATGCCTAGTCTTTAGGTTAGAGGATCTCCTCCCATCTATCAACTGCTTCCTCGCAGATTTTTCCTCTTGCCCAGATCCAGCCTTCTTAACTACCTATAATTATCTTAGGCTTATCAAGTTCCTACTAATGCAGAGATCCACAGCCGAGGAAGCCCACCTCCCTCCACTCTTTTTTGACATCAACCTAGGGATATATAGTAGAGCCATGACTAGACTAATGATGAGGGCAACCTTGCTTCCCTCCTTTTGCCTAGAAATCTTAGAGGATATGAGTGATACCCGCTTCACGAGGTGCAATCATCCTTTCTTGTAATAATTATCCTTACCTGTGAATTTTTTATAAATAAAACATAACTCTTTTTTATTCTATTTGTAAATAATCCCTTTATATTACACCCTTTTGTGTGTAAAAAATATATAAAGATGGTATTTTAAAAATACTTTATTTTGAACCCGCATGATGCACACATATATTCATGAGTAACGTATCCGAGTTATTTGTATGGTAGCTGATTTAGAGTTCAAAGTGATCATAGGGTCCTTAAGTATTTCCTCACTTAATCCAATCTTATTCCTAAGTAGTGTAGGTGGATAGATACATTGCAAACTTATGATTTTGACATCACTCATACAAGGGGCGTGGTTGATTCTCTTTCTCATATGTAGGCCTGCAAAGTTTCAGCAAAATGACCGAGCTACATAATGACTAGATTGAAGAGTTACTGGAAGCTTCTCTTTTGGATGAAGAGCTCAGCCATATTTTTTAGAAATTATAGCAAGGTCTCATGGAAGATAACTTGCATTATCAACTTCAAAATGGCCTAATCTAGTTAAATGGCAAGATTATCATTCCCTCTACTTCTTCTTTTAGATGGAAAATTATGGAGGAGTTGCATTCTTTGCCTTTAGCTAGACACCTTGGAGTTTTCAAAAACCTATGATAGGATTAGTAAAAGATTTTATTGGAAAGAACTATGGAAGGATGTCAAAGATTTTGTCATGAAGTTCATGCCTTGTTAGCAAAATAAGGATAGCACCCATAAGCCAGGTGGTTTGTTGCATCCATTACCTATTCCCACAAGGAAATGGACACAAATTACCATGGATTTCATTACTAGGTTGCATACTACCAAAAAGGGATGGAATATTATATATGTGGCGGTGGAGAGACTCACCAAGGTAGCCCATTTCATTCCAACCGAGACCCAGCTTATTGCTTCTCAAGTGGTCAGTCAGTTTATGGAGCAAATTTTTAGATTACATGGATTACCACAGGTGTTTGTTCATGATAGAGATTCAAAGTTCATGAGTAATTTTTGGGAGTAGGCGGTATTCACATCCATGGGCACTAAATTGACTTTCTCTTCGACCTATCATCCCCAAACTAATGTATAGACAAAAAGGGTAAACAAGTGGTTGGAGACTTAGCTTCGCCATTTTTGTTATGATGTCCATAATTCATGGGATTCTTGGTTACACTTGTGTGATATTCCAACTTTATTTTCAATCTTCCTGACTTCTCACAAATTAGATTTGAAGAATTCTAGACCATTAAATAGAGGAAGTCTCGAGTAAAATAGTCTGAGGTTTGTAGCACGACACTTTCCTAGGTTGATAGGGAGTGTAGCCATCCTTCAAAAGGAAGTCACCACGTGAACACGAGTCATGGGCCATAAGTCAAAATTGATCAAGCTAATTTAAAACTTAGCAAAGAAAACAAGTTCCAAAGCTTTAAGCTTTAAAGCTTAAAAGCTTTAGGAAGAAAAAGAAGAAGAATAGGAAAACAACGACGAATAGATCGCCTCCCCCCCTTGTTTATTATTAAAAAAATAGCACATGATCTTCCCAAATTTGGAGTCCCTAATTGTTGAGGAAAAAACTTGAATTCTCCTTCTATATCATAGCAAATAACTCTAGCAATATCCCCCTCTTCTCAGTTCATTGAGAGGCCTAGATTGAAGCAAGATCATCCGAGAGCTAGCGAATTATTCATGGCATCTCTGCCAACCTCTCTAGATCTCAAAGACCAAATCTCCAGCATCATATTGCATCTTGAAAGCTTCTAGATTATTGATTTGTCAATATATCCTCCATAGAGAGCTCCTCTTCTTGGCCACAACCCTTCTTCTTCAATTTAGCTATAAATACGAAGCATGAGGAGCCCTTGAGGGGTGGCTTGAGCCAAAGAGGAGAGGCTCTTTTTGAGAGTATAGAAAAAAAAGGAGTGGAGCAAGAGAAGCGCAAGGACGGGAATTCTCATCAAGAAGACAAGGAAGATACTCCGCACGCTCTTGGAATCGAATCCTCCATCCCTTCTTCCCCACTTCCCTGTGGAATCAAGACTCTTCTCAATTTTTCTAAATTCCTAGTAATCGCCATCTCCCATCAATCCAATTGCAATTAACTCAAGATTTCTTGTGAAAAATCCCATCTCAATCTTGCAATTAAAGACCATGGTGGCGTGGAATAATAAAGTTATGAAGGTCATGGAGGCAGGAGCTGCCAATAACAGTGCGGACATAATCACTGCAAAAAACGGAATAACGAGTACTAGGATTGCAAACGAAGATGTGAATACCATCAACCAAGCACTCATCATGGATCCCCAAGTACTATATTTTGATAATAAAGGCAGCTAGGAGGCCATCATCCCATGAATTGGCAACAAAAAGCTACATTCGTAAAATAGGATTTTATTCATTTCCTACATATAATCCTTTACAAGAATTCTTAACCGCGAATTCCAAGGGGAAATTTGGGTTTGTATAAGATGTACCAAGGAGAGTACAAGGAAGGTATCGTGTCCCTAAAAGGCTTAAAAGTTTTTATTTGTATTGATCTAATGAAACCTCTAATAGATAATCACGTATGCTAATTCTTGGTATATAAAAGACCTTGAAATGGAATTGTCGAAAGAATACTTTTCGTAATAAAACTAACCAAGATTTCTTTTATCGTAGGCAAGGACCCACGAAACTCCAAGGGATTTATTCTCAAGAATAGAATTCTTGTTTAGATTCAGTACAAACTAGATCGCGAGGAAGGGGAAACCCGAGAAGACTATTGGAAGGTATTGCCACTTATGCTAAGTTTTGCCTTGATATTATTGTTTTTGGAAAGAAAATATTTGTCTTGGAAATAAATTTGTTAAAAGTTTATGTTTGATGCATTCGAATTAAGATGTTCATGATTATACGCTAGGTACTAATCTTTGCTAAAATCATCAGGCTAAAAGATGGATGAACAGATCACCGATTGAGGTAGTATTCCAGTGAGCATAGAACGTCGACTGAGGCAGTGCAGTGTTCTTGATGGCACTAGACCTCCCCAAGGCCAGCATGAATAAAACCTTCTCCAAGGGTTTTTTTATAAATGTAAGTGATTATATACCAATCATGACGCGAAAGGCCTTGTTGTAGGGAACTCTAGTCGGTAGGAGGAGATGAGGATACCAAAGGGCTCTAGTCATAAACTCCTTAGGCTCTTACAAACTGCCAACTACCCTTTGATTTCCAGACAGTATGTTGGAAGTTCCAATACTAGTTGAGGAGCTGAACTTGGAAAGAATAATACCCTTGGGTTGACATCATTCTAATTAGAATAGAAAACATCGTAAAAAGTTATTTTTCTTAAAGGAACTATTGAGATGGGATTGCTTCACTTTGTTTTTGTGTTGTGAAATAAAGGTGTGTAACAAATTTGTATCAAGAGATAATTCAAAGAAGCTATTTTTATATGTTGAACCTAAGGTGGTAGGTGATTAGGTAATTAAAAATACTCTCTCCAGGGAAGCAGGAGGATGGACCTCTCATGTATCCAGACCTATGGATGGGTAGTCTCGGTAAGTGGAGAGATTTCCTAAGAAGGAATAAAAATCACATTTTGATGGACCATTAGAGATTAGAAAGCCTGACTCGCATCACTTTGGAACCATGGGCAGAAAGGGATCAAAGTGCAATACTTCCCTTTGTCTCCCATTCTCTTTGAAACCTAGCGCAACGCAAGCCGCAATTTATATCAGGGATGGAAACTCAAACCTCTGATACTAATCAACCGTTAGTAGTTGATTTGACCAAAAAGACTTAGGTGGATCCTCATGGAAACGGTCAAAACTTCCACTACGGGGTAGACTCAAGCGAGCCTAGTTAGCAAACTCTAAGGGTTTTCATCAAAATCTCGAACGACGTTCTCTAGGACATCTCTTGATGGGCTACTAAGAATGTACTGCCAATAAGGAAATCTTAACAAGAAGACTACAAATTAATCTAGGGCTAATGTTAGGAGGTAATTGTAAGGGCTCCCTTGGACCACAATCTAAAAAGTCATCTTCCATGAAAGCATAGCTAGCTAGGGAATCCGTAAAGTGATTCCATTGTCAAGGAACTAACTAACAAGTCACCGTCTCAAAGATATGTAACATATCTAGGGCTGCATGATGGTACATCCATAAGATGGGATCCCACACACTGTAAGTCCCATTTAGCTACTTGATTACTAACTGTGAGTCACCTTTAACCAATAATTGGCGGATACCACCACATCAAGCTACATTCAGCCCTATGATCAAGGCCTTGTATTCTACCATATTATTAGTAAAAGAGGGTCCTAAATAGAATCCCATCTTCATGGCAACCCTACATCAGGGATCTTTAACCATACCAACACTCACATATTTAACGAGACATCTGGAAGCTCCGTCAACATCTAGAATGTAAACCCAAGCTTCATTGATAGGCCATGCCATAATAATCAGCTCATTCGTACTTATGATAGTCAAAATCAAGCCGAGAGAGAGGATGCATAACAAGCACAATTCATCCTTCCTTGCTGAACTTGATAGGAATACTAGTCAGAAGTCATTGACAATGGTGGCACTAGACCTTAATTTCCCATGTAAAGGATTTGTCTTGCCACTCAATAACCTGATACCCTTTGCTCCACTAGATCACTCGACTTTGGTGGTAACGTTGCTCAAGGTATGGACACTCCAGATAGGGAATGATGCGTCCCATTTGCTCATCCTGGCACCTATTGCACGTTAAAGCTAGAACCCGAAGGACCTACACATGCACCAAGCCCAATGTCAGCCCTTGCACATAGTAAGGCTTCAGCTTATTAAGGTCAACTTTAGTCTTAAACTCTACCCCCTGCATATCTTCTAGAAGGGCTGTAGAGCCATTCTTTCCTAAACCTACAATCTTGTATGGTCCATCCCATTTGGGTTTTAATTTTCCTGAAAAGAGCTCCCAACGAGCATCATAATATAGCCCTAACTAACCTTTCGCAAATTTGTACTTCTTGGATAAAATTCCCACAAGTTGTTTAAGCGCTCCAATACTATCTTGGATAAAATTCCCATTAGTTGTTTATTTGTACTCTCAACCTGACCATTTTCTTGAGGATTATATGGGGTGGCCTTGTTGTGCTTAATCTTCAAAGCTTCATCTGTTAGGGCCACTATAACCTTATTCAAGAAGTGTGTCCCTTGATCAGACACAATCTCATTCGGTGGACCAAAATGGCAAACAATTTGCTCCATAATGAAATTGGTCGTCTCCTTAGCATTGTCTTTCACCGTTGCTTGAGCTTTAGACCACTTTGTAAAGTTGTCCGTTGCTACAATGATATACCAATTTCACATAGTTAATGAAGGATATATTGGTCCCACAAAATCAATAACCCATTTTTCAAAGGGTAACATAACCAAAATGGGATTTAGATGTTGCCTACGATTTTTCCCCACATCATGTATTTGACAGACATCACATCATTTAACATAACTGAAAGCATCTTCGAAAATTGATGGCCACCAATATCTAGCATGGAGAGCTTTTTGGGTGCTAAGCCAGCCAGAAAAATGTTCCCCAAATATGTTGAATCATGGAACTCCTCAAGAATAAATGGTACCTCATCGGGTACTACACAATGACAATAGATATCATCTACTCCTCTAGACTAATACAAGACACCCACTATAATCGAAAAGCATAATGCTTGTTGCTTGATCTTTCTCTTTTTAGACTTCGATAAAGAATCCCCAAATCCTCCTATAGATAAATAATGCATTATCGCTGCATACCAAGAAGGGATGGAAGCTGTATCGATTTTAAATAGACCTTCAATAGCACTTCCTTCAGTTAGAATTTCCTTTTGCTCCCCGAAATCCACAAGACATTCCACAATACCCTATAGATTTGGTGGCTTGCTCCTAAGCTCATAATCGAACTCCTACAAAGTGATTAACCACTTTGCTATAAATAGTTAGGAAGTTGCAACTTGTTTAGCAATAATCTAAGTCCTTCTGCCTTCCTAAAGAATACTACCTTATAATAGAGAATATAATGCCTAAATTTATTCATCACAAAGACCATTCCAAGGCACAATTTCTCCATGTACGTATAATTAACTTCAGATATCCCCAATTTCCTACTAGTAAAAGGCAAGTGGATGATACCATTTCTCCTCCCAAATTTGAGCTAAACAGCACAGCTAATACTATGCATCGTGGCTACTGAAAATATATAGAAAACTTCGTCTCTTTCTGGGTGCTTTTGCTAATTCTTGCTTCACATCCTCAAAGGATACTTGACAAGCTTCATTCCACTCAAATAGGCAATCAAAAGATAGAAGGTTTGTCAATGGCAATGCTCTTTCTACAATTGCATTGATAAATCTTCGATAATATCCCATTAATGAGATAGAAAGTTGTGCACCTCTTTTCGAGTATGCGGCAGACTCATAGAGATGATAACCTTTATCTTTTTAGGGTCGATTGCAATACCAACTCTACTAACCACATGGCCAAGTAACAACCCCTAGGGCACTCCAAATACACACTTCCTAGGGTTAAGAGCAATGCAGAACTGTCTACAACACTCAAAACATTTCATCAGAATAATCAGTTGTCGCTCCCTTGTGGTGCTACCCCCAGATCATCAATAAAGATTTTGGACTCCTTTGGGAGATATCACCAAAGGTCTTATCAGTTGTTCATTGCCAAGACCCAAGCACATTGCATAGACCAAAGCTGTTTACCGCAGCACAGAGGAGTTGGAAAATGGAGCAGAGGAGCGGGAAAATGGAAAAAGGAGATAACCGAAAGTGCATAGGACAAATGAAGGAAAAGGCGCCCCGGATGGAAGTCAGACCCTGAAAATTTTGAATGACGACCTCTCCAGAAGGCCTCAATGTCACCTCGAGAAAAGAAAAGAGTAAAAGTGTACCATTAATTGTGAAAGCGCTCCCGAATCCTTATAAAAGAGTGCCAGGCTCACTCCTGTGAAAATTGTATGCACTAGTTGGGAATGGGATAAGTTAGAACAGTGGGAAATAGGAAAAGAGGGCCTATGCTAATGGCCGACCGTGTAAAAAGTGGGGATGACTGCCCAAAAAGTAGGGCATGTATATAAAGTTCAAAAGTGAATGAGAAGATCATTCTTGTGTGTGGCCAAAGCTTCTTCTTCTTCTTCTCTTGTTTCTTGCCTTCTTGCTTGTGCTTGAGTGAGGGATTGAGGGAGTGTGAGGGAGTGAGGGAGTGAGTGTGTGAGAGTGAGGGATCATGGAGAAGAAGCTCCCCATCTTCTTTCTTCATCTTCTCTTCTTCTCTTCTATTCTCTTTTCTCACGCGGCTATGGAGGATGGAACTTGACGGAGAGGGCTTGAGCTTGCTTGAGCTTGCCACAAGGATCGTGAAGCTACCGGAGTGCAAGAGAGAGGAGGGAACTCGATCGAGCATCAAGGTAAGCTCACTACACCCGTAAGGTAGGCATTGCGCGTCGACTATGTGAGAGGTAGCCATGGCCGCTCGGCTTGAAACGCTTGATCAATAAGTGGTCTATAGGTCTCGGGGTAGAGCTCCTAGCTCCCCTTCAAAAGGCCATCACATGAAATGCAAAGGTACCAAAGACAGTGATAGATGTTGTTTTCAATTTGTCTTCATCTACAATAGCCATCTGGTTATATGCATCAAAGAAATTCATAAACAAATAGATTTCCCTGCCCGCTAACTGATCCAAAATCGGATCAATGAATGGCAATGAGTAGTAATCCTTAAGTGTCAGCTTATTAAGCTCTCCTAAATCTATGTAGAGCCAAACCTGATTGTTCTTCTTATTTTTTATAACAATTGGTGAACACCATTTCTGTGTGTTGAACTGGAAATATTAGGCCAGTCTTTTGTAACTTTGTTAATTCTTTGAATAGCACGTCCCTTAATTTGAAAGGCATACGCCTTACTTTCTGTCACATAGGGTGGCTAACTTGCTTCAAATGAATTGTATGAATAGCCAGGCTTGGAGGAATGCCTCTCAGCTCATCATAACTCCAAGCAAAAATATTGCGAAATTCCTGAATCAAGGATACATAGTCCTTCCTTTCTTCGAAAATGAGCATGGACCCTAATTTAATTGGCCGTGAATTATTCATCGTACCAAGGTCAATTTCAATTACATATGCATCCCTTATTCTCTCTTGAGCCTCTATTGGCTCATTCAAAGTCACTTGGTAGATATCTTCTATAGAGAACCCCTCGTTAGATTCGTCACTTGTTGATGATGTCTCACTAGCAAATGGAGCTTCTAACATATCAAAATTTGATGAATATAAAGGGACTCTCTCACTCTGAGGAGATTCAAGATAGGCATCTACTACTACACATCTAGCACCTCGACCAACGTGACAGTCTACTTGTAAGATCCATGGCCTGCCTAGCAATACTTGATAGCTAGGTCACCCTGCAAACCTAATGACCCTAAAGTCTAGAATGCATTCTACATTGGAAATGGTCACATGGACTTTAGTAATGCAGCCTTTGAATTTTCATAAATTGTCATCATCATTCAGAGAATCGTGGAGGCATCTTTCTTAATTTCTAATCTGAGTCTCTCCATCAATTTCGAACTCATAATGTTGATAGAGGATCTTGTGTCCGCAATAGTATGGTCCACTAATATTCCATCAACATATGTTGCTACCCTTTGACAATGCTTTTCAGCATGCCCAAAACAATCATCCCCTACTCGCGCTATTCCCAAGGGGTCAAGGATATACCGAGTGCATAGAATCTTCTTAAGTTCCTTAGCACTCCTGGAGACAACTTAATCAACTGTAGAAGATTTACATCTGGCTTAACTTTGCAAAGAGAACTCGCTAAATCAAATTCATGATAGCTAGCAAGAGCTCACTTTTCTCGCCAAACCATTCTCTCTTTTGGTCTTTGAACTGGCTTTGGTGCTTCTTTCTTGGCTTTTGCCTTCTTCTTTGGTGACTCCTTATCCTTCTTGGGGTCGGCTTTACCATCTATGGCTCTAAGGACTTGCATCCCCTTATCATTTGCTATCCACAAACATTCTCGTGAGGTTTTGATGTGTAACATTGAGGACACGTAACCAATACTGACCTCCCCTTTCAGGGACAAACTCTCTTTGAAAGGCCGCGAAGAATAAGTCAATCATAGTTATGGTTCCAGCCTCTAGGCTATGATACCACATTGCAGCTCGCATTTTTCCAAAGTTATGTTGAAGAACATCATCAAGTGTCCCTCATCTTGAATTCAACAGTTAAACATTAACTTTTGGAATTCGTTGATGTGAAGTTGTGGATCTTCCTCTGCTAACCTATTAAAAATGGGTAGAGGAAACTCTAAGGTTGGAAAGTCCGTTGTCCCTACTAGGATTGCAATGGGTTGCGCCACCATGGTAACAACCGGATTTGCTAAAGGAGTTTGAACAATTGGAACTATCACTCCACTTGAAGTGGGCGAACTGATTGGAAGGGGAGAAGTACTAGAGCTTCCTCCCCCTAATAACGGACTATGCATCGAGCTAAGGTTACTAAGATCCCGCCCTTGTAAGGATATTGGACTACTCCTTTGCGGAGAGTATCTTCTATTTATTTCAGCCCCTCATCTAGCCCATTCAGCTCTTTCTTGCTTTTGAAGCTCGGCTTGATGGTCTTGTGAGTCTATCTTACTGATTTTTGGCATACACTAATGAATTGGTCCCAATTGACTGAGATTCAAAAACTGCCACTTATTAGCGGCTCCTGACAAATGCACCACCTATTAAGACCTAAAACAGGCCCGACACTAGTCTAAGTACTAGACGGGCCTCTCTATACTCAAAGAACACAACCCCTCGGCCTTGTGGCCAGGAGCGTCTAAGGGACACACTGCCCTAACCTAAGTTCTATCATAAATTTCATGTTTGCTTTAAGTTATAGTCCAACTCTTAAGCCTTCCCACACTCCTTAGAGGGTGTCTCTACACATATATCGGTGTAAAAACATCTCGTAAGCACAAACAAAAGGAGGCACCCCTCGATTAAATACTGCGACCCCTCTTCAACTCTCCTACATCTTGGGGATTGGCCCCTCAATGCGCCGCTCACACAAATAATACAAAGGTCACAAACTCCACTCTTGTTTTAATCCGTTCCAGGAGATAAGATATTTTCTCACTTAGCAATTCCCCAAGGAACCTGATCGTCTAAACCTACAGCTTAGGTATCTCACAACTCAGTGTGGGTCATATGTATAAAAACCAATTGCAATGCGTCCTAGAAATTACACCATGTGATATGCACAATGAAATTGTGAATGGCCATAGTGCTTAAACATTTTATGATTTATAAATTAACATTGTGAAGTGCAACAACCAATTCTTTCAATGATTTTAGCCTACACGTAATGCTACGTTGCTAAGGGTTAGCAATACCGAGCATTCTTGTGTTGCTTGACCCCTTTATACTTAATTTACAAATGTCCTATATGGTATACACAAAAAAATAGATCAAAATTTTAAATGTCATCAGTAACTAATCATCATCAAAACCCCTCTTTCCCCCTACCGTTTAGGTTATGCATTATTGATAAGTGTAGAAATCGATTTTTTAATGTATTTTTCTCGTAAAAAATGGAAAAAACGGACTTTAACATAAAGAAAAGACTGAAATGAGGCTTATCCCTCATGCTCCAGCCATGCCATACATCCAAGAACATAGAGCATATTTTTTCTTAATTTTCTAGTGCAAAAAACTAAAATTTTTCCTTTTTTCACTATTTTTCTTCATTTATTTAGATAAAAATACTGAGTTGGGACTGATCACAATGAGCATTTATTTTATATTTATTTCTACTCCATATGAATCCCAAAATCACAACAAAACCCCAAAATTTATCATTTTCATGAAAACTGCATAGTTGTGGGTTTTGTGTATTTTGATATAAATTGAAACAATTTTATCAAACATTTATCATGAAGCAAATGAAATGATTGCTTACGCATAGAAACCCAATTTTGGAGGTGCGTATTTAATGGTTGGGAGGCCATTGACACTCTCTCCAACTCTGATCTACAATCTCCTTCGCTTCGGTTCCATTAGTCCATTAGCATCTTGCATCCAACTCCTTCCCCTTCTTCCATAGAATCACATGTGTGAATAAGCATCAAGAGGAGAGAGGAGGGAAGAGAGAGAAAGATTGATTTTGCAACTTCTCAATTGGGAAGCCATTTTGTGATCAAAAACCAGCGATGGAGGGCAAAAAATTTAAGAAGATGCTAGGATTGCTCTGTTGTGTGGCTTGCTTACAACCCTCAATCCCCCCTCCTCACAAATAGACGCCACTGGGGGGTGGTGGCTGATTACATCATTTTGAAAAATTTCCCCCTCTCCCCATGAAATTTTTTTGGGGCCAATGGGCCCCCTAAAGGCCCATGCCCAATTTTTTTGTCTCCTTTGGCCATTTCAACCTTTATGATGTCTGGTTTATCACATCTCTTCTATTCGGTGCTCGATTTCAGATCTGAAAAATCTTGCATGTCCGACTTGACGTCCCAAATAGTGAAGAATCTATCTCTCTTCAATTTGACTATTGAAAGAATTAATAAAAATTTTCCACCACTGCAATGGCCGAAGTTTTGCATTTCTGTCTTCTCGGTCTCTAAAATTGTCGAATCTTCATGTTCCGCTTCCATCGGCTTTAAGTTCCCGCATAAAATCTGCATTAATCCACTCCTTTTTGGCACTTTACAAGTCTTTAAACACTGATCTCAATTAGCTTTAAGGTGTAGTACCTGGGCCACATTGTTAGTGAAGCAAACATTAAGGTTGATCCAAAGAAAGTAAAATGTGTTAGAGACTGGCCTACCCCTACAAACACTACTTTATTAAGAGGATTTTTGGGTCTATCATCATTTTATCACAGATTTATTAGGCACTATGCAACTACTGTAGCTCCTCTAACTGATAGACTTAAGATAGAAGCCTTCATTTGGGATGCTATTGTAGATAGAAGCTTTAATCAATTAAAGGACCTACTCACTTCAACCCCAATTCTAGTATGCCCTAACTTTTTTAAGGAGTTCACAATATAGTGTGATGCTAATGGGAGAGGTATAGGTGTAGTACTATTACGGGAGCATGGGATGATCGCATTTGAAAGTGGTAAACTTACTGAAAATGAGATGGTGATGAATGTATATGACCAAAAAAATGCTAGCTATTCTCCTTGCAATAAAGAAGTGGCACCATTATTTATATGGTAGCTGATTTAGAGTTAAAAGTAATCATAGGATACTCAACTATTTCTTATCTCAGTCTAATCTCACTCGTAAGCAATGTAGGTGGGTGGCTACATTGCAAAAGTATTAACTTGATATCACATACTTGAGGAAAGGACAATGTAGTTTTTGATTCCTTATCAAGAATGTGGGCATGCAAAGTGTAATATCCCTGCTTGCCCCCTTTGCATAGGAACCACCCCCTCCTAAAATAATTAATTTAATTCAAAAAAATTTATCCTTCCCCCCCTCTCGTCGCCAAACAGGTGGCGGGGGGAGGAAGAAGAAGTAGTAGAAGTCAACGGCAAAGTGGATGATGATGAGGGGGAAGAACTAGAGGATGACATAGGCAAAGAAAGCACATAAGACAATGAAAATGATGCCAATGAAGGGGAGGCCACATGGCCTACAACCCCCCAGGCCACCTCATCTAGTTTGCGGCCCAAGTTGGGCTCCTTGCTTCCAATTTCATCCGTGAGTGGTGGCACCACCACACTCCACTTCCTCCCCACCTTCTGCCATTATAACCCCCCCCCCCCCCCCCCAAGGCTGCGATTCAACACTTCATCCTCTTCCCCATTGCAAGGGGAAGTAGAGGGCACCTCGACACTGCACAGGCAAGAGAGAGAGAGAGAGAGAGAGAGAGAGAGAGAGAGAGAGAGAGAGAGAGAGAGAGAGAGAGAGGGAGGGAGAGAGAGAGAGAGAGAGAGGGAGAGAGAGAGAGAGAGAGAGAGAACCTTATAGAAGTTTCCTCCCTTTTCCCCTGCTTAGAGGGTGGTCACACATGTTTACTCTTTCCCTCTTCTCCACAAGCTTACCCCCCATTGTAATAGAAGAAAGTCACCCCAGCATGCTATCTCTCTAACAAGAGAGAGAGAGAGAGAGAGAGAGAGAGAGAGAGAGAGAGAGAGAGAGAGAGAGAGAGAGAGAGAGAGAGAGAGTGTGTGTGTGTGTGTGTGTGTGTGTGTGTGTGTGTGTGTGTGTGTGTGTGTGTGAGAGTGAGAGAGAGAGAGAGATATTCATAAGTAGGAAGTATGGCTCCAAAACGAATGGTGACACGCACCAATGGTAATCACCCATCCAACAATAGAGCCACTGGCCAGGACATTGCAATTAATAAAAATATAACATTGGGTGTGGATAATTCATCTCCTAATACCCAGGTATATGTCACAGCTTGCACGCCTGATGGATTGCATGGTAAACAACCTAGTCTCTAGAAGAAATTCATCTTAGAAACTCTAGGTCTTTACCCAGGGTCTTGCTGATATCACGAACTGACAACTCATGTTTGATGGATTGGGATCTTGATGATGTGCGTAGTTAGTACAAACAATGATCATAAGGATTAAAACTCAGATATGTCTTGAGATCTTCTTGATAACTAGTATGTTTATCAATCTAATTCGGGGTTAGGCTAGATACAAACAACAACTCTAGGCCTCAAGGGCAAGTGGAGGGATCATGGATTAGGAAAACCTAGGTTAAAGGAAAGATCGATACTTTTATACTTGTCACGGGGAATGTTGGGTTATCGATCAATGTAAGTGATCTATAGAACTTATGTCTTGTACAATGTTTGAAACCTTGATATACACCTTAGCTAAAGGAAGGAAGTGTTAGGTAAAATTTTGCATAGTATCACTCTTAGATCTCAAGGGGGAGAGAGAATATACAGATGGAAATATTATTGCGTCTATTCTTGCATTGTTTGGAAAAATACAATTGGTTTTGTTGGTTAATCAAACAACATCCTAAATGCTTTTACATTCAACTAATTATTGGATTGTCGTTTGGATGATTATTCCAAGTGCTTGTGATTGATGGTAAATCCATGGCAGGGGTCTGTGATGACAAATTGCCATGGGAATAAAGGAATGTTTTCTAAAAGATGATATTAAGGCTGAATGCCTTGTTTGTGCTTGATTCTTAACTCGACTAATTAAGGAAAGGTTCTTTTCATAGGTGGTTTACCTCCAAGATCGCATCATGGATCAACCCAAGAAGGGCAATGCTTGATTCACGGGCCAAAGGTCGAGTGGTGAAAAGGTCAACCATGGAAATGGTGTTTCATGCCTAGGCATCTTGTGGGTCAGGTGGAGCTCTGGACACCCTTTACCAAGTCCAGAACAGAGTTGATGACCACCATGGCCCCAACGTTTGTGGCATCAGAAGATCCTATTCTAGATAAAGGATGGAAATTTTGGTGCCATGTGATTTGGATAAGTTATTTCTACGTGGCAAAAGGGATATGTAATTTATCATGTATGGGCAGGAGACAAAGATTAACTTGAAGATAAGTTAACAAACTTGTTTGAACTTATTTGCCAAAAGGACTGCTTGCTCTTTTTCCGTGTCAGTGCTATAAGTTATGCGAACGAACCCTATTCCCTAAAAGGCTTAATTAAGGAAGTTGATTTCAAATGTCACTCATAACTGTGATAGGACCTAATTAAATAACTAAAGAATGCCTATTGAAAGAAGTGGGTAGGTTGAACCCCCGACGGGTCTGTCCTACAATAGGGTGGTCCCAGAGAACTAAGAGGTTTCTCACAAGGTTTTACCAATGATTGACCCTAGAAATTGTTAAGTTAGAACCCCGATTCATGCCGTTTTAGGTGATCGGAATGGGACTATGTGGCCTATAGGTAGAGAGGTTGAGTGACGCATCCCTCTCGTTTCACATTCTCTTTGAACCAAGTGTGGCATGGATCTGCTTTGACATGGGTATCTCTGCGTAAAGTAGGATGTCCATGACCCGACAATAGAATGCTGTCAAGAGACCTTGACCAATAGGAACCCAAAATTTAGGTCGATCCCAGTGGGTTCGCATCTGTTGCGAGGCGGACTCGAGAAACCCTAGGCGAAAACTCGGGTAAGTTACTCATGAATATATGTGTGCGTCACTTGGGTTCAAAATAAGGTATTTTTAAAATACCAATTTTATACATTTTTTACATACAGAAGTGTGTAATATAAAGGGTTTATTTACAGATTGTATAGAAAAGGGTTATATTTTATTTAGAAAAAATTCACAGATAAGGATATTTATAAATAGGCCGTGAACGCATGTGATGTAGAGGATATACATATAGTAACTTCCCCGAGGGTGAAAAACCCTGTAACATTCCATGGGAGTGCCGGGTGGCATTGCTTAGATTTGTCTCTCGATGGACCGCTCAAAACGTGCCTAGACAGCCAATAGGTAGGCACATTACACAAAGTCTCAACCATCATGGAACTTTATAGTGATTGAATAGATGAGCTTCAAGAGCCCTATTTGTTGGATGCTAATTTTAGCCATATTTTCCAAAATTTATAGCAAGGTCATTGTGAAGAGAACTCCCCATTTCAATTGAAAAACGGCCTCTTTGGTTTCATGGAAAAATTGCTAGTCCATATACTTTCCCATTTAAGCAAAAGACCATGTAGGAGATGTATTCATCACCTATAGCTAGCCATTCGGGGGTGTTTAAAACCTACAATAAAATTTCCAAAAATTTTCATCGGAAAGGCCTTTGAAGAGATGTCAAGGAATTTGTCTCAAGTTGCATACTATGTCAGCAAAACAAGGACAGCACATTAAAGCATGGTGGCTCATTGTAGCCATTGCCTATAATTCTTAAAGGAAAACGGACACACATCATTATGGACTTTATCACGGGCTTGCCTCTCACTAAGAAAGGGTGGAGCAACATTTATGTAGTAGTGGATAGCCTTATTAAGGCACCTTATTTGCTATTCAATATTTTTAGCTAGCTATATATGCACAGAGGGCACATTTGAGTGCTAATTTTCTCATCTCCGTTGGCAACTTGCAACTTAAGAGGTTGTTGTAAATCTAGGGGAAAACACTTCAGCTTGTCTATTATTGCTCTATTAATGAAGCTATGTGTACTACCATTGTCTATCAATATAAATTACACATCTTTGCCTTAAATTTTTCCTTGAATGCATAGTGTACTAAGACTTCTTAATCATGTCCAAGCATTCAACAAGATAGAACAAACAATGGTAACATGTAAACCACTCTTTTCAACCATATCAAAAGACATATGACCAGTGGGATTAAAGAGAAAGGTATCTACAAGGTCACAAAACTCCTCTTGACCAAATTACTCATCAATATCATCAGTTTCAGTAGCCATCATTAAAGCATTTTCATCCTTGTGATCATCCTTTTAATCCTCAAATACCAACATGATTTGAACATTTGCTTTAGCATTCCTATATGCACATTTTGTGGCATGTTCAGTTGTATATTTTTCACCACACTTTAAGCAAAGTCCCTTCTCTTTTCTTTCTTTGTATAAGTCCATAGGAATGGATTTTTGGCTACCAAAAGATGAAGCATTTTTATTATTGTTGTCCCCTTGTCTATTATCCATTCTTGCACTATTTGATGTCCTGAAATCACCTTACTACCTTGAAGCATTGAAGGTGGGGTATGTGGGAATTTTGGAAGTGCTGAAGGGTGATATCACCACCATAATGGGCACCAAATTATCCCTATCTTACAATAGCTCTTTGCTATCCAAAAGATGATTGAATATGCTCTATTTTCTATCCAAAATATGGCAGAGATAATCCCCTTTGATGTCCATAATGTGACTCAAATGAAGTGTCTCTACGATACTTTTGAGAGTACCTTTCAACCAGCTCAATGGCCTTGAACAAATATGAAGGAGATTGTGTTGAAACATCATCTATAAATAGGGATCAAGCCCATATATATATTTTACAACTTGGCATCATCGCTAATTGACTCCACATACATGGTGAGGCTAAGAAATTGATTACTCTAGTCCCAAATAGTGAGACCATGCTGCTATTGGCTATACCATTGACAAGTAAGCTTGTCTTTTTCCATGTGTGACACAAAAACCTGCACCATAAGTGCCTTGAATGCATCCTAAGTGTCTACGTGCCAATTTTCTCTTTTTACATATCGCCATCAAGTGTGCATGAAGCCTTCAAGATGGATAGTGGCAAATGAATTTTTTTTATCATCCGCCCTTGGGAAAATGTCAAAATAGTCTTTCAGTTTAGAGAACCACTCTTCAAGATTGAAAGGAGATGAAGACTAACCATCGTACTTGGAAAGAATGATTTTGTCTCTCAACTCTTGATCATGAAGGTGATGTTGTCCTTGATGGGGCTAATCATTGTGAGTTCCCAAGATGCCATAGTTACTTGAGTAATTTTTGCCATAAATGGGTTGGGTTCTTGCTAAGGGTAAAGAACCCCTTGATAATTGCATATTACAACGCATAGTGGTACCCCCATAGTTATCATGCCTAAAAGAAGGCTCTTTGCATTCACAATTGTTGTTAGGTATTCTAAACCTACCCAAAATGCCCTAAGAACTGGCATTTACTGATGGGAGTGTCACTTTCTCTAGTATGTACATGTGGTCTTTCCTCTTGATCTTTTCCCTTTTGCACATGCTAAGTTTAAAAATCAGCACGAAGTGCATGATCTAAAAGGAAATTTTTAATCCATTCCATGAGCTGCAAGGAATTAAAAATGGAATCAAATGAAAAGGGATAGGTAAAAACGCTATATTAGGGAGTTTGGAAATTTTCATATACTTTGGGAATTTATAGGATGTTTAGTATTTGGTCACATGGCCAAATTATTACCCCCTTCCTTGAAGGTGAAACTTTTTCTATATATTATATAGATGATAGTACCAAGTTCCATCTTCAAAAAAGGGATTAAAATTTAGCCACATGGTGAAATCTTTATTTCTAATTTGAGAGTGGAACTTGGGAGATTCTCAAATTCTCTAATATAATATTTAAAGGGCTTACCACATAGTGGCTCATTGCTTGCTTAATCTTGTTATAATGGATTTCTCAATAATTTCTTATGCTCAATCAATCAAAAAAAGCCCAAATGGTTAAGGTCAAGAAAGATTGTCAACACCAATAACTTTCAATATTAAACAACTCATTCCAATGCAAAGAAAGCATAATGACAAGACTGAGGTAAAATGGGCAGCATTCAACCAATCAAGCCTTCACCTAATGCATCAATTAGCTCTTGAATCTATCCAACAAGTGGCATAGGCTCAGCAAGAGGATGAAATCAAAGAGAGATCAAGAACGAAATACCTTTTAGTGCTCAATGAAGATAGATGGTTCAACCAGTAGTCATAGCCTCCAAGATTACTCCATAATGATCCATTATATTCCATAATTGCAAATCTTAGCAAATGGATGGCCCCTTGATGTTGAAGATGAAGAATTCTTCAAATGGAAAGAATGATGGAGTAGTAAGATAGCTTAGTACTTGTAGTAGAAGGCATGGGGGGGTGAAATCTTCCAATAGGATGATCCATAATGGCTTCCAAGTGTTCAATGCTTGTTGGAAAATCTCCATGTGTACCTATTGTAGAAAGGATTCTCGACCTCCAAAGAGTGAAAACCCCTTATCTTGAAGCCTTTTTTATAGACATTCCTTCGCCACTACTATCCATACTTTGCTATGAGAGAATGAGGATCAAGAATTGGAGAATATAACAAAATTTTGTCTTGAATGGAAGGGGGAAATGTTGTAGGTAACTCTTAGAGCCATTTAAAGTCAAGAAAAGCCTTGAATGGTGAAGATTTTGAGAGATTTTTCATGTTGTCCAAACTATGAAGAGCTATCAAAACCTAGGGTTTTGAGAGGGAAGAACTTCCATAGATGGTTAAATCCTTGCTTGGACATGATGGAGCTTGAAGAAGGAATAGTAAGGCTTATGTAGAGGTTAACTAAGCTCTAAGAAAGCTTAGTTGGCCCTTTTTTCTAAACGTGTACATGAAAATTGTGGGCCAACAAATCAATTCCTACTTTATAGATCTTCTTCTCTGAAGAGGCTATGCTTTTAATAGAACTATTGATTTTGAGACAGTTCAAGATATAAAGGAGCAGCTTTGTTATGTAAGCTATGACTTCAAAATGAGAATACCAACTTGGAGTTGAAATAACTATTCTTGTAAAACAATATACATTACTAGATGGAAGAGTGATAAAGGTTGGAGGGGAAAGGTTCCAAGCTTTTGAAGCACTCTTTAATCTAGAACTAATTGATATTGAAGGTGAAGGCCTAGCAGAGATGGCTTTTCAATGTGTCCAAGAAATGGATATTGATAATCTCATGCAGTATTTATGTAGTAGTGGAAAGACTTACTAAGAGAGCTCATTTTATTCCCACGAAGGTCCAATATACAGTATCTCAAGTACACAGTCAGTTCATGGAGTGTCTTTAAAATGCATGGATTACCATAGGTCAAAGTACATGATCGGGATGCCAAATTCATTTAGTAGGTGATGTTCAGCTCAATGGGCACTCAATTAGCTCCCTCTACAATCTATCACTTATAGAAGATTGATGGTCAAATAGGATTAATACGTGGTTGGAAACTTAGTTGAGGAATTTTTGCCATGATGTTCACCATGATTTGGACTCATGGCTACACTTGGTTGATTTTTCCTATAGTAATTCCACTCATTCTAGCATTGGAGTTTCAACTTTTGAGGTTTTATATGGATACAAGGTCACTCTTCCCAAATGGTCATTTCCAATTATAAGATAAATCCTCAAAGTAAAGAAGAATTGGACCAAATGCAAGCCTTACTTCAGAAACGTAAAATGAATTTGAACAAAGATCAAGATCAAATGAAGCTTTATGCTAATAAGAGACATGACATTGAGTTTCAGAAAGGGGATCTAGTATTATTGAAGGCGCCTAAGTCTAGGTATGTCACTCTCAAATATGGATCTAACAACAAATTAGCTCACAGATTTTATGGGCCTTACAAGATCATGAAGAGAGTGAGTGACTTGGCAAACTATTGGAATTGCCTTCCTCTACTAAGATTCACAATGTCTTTCATGTGAGTCACTTGAAGCCCTTTATTGTATCATATGTGGATTACATAGAGAAGCTTCCTCCCATGGATGAACAAGGCATCATTCAATGCATTCCAAATGCCATCATTGGCCAAGAGAAAAGAAGCTTTGTTCTAGGTCCATCATGGAATATTTGATGAAGTGGAAGGATTTACCACTTGAGGAAGCTTCTTGGAGGCCAACTTTAATTGTGGAATCATTTTTTTTTAAATTGTCCTTTATACAACCACAACAAGAAAAAGAACACCAAGCACAACAAATCTTCACAAGTCTTCACATAGCATCATAACAAGAATCTCCCACAGCTTTATCCTCAACAAAATTGATCACATTCTTTATATTCTTCTTAGAATCCATCAAAGAGCCACAAAAACACAAAATAATGCTCCTTTTTTAATGGAATTTCATCACATAGTATTCATCTTCAATGATTGCATAGTCTTCTATTAATCTCTCGTGTAGATATAATGTTTGTAGCATAGAAAATTACTATCTCTCATACTTGATCTCTCTCACACATATCCTCACTCAATAGTACAAGAGAATTACAATCAATAATCCTCAACAACCCTCTCTTGGTCGTGGATACCCCTCCCAAGAGGTATGTCTGATATGAAGAGTCACCAAAGCCACTGCATTGTCCCTTGAGAGCTCACTACTATCATTGTCACTTCAGTCTTCACTTGAAGCCTTCTTCAGCTACTTATTCTGCTTATTTGAGCTATTTTGAGCTTGCATTCTTCCTCTTCCAAGATTACAAAACATTCACAAGCTAAACATCCATCCCACAAAACATTTATAGAGCAAACAGAACATAAATAAAAGAGAGACAAAGGCTCTACAAAAGCTCAACACATGATCAATAGAAAGCACAAAACCATACATTTTCAATCAAAACCACTTCAAATAATCACCATTCAATACACTCTCAATGAATCCTCAAAAGACTTATTCACGATCTCAAAAATCCCAATAGAAAGAAAATAGATCAAAACAAAGGCAAAACAGACCATAACAAAACCAAATAGACTCATCATAGAACCTATCAAATCTCAAGAAAAAACCATCATGACTCTCCCAAATATAATCAAACTATCCCAAAACACTTCAAAATCATTCAAATTCAATCAACACACCCTCATATCAACCAAAAACCATCCAAAAATCAATTAAAAATAGATAAAAATACAGTCATTTCAGCACTCAACATATCCCCACAGTTAATCAGGAGGTGCCCTCGCGACCTTAGAAAAGGAGAGTTGAAGCTCAAAATAATATTACTCATCACTTTATCTTCATCATCAATCAATCAACATTCAAGAACCAACCTTGACTCCATCAACCTTCAAAAGAACTTGGATCTAGCAAACAGATTGAGGAAAGGAAAACACCTTAAAGTACAAATCAATCCTTAGTATGCCAAACTAGGACCAAAAAATTTAGTAAAGGATATAAGATATTTCTACATTGCAACACATAGTCATCCAAATAATCTTTAACATCAACCTTCAACCAGCTTTGATCAGCTTCAGCTTCAATCATCTTCAGTAGAAACTTCATCATCTCTTGGAGACAATAATAATACACTCACAACACACATATCATAGAACATAGAACACAACACCCACAAATACAACAAAATATAGTCTGAATGGCACCAATACCCAAAAATGGAGAGCTAAAAGAAGGAAGAATTTTCATTAAAAAGATAGTACATCAGACGTTCTAAGGTTTTGCGTTCATCCACACAATGGAGAGGTACATTCTAAAGGAACTACAGATAACACATCCTTTCCAACAAGATAATGAATCTAGTAGGAAACACCTATGCAAAGTAGTACAGCACATCCATCTAAACAACAATCACATCCTCATTAGGATTTATTGTCAAATTTGGAATGGTCTTCCAAGTGTTCAGATTGGACTGTTGATGCATGAATGCAAGATACCAATAGAATTGTGCAGCAAGATATACAAGAGTATCTTCAGACTAAGCATGCACACAAGAAAATTGAAGATAGGAGTTCGAACATGCCAAAGAAGTCTCCCAAGATGACCCAGGAATGAGAGGCCAATTGAATACATGTCCTATCATAGAATGTAAATTCCACTGCCATCGACAGAGGATGTCATTATCAAATCCATGAGTATCCAATACATAGTGAGGTGGAAGATTGATATATTATGTAGGAGGTGGAATAGGAATGAGGGTAGAACATTGAAGAGGTGGATATAACATATCATAGGAAGATGGAAAGTGTAAAAATAATGATTTAGGAAATGGAGGAAATGATACTAAAAAGACCTTCAGTGATTTTGAACAAAAGGTGGAAGAAATAGGAGGAACAATAAGAGAAGGATTTGTAGGAGAAGAAGAGGTAGTAGGACAACAATAAAAGTGCACGAATTAAAAACTGGAATATGAGGGAATGAAGCAAGGGTAAAAGATAAAAGAGGAATGGAATCAAGATTGTTGTTGGTAAGAAGATGAATATAAGAAGGAAGGCGAGTAGCAATAAGGGAACATGAAATAAAATCATGAGGATCATGAGGATAAATAAAACAACGGAATTTAAAATTTTAGAAGAATTCCTTAGTAAACAAGGGATGATCAACAAAATGTTGCAATACTTTAGCACACAACTACTAGATAACAGACTTATAAAAATTACTATGTTGATAGTGTGGATACATGATAGCATCATCCAAAGGTGGATGCCAATCAACTCTTCTACACCATGATGTGTGCTGATGAAAATTTTGAAGACCGTCCACAAGATCAAACTCCACATAATTCACATACAATATAGATTGCAAAACCATATCCCCCACATAAATACTCAAATCCTCCTCATCTGGAATCTACAAGTCCTCTTTAATATACCTGAAAGAGAGCAACTTGACTTGAGGATCAAACAGGTCATCCAGGGCTCTGTCAAACACTGATTTAAGCAAACCATTCAATGAAAGATCCTGCCAACCACCCTCTGGAGGCTGTCAATCCACATTGCTCAAAAAAAATACATAAAGCCATCCTTTGCTAATGATATTTAAGCCAAAGAGGGTGGAGGGGAAACAAGGTCACTAAAATTAGCAAAATATTATTGCGCATAGTCCATACAGTGTTGTAACTTTTCCACCTTGGCAGCTAAGGCATCACACGACCTATCCTATTCCTATAATTTTTTTGGCTCCTCCTTAGAAGGTAGAACAAAAGGGATAACAGGAGGAAGAGAGGGGGAACAGAGAGGGTAACTATTTGAACTGCAACTCATCAATATGTTTCTGTTGAGATTCCACAATCACTTGGGCATGCCCTTACAAACACTAAGCTTCGTGGTCAAGTAAGCATCTCTACCAAATCATCATACTTCATATCTACCTCTAAGCTTGCAACTTTAACGTCCATCTCTCTAATGGTAGCTTTCTGAGAATCCATTACAACAGTAGCTCCTTGCATTTTTGTATGGGTGTCATTGAGGGCAGACCTTTCTGAGCCAAAATCTTCCAATGCTTTACTCAAGTGATAGGTCAAGGAATCCACCTTATCATAGAAAGAAGTGAAAACTCATGTGTATATAGATTGGAGATAGGAATTCCAAGCTATTTCCACCATTGTTGTTTGGACATTTGACATGAGCTGGGAAAACAAGGTGCCATTAATCAACATATGGAGGGATGAAGGGATCTATGAATCTAGTGTGCCTTCGTGTTGTACTGCAAATAAATTAGGATAGGCAACAGGGGGAAGGGAGCTATCTGACACCTCAGGTATCAAAATCTGTACCACAGGGGTAGCAATAGGGACAGGATAATCTTGGAGGAATTTGCATAACTACTTACATAAGGGAGAGGAATAGTGTTTGCCCGAAGAATTATTCCCAAAGAATTATTGCCCAAAGAATTATTGCTACCAAACACTATTTGCTACCGAAGGAGTAGACGTCTCCTTCTGCAACAAGGTAATGATCTCTACATTGTATAATAAATGGTTACTAGTAGGCAAAGAGAAGGTTGCAAAAGGCAAGAACAAGGCCTCGTTGATAATAGCAAGGGATAAATAGAACTAGTGACCATAAACCAATCTCGAAAGCATCTTGTAAGTCTCCAAAAAAGAGTAATAGAGCTTTTCATCCACTAGATGGAAATTTAGGGCCACAAAGAGATGAAGCCCAGCCTTACAAATGCAATCAACATCATCCAATAGAAGAGAATAGTCATGAACTGGAAGGGAAAGATATTGGATCATAAGTGTAGGAGTGTTAGAAGGCGCCATTCAAACTATTAAGCAAAAACACACAAAACTAGGAAAACAAAGGAAGAAATTCTTGCAAAACACCAATACACAAACCAAAAATTGAGATAGAAAAAACTTAAGAAAAAGAACAAAATGGACAAGAGTAAACCAGACAATCCCAAGAAATCCATAACCTATGAAAAAATTTTGACATGACCTACGCACACGTGCGACCCAAAGCTTCATGCTATGCAAATAAACATGCATGTGAATACTTCATAATCAAACAATCCGAATGAAATATACTCAATTAACATTGTATCCCTGGCTGGAATTAAGCAAAGAGAATATAACAAACTCATGACAGAACCACTGACAATAGATATGACTTGACCAAACCACCATTTTATTGATAAAGCCCAACCCCGTAAGTGCATGTTGTCTCAACCTAAGATGTGGTGATGTGGGTAGGTGAGAACTACACGGATTCCTTTTATGAGTGAAAAATTTACTTTGCAATTTATTATTAAATTATCCATTAATGCATAGTGACTTGGATTACGTAACCCAACCCCACTCAGACTTAGACAGAATGTTGATCTCTACTAATGCAATTCCTTGTTGCAACTTATATGATGTTTGGCACAAAGCGCATGCATGAATGCCAGTGGGGGTTTCTTTTATTTACAAATTAATTGTGTCTGTTGTGAGAGAGAAGAAAATTTCTTGTGTGTCTTACTCACCTCCCAACCAATATACCCTCTTCCCACCTTCTAATCGGGTCTCTAGGGCTTGTTTTCATGGTGCACACGATTGATGTTCCCAAATAGACAAGTCCTACCCAATTTAAAAAGAAATTTGAGGGTATCCTCTGAGCTTCGGACCTTGGCACTTCTTGCCCTTGTCCGAGACACACTAATTAATGGCCGTCTTGGGCTACTTGCCCGACCAAAGGTTATTATGTCTGACATTCTCTCCCCCTTTCAAAAAATCATTATCCTCAATGATTAGTGATGGGAAGTGTCATCGAATCAAAGCTTTTGATTGCGATGTAGCATCTGTAACTGGTAGACTCTTCCAAGCAACTAGATACTTGTGAGAGTACGATTACGCAATCGTTTCTCTCTCCAATCTAGTATCTTGTCTAGTCTATGGTCAACCATTGAATCCTGTTCCTACAAAGGTACCATACCATCAATTAGATTATCATCACGTGAGATATACTTTCTTAATTTTCTAACATGAAACACTAGATGAACACGGCATCTAGGAGGAAGTTCCAATCGGTAAGCTACATCACTTAGCTTCTGAATAATTTTCCATGGTCCACAATATCTTGGAGATAACTTTGGACATTTGCCAGTTGATAAACTAGATGACTTGGCTGGTACTTGGAGAAATTTTTTTTCTCCTAATTCAAAGATCCTACTTGACCTTTTCTTATCTGCAAAATGCTTAGCCCTATCAACAGCTTGTTGTAACTTGGCTTGAGCAATTTTAATATTAGCCTGTATGTTAGTAAGAAATTCTGCCACTGTTAACCATTTCTCATCTAACCTTATTGTACTTGGAAAACTTGGATTCATTCCATAATTTATTTCAAAAGGAGACAAACCTATCGCCTTATGAGGTATGTTGTTATATGCAAATTCTAACAAAGACAAATGTGTATCACAATCTGTTTGTTTATCAGATACATATGCTCTCAGCATGTCTTCTAATATCTGATTGACTCTTTTTGTTTGACCATCTGTTTCTGGATGATCACCACTTGACATGTTTAAAGGCACATTTAAACAACCAAAGACATGATGCCAAAAATGACTAGTAAACCTGACATCCCTATCAGACACAATGAACGTAGGTAGACCATGCAACCTAAACACATGATCAATAAACAAATCTGCAATTTGGGAGCTTTCACACTTTCATGAGTGGCTATAAAATGAGCCATTTTACTGAAGTGATCCACTATCACTAGGATAATGTTTTGTTGTCTCTGGGGTTCTAGGTAAGCCAACAATGAAATCCATGGAAATACTTTTCTAATTAGATTCTAGAATTTGTAATGGCATTAACAGACCTGGTGGCTTCACCCTTTCTGCTTTATTAACTTGACATTGAAAGAATTGTTGGACATATTGGCAAACATCCTTGGCCAACTTTGGCCACCAAAATCTCCTTCTAACATGCTCTATGGTCTTATCAATACCAGGATGTCCTGCACAACAAGGCACATCATGGTTATCAAAGAAAACTTTCTTTCGTAGTTCACGTGCACTAGGAACAAAGATCTTGCCTTTTCATTTAAGAAACCCATTCTCAATTGAAAGGTTCTTAAATGAACTTGCCTTATCAGAAATAACAATAGGTAATGAAACATAAGTATCTGGTCCATCCCTAATCAAAGAGTCTCGTTATATGGCCTGGTAAATTTTTTCCATATAAGAGTCCTCCAAGTGTGCTTCCTTTATTTCTTCAAGCGATGAGCTTTCTAAAATTGTAAAGCTCATTTGATACATTATACGAGATAATGCATTAGCATCAGCAACAACATTATCCTTACCCTTCTTATATAGAGTGTCCATATGAAATTCTTGCATCATTTCAGCTCATCAAGCTTGGCGCCCTCGTAAATCTAGTTGACTGCAAAAATACTTACGGGTATGGTGATCTATATAAACTTTAAAATCTGCACCATATAAATAGTGCCGCCAAACTTTAAGGCAATGAACAATAGCATAAAGCTCTTGTTCATGAACTGGCCAATTCTGTTGGCTTGGGGAAAGCTTCTTGATTTCAAAAGTTACAGAGGCTTGCCTTTTTGGCTAAGGACTGCACCTATCGTGATACTACTTGCATCTGTTTCTAAAACAAATGGTTTCTCAGGATCAACTATCTTGAGAGCAGGGGTAGTAGAAACTGCTTGTTTCATAGCCTCAAAACTTTCTTGTTGCACTGATGTCCACACATAGGGCACCATAGCTTGCAACAAATTTGTCATAGGAGCAGCTATATATGAGTATACGTATATAAATCTCCTATAGAATCCTGACAATCCCAAAAAGGAAGGAAGAGCTATTTCATTTTGGGATGTTGGCCAGCTAAGTATCACAACAACCTTCTTGGGGTCATCTTGATCCCATCGGCAGATACAATATGACCTAAATACTCTATCTCTGCTAAACATAGAACGGTCTTGTTTAGATTATCATAGAGTTTTGCTTCCCGCAAAGTTTTGAAGACTGTCACCAAATGTGACTCATGTTCATGGATACCCTTACTATACACAAGCACATCGTCAATAAAATCTACAATGAACTTGCCCATGTACGGTCTTAGTAAATCATTCATTAGCATCATAAAAGTAGCATGAGCATTTGTTAAACCGAAAGGCATAATCAAATACTCATATTGACCAAATCTTGTTCTAAAAGAAGTTTTAAAAATATCTTCATCTCTTACTCTAATCTGGTGACAACCACTTTTTAAATCAATCTTACTAAAGATAGAAGCACCACCTAGAGCATCCAAGAGATCATCAATACTAGGCATATGATATCTATGCTTGACAGTTATTTTATTTAAAGCCTTGTAGTCTACACACATTCAAAAAGAACCATGTTTCTTTTTTACAAGTAAAACAGGGGCTGCAAAGGGTGAAAAGCTAGGGCTAATCAATCCTTTTCTTAAGTACTCATCCACCACCTTACGGACTTCATTCTCCTCTTGTAGGCTCATCTTGAATGGGGGTCTAGAAATTGGATTGGCTCCTGGGACAAGCTCAATCCTATGCTCCACGTTCCTACGAGGAGGTAAACCAAGAGGTAGTTCAGATTGAAATACATCAAAAAATTGGGATCTTATTTTTACTCAATAAGGCCAAAGGGATACTTGTGGAACTTCCACCTTCATCTGTGTCATCCTTTGACACACATTTAGAAATATTTAAAATATAACAAAAGTAAAGAGACTTACAATCAGACTTGAGCACCTCGATCATCGAGAGAATCTTTGCTTCTTGGAGATCTGGTTCTCTGCAAATCAACAATCGTCGACCCTCGTGCTCAAATTGATAAATATGAGAAGAGAAGTCAATGATACGTCTCTTCTTTGCATGCCACTTCTTGCTCAACACTAGGTCGAATCTTGCAAGCCATGTAATTTCAAAATCCAATCTGTCCTCATAGAACTGGATCTGTACAGGGAGGTCAACAACTCGCTGATCCCATGTCTCTGTACCCATCCCGTCATCTAGCTCTACTGAATAACTATATTCTGAAGGGGTAGTCTTGAGCTTTAGCTTCTTGACAAGATTAGAGCTAATAACATTATGTGAAGAGCCCGTATCAAATAAAATACACAAAGGGCATCTTGCCACTATGCCTTTCATTACAATGACCTCAGTGTCAGCAAATTGGTACCCCTTCTGTGCCTCAGGCGATAACACTGCATCTGGCACAGTTGGCACTTTCTTTGTTACTGTGATGGCTAGGATCCGTTCATGATAACTAGATACATGTGAAGGTGACTCATCTAGGTCATCTCTCACCTTATCCACATCTTCATTGGATTAAGCACCATTTGAGCACTAACTCTTGCCTTGTTGGGACAAGCCTTAAATTTATGTTGCCCCAAGCATCCATAACAGAGTCGTTCTCTCATTGCTTTCTCCCTTTGCTGTGGAGTGAGCATGAATTTATTGTAGGCTCTCTCAGCCATAGCAAATACCTTCTTCTTGGTACCTAACATCGTGTTGATCATATGCACCTCTCTAGTGTCCTTCTCACGAGGAGCACTAGATGCAACTACAGGAGTAAAGACAAGGCATGCACCTCTAGTCCAAGGAAATCTCTGGGCCTTCCCATCTTCAAGGACCAATGAAAGCTCCACTGCCTCATTCAAGGTTTTATATCTCTCCTTCGTGACAAGTGGCCTTAAGGTTTCTTTTAAGCCCATGACAAATTTATGCACTTACAGAAAGTCGGGAATATGTTGAGGGACCTTTAATAGAATCTCTCTATACTTGTCCGCATATTCCTGGATGACAGAGTAGCTCTTCTAAGCTATGAAGAACAACACATCTACAGCCCTTGTCTGCTCATTTGGAGGGAAAAAATTATTATAAAACAATGTCTTAAATGCAAACCAAGTAGATGGTTCTGCATGATGCTACTCAATTTTCCGCCACCAACAACGAGCGGCATCCATGAGATTATATATAGCGTGTTGTATCTTTAAAGCATCCTCATGAATATGGCATAACTTAAAACACTACTTCCATTTAGAGAGCCAGTGTTCCACCACATCTGCACTCCTTTGTGCCACCATGCCATTGAACTTAGGCATTGTTACACGAGCAATGATCGAGAACAAGCCTCACTCACAACCCGATAACGAGATGTTAAGGAGTGTTGGTTGGGGTAATTGACTTTGTCGAATGCACAACACAACTTGAAAAATTAAAATATTTGACAAAACACCACGAACCACACAAGATAAATCACAATGAAAGTATCAAAATTTTGACAACAAACCAAGTGAACTATATTCTCATACCTTAACAGCCTTGAGCCGAGGCTTGACACCACAAAGTTTAACTTCTTCCACTTCGACAATAGCACGTCCAAAATTATCCTCTTGCATGCGACCCTCCTCTCACATCTCTCACAAGATGACAAGAAGATTCTAAGGGAAGGGCCCCTAACTCTCTACTCTCCTCTCCTTTTATAGTTTTTTTACATTCTTACTCATATTGGGTATGCTTTTGCTTTCCCAAAAAGCCTTAGGCTTTTGATGCCTTTCAAACTTAAGGAAATTTTACTACCTTAAACTTCATAACTTTGACATTCATGAGATCAAAAGCTCAGAAAGCTTTATAGCCTTTAAGGCTTTTTACTTCTTGCGTTACATTAATGCCACCCTCTGCAGAAACGGACTGCTTTGTCATCCTCCTTGTTCATCTTCTGCTCTGCTGTTTATTACTACAGGATTTCGCCTTCCTCGTCCCTCTATCGCTTCTTCTTCATTGTCTCTGTTGCAACCACATTCACGTCCTCTCGGCTCCCTCTGTCTTCAGCACCATCCACTCCATTTCATCGCAGCTTCCAAACATCCTCCGTAGTAACTAGCGGAAGAGACCATAACTTCCAACAATGTTTGTCGGAGCTTGGCCCCTCCTTCTTCGTAGTGAGCAAGTTGTTTCTTTTTTGTCAACAGAGCTTGTTTTCCTCCCCTTTACTCGGCCTTCTTCTTGCCTTTTACTCTCGCTACTCCTCTGTCGCTTTCTGTCATCTTCTTCATCCATCTTAATTACCTTCGTTGTCATTTCTCCTCATGGCCTTTTTTTTTAGTCCGTCATCTCCAACAACCTTCCTGTCGATCGTCACCGTAGTTGTCACAGCATCCTCCAATTGTCGCCAAATCCTCATCTTCATCTCCAACTTCTTTGCAATGTTCTTCGATAGCTCCTGGAATCCCGCATGTAATAATGCTTGTTTATCCTCATACTTGCACTATCAAATAATCAGATCGTTGTCGCCCCCTATATCAGTTTCTACATCACTTTGTTTCTGATAGCATCCGCCGACAAATTCCCTTCCCTCTGTCTATATTCACCGAGCTCTTTCTTTTGTTTGCCGTCGTTGCAAGAGAGCTTGCCTTGTTTTTTTTCTACAGCTTTATCCATCAGCTAAGGACAGCTCTGATATAGTGTCATCAATATCAGCCTTCCCTTTCTTCCCTTTGGTCTTCTTTTTCTAGGACAGGGCCAACTGATCAAAAGAATTGGCCAAGTCCTCATCTGCATCAACCGAAGCAAGGTCGTTCCCATTCAAGGATCTTTTTTTTTTTTTTACTATTTTGTAGGCCTTCTCTTTGTCTATTCATGTGGTGTGTGTATTTTTTTAAAATGTGAATGGCACCTCAAACTCCTCCCCCAATCCAATATAATGCAAATTTAGAGAATTTAGAAATTTTCCAAGTCTCAATTTTAAATAAGTGATAAATATTTAACCACGTGGCTAAATCTTGATCCATATTTGAAAGTGGGATTTGGGAAGGTAGCTTATATAGCATTTAGGGTAGACTCAACCTTTAAGTAAGACAACAAGATTTGACCATGTGGTCAAATAATAAAAGTATTGGGGGTTCCCAAAGTGCATGGAAATTTCCAAATTTACCAATATAGTGTTATATGTTCCTTTCCTCGATCGAGATTATTCTCACTTCTCGAAATGAGACCTTATTACTAAGAGAAGCTTATCCCTTATTGTTGCTCTCTCATTGCCACTCATTCCTGATGATCCCACTTTATGTGATGAATTATTAACCTCTTACAGCAAATAGTCTAGCTCTATTTGTGGTACCATTGTCTTGATGATACCTCGAGGATTGGGAAGGCTTAGTCTCTTTCCTATCATGGAAAAACCTTTCCAGCAGCTTGATAGCCCTTTTTCAATGCGCTGACATTATGAAGCTCTTACAGAGATAGACCAAGGACTTATTGGATGCTAAACGGATCATCACTATATCCGTAGTTTGTGTTTCCATGATCTCTAATCCCTTTTGGAAATAGTTGTGTCAGTTCCTTCACGACAGGTTTATACATGCCAAGACTTTACCTAATTACATGTCTAAGGAATTATTCACTGCTTCCAGAATGGTTCTCAAGGGCATGACCATTGATTGGAGTTTTTATCTCCTTACCAAAATGGATCAATACTTTATCAAGGTTACTAGGGGTAATGTGACTAATGTCACATATGGTTCTTACATGTATGTTTTCCTAATATACTCTACCCCTGCAAAGGAAATTCCACCACCTCTTGCAAATCCTCTAGTGGTTCTCCCTCCTTCTATTGAAGATTCTGAACCTATTATTGAAGATCATGACTCCCCTCCTCCTTTCGTCATTTAGAGGAAGCGCTTAAAGCGTGTGGCTAAAGTAGCTCTTACCTTGGTTCCTCTAGTGTTACACCAATTCCTTCTCTACATTGCCTAGTGGCAAGAGATGCCATTCCTTTCATGTGTGTAAGGACATTTAGACTTCCATAGAAATATCAAATTGCAACTTGTGTTTAGTCGTTGTACTCTTCTTTCCATGAGAGTTGCAACATTCCAAGGAGGAGTTACATAAGGCTACTATTGAGTTTTATCTCAACTAAGGAAACTCTTTTCAAATTTTTCAAACGAATATTATAGATTGAATAGAAAAGGGTTGTGTTTTATTCAAGAAAAATTCACAGATTAGGATATTTATAAATAGGCCATGAACACACGTTATAAAGAGGATATATATATAGTGAACCCCCCGAGTTTTGAATAGACCAAAGATTACGATCCTCCCCCGATGACAATAGAGATTCAGACAACGACTTCTGAGGGGTGCAGAGCCCTTCAGAGGAGGCTTCCTCCAGCACGCCCTTTTGTGAGTATCCATTCTATTACTTTTATATATTTTTTCAAGTATTTTTTTAATAGTTCGATTTGTTAATTGGGTCAATACTTGATCTTTATTGATACAGGAGATTCATGGTGAGATAGATATGGATTTTGCCATCAGAGAGGAGGTAGAGGATAGAAGTATAGATGAGGAGTGGACCCAAGTTGCTGTGGCACGAGTACCTCCGAAGCCATCAAGGCCCCATGAAGATGCAAAGAGCACATTGAACGTCATATTCGGGAATATGGGAATTTCCCATAAGTTTGGGACATGTGGTCAAATCTTTGGATTTATTATAACTTGAACAATATAACTCCAAATCGAGCCCTCTATAGCTCAATAGATTCCATTTTTCAAGTGCTTTCCAATGATACGTCACATCATATAGTTTTGAGAAACTTATGGGCATGTTATTCGGGTGCCACATTTTTTGTATTCAAAGAATGGGAATTGGGAGATTCCCAAACTCACTAATATTGTGTTATTGGATAGTGCATCCGATCACTAGCTCCCCTCTCCAACTCTTTCCCACATACTTGATCAGACTCGTGTAACACATTTCATGACATACCCATGACATTGTATATATATTGATTTATATATATCTAATTAGTTTTGGTCTCATGAATTGTTTCATGTTTGATAAAGTATTTTTTTAAGTTTTTTGAATCATCTCATGTTTGATAAAATGTTTTTTTTAAGGCTTGATTAGTAGAGAAAAAAAAGTATGTATTCCATGTTGTGTCTTGCGTAAGTGATCGATGTACGTGTTGTTCTATATGAGAGTAGGTCTGTTTTATACTCAATGTTGCATTCGCGTGCGCACGAGAGAGAGAGAGAGAGAGAGAGAGAGAGAGAGAGAGAGAGAGAGAGAGAGAGAGTGTGTGTGTGTGTGTGTGTGTGTGTGTGTGTGTGTTTTAAAGTGAGAGAGAGAGAGAGAATGAGATAATAAGTGTATGTGTGCATAAGGGTGAGAGAGAGTGAGAGAGCAAATATATGTGCGAGAGAGAAAGAGAGCAGGTATGTGTGTGAGTGAGAGGGAGTGAGGAGTGAGAGCTCAGTCGTCCATGCAAGTTTTTAAAAAAAACGTTCAAGCATCGCTTAAGCAATGCCTTTTTTTAGTTGCTTAAGTGACACTCTCTATTGCATATGTGACATATAAGATGTTCTATAAGCGACACAAAAACATCGCATATTGCATCTTTAAGTGCATCACAATGCGATGCACATGTAGCAATGCGTTGTCGTGCCACTATGCGCACACCATGTAAAAAAATCTAGAGTTTGGCTTTCTTATTGATTTAGAGAGCCAATGCCATTTTAGACATTACTGTTAGTGTCCATGGTTCAAAAAATATTAGATTTTTGGATAAGTTTTAGCCAATTTTTGATATTTTAGATATTATCTCTTGTAAAAATCCATAAAATTGTAGGAAAATTCTAGATTATGATAACATGTAAAAGAAATCATGTATCTTTCAGATAATTTGAGAGGATTTTATGTAAAAAGAGAGATTGGCAAAATCGCACAACGTGCAATCGTTGTTTTCAGGCAGTGAACATTACTCCAAAGTGGGAGATGAAGAAGGAGTGATTTGGCTGAATTCTGGGCAGGTGTCTTGCTATTTTACCCCCCTTTTGGAGCCAATGGAAGCATTAGATTGGTTATCTAAGCAGCATAGAGGAATGTATTATTTTATACACGTTTTTGTCTATTAGAGTTTTATCTTCTCATAATGCTGAAATAAACTGACAGGCTTCATCTTTGTTAGTATTCTTCTTCATTTTCTATTTATTTCTGGGAGTATTCTTCTATGTCTTCCATTTCCTAAAACCCCTTCTCTTCCATCTACTCCTCTCCTTGAATCTACCTTCACCCTGCTATCTCTTACCCCGGTGGTGGACTCTCGACACCAAACGCACTGACACCGTGTTAAGGGAAGTTTATGCTATCATCAAAGGTGAATTTTGAAATATGTTTGGGCTGATTTGGGGTTGATATCTTTAGCCATATTCAGAGAATTAGTTACAGCATTTTTCTTTTAATTCATTTCTTACTCTACAGAAGACATCTTGTCAAAATATGCAAGTATTATGTGCCCCTATGGCATGGCAATGTTTGTAGGTCATTCATAGATGCTTTGAGTTGAATTAAGTGGAGCTTTTTCTCTTATTTCTTGGCTATTGTAACATATCCTTATCAGGAACTCAATTTGAAGCTCTCTTGAAGCAAGTCTCTTTGCCCTACAAGCCTTGTAATTGACTCAAGCTTTTGTCCCTAACAGTCTACATTGAATGTAATCATGCAAAGTTGATTCATGCTATAGCATCATGTATGAATGATGGGATGCAGAGTTGTTTATGATACATGGCAGCATATTGTACTTCATTTTATAATTTGTGATTGCTTTTACAGTTAAGAACTTGGCTTGAACCCTTCAACCCTTGTCTTACCTCTACCATCTTCGGAGTCTAAGCTCTTAAAACCCCATACATTCTTCTCTCTCAAACCCTTGTGATTGATAGTGAAGTACCTCTTGAACCTCTTAACATTTACTGTAATCTACTTATCTCTTGAAGAAACATTTCCATCTATCTTGTCCATTTTTCTTGCCAAACCCCTGTGGTGACCTTCAACCCTATGCATTGCGATATTGGTGAACCCGACATGAAGGTCGGTGTAAGAGAACTCCAAGATGGGGGATTCTTTAGGAGATACTCTACAACAATTGATTTGCATACTGCAACAGAGTCAGCAACAACAAATCCAAATGTTACAACAACAACAACAAAGGCAAGAGGAAGGGAAGATTGATTTCATAGCTATTAAGGCCCTAGAGAAAGTTGGGCGGGAATTAAAACAATTGAATGGTCAAAATGTCTCTGTTTTTTATTTGCTTGTATGTTGAGAAAATGCTCTTCTTTGGTGTACCGCAACATGCATGGAGTCACTATTTTGCTAGACTAGCCAGGCATGGTATTCAAGAAAGAATCCATGGTATTTTTCAGTGAGATGCGGATTGGGCTGCATTCAAAAAGGCCCTATGCAAAGAATTCTTCTTAGAAGACTCCGGCCTAATGATAAAGAAAAGTTTCACTGATTGGGTTGAGAAACCTAACAAAGGTTTCGTTGCAACATCTTTATACCATGATTTTGAAAGTAAATTTGGACAACTTGATGCTGAAGACCAACAAAGTATGGAAGGTTAGAAGATTGAATTATTCCTTAGGGCTGCAAATCCCATTCTGCAAGAGAATGTTGCTGATCGCCTAGAAGATGCTACCTTCAAATCAGGAGTCAAGACTGCATGGACAGATGTTACTGATGTAGTTAACATGATTACTGGAAGAGAACGGATGCAACTAAGATTGGGCTCTACTTCAACTTCAACAACTCCATTGATGGAGCTTGTTCCACCTTCAAAATCCCCTATTCCTTTGACGAATCAAACAACTCTTTCTTCTTCTGTTCCTTTTAAAAATGATGTCATGGATGAACTCATTAAAAGCATGCATGACCTTCATCTGAATCTTACAGAAATTAGTTCCAAGGTGGAGAAGCTAGATGTCAAAGTTGAAGAACGAGGACAATCATCAACTCAAAGACCCATGAGAGAAGGCTATAAGAGGCGCTATATTTGGTGTGACAGCCAACAACATGACAAGAGGGAGTGTTCTGCCTTCCATGAGACTGAAACAAAGAAGCTTGTCTTTTGGAAAGATGAAAAAATTCATGCAGTTGAAACTAGTCTTCCACTAGAGCCAAATTTTGGCAATGGTGGAACGAAGAAAAGATTAGAAGATTTAGCTGTTAAAAAAATCCCTACACAACAATTGATGTAGCTACCTATGGGATGCAAATTGAACCAACTAAATCAAATTTGAAAGCATGTAAAGCGAGTGTGTAATCTAAAGTACAGATGTAGGCACTAGATCAAATGGAACGTGGTAAAGAAGCCAAAGAAGATTTGGCTAATGCCAGTCAGTGCAATTTAAGGAATAACTAGTTGGAAAGAACCGATAGATTCTTTTTTTGCCTTTGTACATTTCACTGATGTCAATCATAAAGAATTCTTGATTGAAGAAAATATAAGAAGAGAAGATGAACCAGGACCTTTCTCTTCTGGCCCTCCAAAATCGGTAACTAGAAGAACACCTGAACAACCAAAGCTTGCTGAAAATATAACCCCAGATCAAGAGATGGAAGATGCGCCACAAATAAAGAAAACCGAAGGAAAGAAGAAAGGCAAGCAGCTAGGCTACAAATTGTAGTCTGACATAGAATCTACAACCGATCTCAAACGAGTCCTAGAAGAATGAATTCTGGGAAGCAAAATTGAATTCACCTTAGGTAAAATTCTTGAAATTGCCAAATGTGAATTCCATGATGTAATTATTAATGTAATCAAAAGGAAAAGACATTATGTTGGTGATGAAACTGAAGAAACAGTGCATGCTTTTTTGCAAGTTCTTCGAGTTTTTGTGCAAGATGAAGAGAAGTTGACTTCACAAGGAATTCATCTTGAAGCAATTAAAGAATTAATTGCAACAATTGAAGCTAAAGATAAACAAAGCATGAATGCAAAAATTAAAGAAGTAAAAGCTAAAAATGTAATAGTTGGCTGGTCCAAACCGGTTGGGCAGCCCATCTCTAAAAAAGAAGGCCATCTACAGCACATGCATGAGGAAGAAGAGGCTCGGTTCATTCCAAGCAGTCACTACTCCCATATGCATTGGGTCAGAGCAACAACGAAGACAGTCGTCAAAATTGGAGAAAAAGAAACACCATGTATCGCACTCTTAGACCATGGCTCAGAGATAAACGTCATGGCAAGGAGTCTCTATGAAAGTGGCAGATGGCCCATAGATGTTGATCTAGGTTGGCAAATGAGAGTTGCAAACAACTCTTCTAAAGAGTTATATGCTATATGTCCTAATGTGCACGTAACTATTGGAGACATAAAGGACAATTTTTACTTTTTTGTTCAAGACTCTTGTAGTTACCCTATCACTCTTGGGCAACCTTACATTTCAGAAGCCCGCTTGGAAACAAAAGCTCTTGATGATGGTTCTTCCTATGCTCGAATCGGAAGCAAGGATAATGAATGAGATGTCCAATTTCTTACTATGTGTGTTAACCATCATCAAAACATAGATCGATTGCATGATTATCATGTGCCTCCTAATGCCTGAGAATTCAAGGGTTTTCGGGCTGCACTGCTATAAAAGGAGGCTATGGCAGTGCGTCACGTAAAAAGATTTAACCTCCTTATGCTATAGAAATTGTGTCTCTAACAAATCTCTATGTATGTATAGCCAATAGTATGGGCTTTTATAAGTCTCTTCTAGCCATGATTAAAGCTGAAAGAAAATATTTATGTCATGTAAAAAGGGTGTTGAAACTTATAACATGATGACTGAAAATGAAGATATTTCGGGTTTTTTTTTGGACTGATTACTAGTGACACATTGGCTGAAATATATGCAATTGTTCATACATAAAATCAAGCTAAAAATCAGTCGATAGAAGTATATACATTGGATTTTTATCAAACAATTCAAGAATTTGTTGAGCAGGAAGACATTGGTTCACTCAACAAGGCTGAAGTGCAAGTGGAGACAAAATACAAGACTGTGGATAAGAAAGTCAAGCTTGTGGTAGTCCCATTGCCTCCTAAAAGTGAAGGGTTAGCTGATAAGGCAGCAAATTAGCCAAGTCTTTGTGATCCTTCCAACATTGGTCACAAGCTCACATCTTATAAAAGAGCTCAAAATAGGTGAAAATTCTTTCCTTTCGCCGGCTGAAAAACACTCTTTTATACAAATGCTAATGAAAAATGGAAAAGCTTTTGCATTTCAACTAAGTGAAATAGGCTGTGTGGATCCAAATATTATGGCTTCTATGGTCATTTTTATGGTCCCACATGTGCTTCAAAACCCCAAGCCCATTCGCGTTCTAAGGGTGCATTTGCCCAAATTATTGGAACTTCTAAATGAGAAGATCAAAATGAAGATTTTAGAACCTTCTTCAGCACCTGACTCAAATCAATGGTTTACTGTACCCAAGAAAATTGGATCTTTATGATTCATCCAAGATCTACAGCCTGTTAATTGTGTCACAATCCGAAATGTTGATTCAGGTCCAATTGTTGACGAGTTTGCTGTAGGTAGAGAAATTTATTCTATGGGTGACCTATATTCAGGATATGACCAATTTCAGCTTTCATTAGAAAGCCAAGACATTACCACAATCAAAACACCTCTTGGATTGGTCTGCGCATCACAAGGTGTAACAAACTCCTTAGCCCATATGATGAATGCCATGCACAAAGTCTTAAGAGACTTTACTCCACAACTTACTCTTCCATTTCTTGATGATGTACCTATCAAGGGATGTGAAGTCAATGAAAATAATGAGGAGCTTGACGAAGATGGCTATGGGACATTTGTAGTTAACCAATTTATGATTGTGACAGGATTTTGACAAGGCTAGAAGAGATACATCTTACCCTTTCTGGAGCTATTTTTGGAGTAGAAGAAGTCCTAGTGGTTGGACATCTCTGTGGCCCCTACGGACGTAAACCTTCACCAATCAAGATAGATGCCATCAGCAGAATGCAAGAAAAATGCACAAATACTTCAAAGGTGAGAAGATTTCTTGGTGGATGTGTATTCTATCTCATATGGATACCACATTTTGCTCATGTAGCCGAAAATCTCTATCAATTATTAAGAAAAGGCCAACAAGAGTATACTCTCACTGTATGCAAACTAAAGAAGTTGTTAATTTCAGCCCCCACTCTCAAAAGGGCTGATTATTCAAATGGTCGACCCATTATGCTTACTGTGGATATAAGTACCATTGGGATAAGATGGCCTGTTGGCCAAGAAGATCTTGAAGGTAACATGTATGCAATTCGTTTTGGAGCAAAGGTTCTCAATGAACATCAAAGAAGGTATGCACAATTGTAACAACATTAAAGTGTGATCATGAATACTTTATAGGTGCTTTCGTAATTGTAGAAACTGATTGTCTTCCACTCTTGGGCATGATTGCCAATTGCTCTACACCCGACATTGCTATGCTAAGATGGATTGCATATATTAAATCTCTCAACCCCGAATTAAAGCATATTGTAGGAAAGGCGAATCTAGTTGCTAACATGCTATCACATGCAAGATATGACAATGAAAAAGAGCTGATGGAAGAAGATGAAGCTAAAGAATCTATACTTGCTGAATTTCATTCCATGGCTGCTGAAAGTACATTTTTAGTTGCTACATATATAAACCCAAAGCTGAATTTGTAGGTGAAGCTAATCTTTTTAAGCCAATATTTGAGCACAATGAAGAAGGAGGAGTCTTGGACTGATGAAGAGTTCAAAAATATTGAGAGGAAAGCTTATGGCTTTTATTCTTAAAGAAGGGCATCTATGGAAGCAAGCAAAGAAGAAGAAAGGAGCACCTATCTGAGTTTTAGGTAACAAAAGATTGCAACAACAGGTAATGAAGGAATTTCATGAAAGCCTGTGGGCTGGCCATAGAGGCATATGGGGAACCTTTAGTAAAGTCAAAGAAAAATATTGGTGGCAAAACATGTATCGGGACATCACACATTTTGTTGAAACCTAATATGTGTGTCAGATGTATTCTATGGTCAAGCATCGAGATGGGTTACAACCAACTTATCCTTTGTCTATACATTATAGATGGGTTATTGATCTCATAACTATGCCTACAGGAATATGGAATATGCAATATTTAGTGCTTGCAAGAGAGGATCTAACCAATCAAGTTGAAGGAAAAGCCTTAACAACTAATACCACTCAAGCTGTTTGTCATTTTTTGCTTGAAGAAGTATTTTGCAGATATGGCTATGTTGGCAAGGTAACTGCAAATAGAGGAGAATTGGATGCCGATGATGCACGCAACTTCTTTGCTCGATTGGGTATCAAGTTGGCTTTGATATCAGCCAACAATCCTAAAGGCAATGGAAAGAGTGAGAGAGGACATCAACCTATTCTCGAAGCTCTAGCAAAGTCTTGTAGAGGGAAGATCAAAGAATGGCCCAAAATGCTACCTTTTGCATTACGGGCTGACCGGACTACTCACAGTACAGTGACTAGCTATATGCCATCTGAACTTATGCATGGACAACAACCAATTATGCCAATTGAAGAATCTATTCTCACATGGAGTCTTCTATCTTGGGAGGAGGACATCAGTGGAGAAGAGTTGTTGACTTTGCGCATATGGTAGCTAGAAAGAAGGCCTGAAGATGTTCAAGCAACTATTAAGAAGTTAAAAACAACAAGACTAAAAAACAAAAGAAGATTTGATAGTAGGCAACATTGACTTCAACCAAGAGCAATTCAAGAAAATGAATGGGTTCTTGTCTATGACAACATCCTAGACAATCAATATAGTGCTTCTAGGAAGATGGTAAAGCATTGGTTTGGCCTGTATGTGGTAAAGGTCATTCATGACAATGCCACATATTCATTGGCTGAATTGGATGGAACACGCATGAAGATACCCATAGCTAGAAAAAGAATCAAGCTCTTCAAACGAAGAGAAAGTTCAACATATGAGTTAGAAGACTTGGATATAATTCAAGAACATGAAGACATAGAGGAAGAAGAAGAGGCAAATCTTTAGTGTAGCATAACGGGACTTGGGGACCTTGAGGAGTACCAATTCAACCTCTTGAAAGTCAAGGGGTCTTCTTTTTGCATCAGCATGGAGCTTCATGTGCTCTTGAGCCCTTTTGAGGTTTACCTTCATTGTTGAAGCAAAGCTTGCATAAGGTTCAACTCTTCTTTTCCAAGGGGGTTGAGCTTTTCATTGAAGATCACGGTAGGAAGGGGCACCCGATAACCATACAATGCTTCGAAGGGAGAGACTCCAATGCTCGAATGAGTGGATTTTTTGTAAGAAAATTCAGCCAAGTGCAGCCATACATCACAAGAATTCTACACATCATGACAAAAATGTCGCAAATAGGTTTCAAGCCACTTATTGACTCGCTCGGTTTGCCCATCTGTTTGGGGATGATAGGCTGTAGACAGAGCCAATTTGGTCCACTAGCATCACACTGGATGGTAAAATCCTTTGAAAAGTCGGGGCATATGAGGATGGGGGCTGAAGTGAGCAAGTCTTTTAGAGCTGCTGAAAACTGCGGTCAGCCAATTCATCCCATAGGAAAGCCTCTTTTTTCAGCCTGTCTATTAACGGGGCTGCAATTGTGGCATAATGGCGAATAAATCTCCGATAAAAAGAGGAGAGTCCAAGAAAACCATGCAAGGAGGTAGTGGTAGTGGGGGTGGGCTAGTCCCGGACACATTGCACTTTCTTAGGATCACCTTGGATGCCTTTTTCACTAACAATGTGTCCCAAGTACTCAACCTCTGTTTGCATGAAGACACACTTGCTTTCTTTGGCAAATAGCTGATGCTCTCTTAGTACATAAAAAATTTGTCTGACATGCTTCAGATGCTCATGCAGTTACTAGCTGTAAATGAGTATATCATCAAAGAATACCAACACAAATTGGAAAAGCCATGGCTGCAATATTTTGTTCATTAAGCTCTAAAATGTGGCGGGTGCATTAGTGAGCCCAAATGGCATGACAAGGAAATGGTACAAGCCACATCCGAAAGGCTATTTTGACTTATCACCCACCCTCATTCTGATTTAGTGGTAACCGGATTGCAAATCAATCTTGGTGAAGTAGCGTGCTCCCTTGAGTTCATCAAGCAAGTCATCAATTCGAGGGATGGGGTATCTATTTTTTACGGTGATCTTATTGAGATCACGGTAGTCAATGCACAACCGGAAGGATCTGTCCTTTTTCTTAACCAATAGAATCGGGGAGGCATAAGGGGAAGAGCTAGGCTCTATGAATCCCATTTCAGTGAGCTCCTTGACTTGCTTTGCTACTTCCTCTCTCTCACATTTAGAGAGTCGATATGGGGGTTTATTGATGGGCTTGGCATGGGGCTCCAAGTCAATTGAGTGATCCACCGATCTCTGAGGGGGAAGGGTAGTGGGGGGACTAAAATAGGTCCTTATATTCAGTCAAAAGCACTTTTAGTGCTGCATTTTGCTTCCCCAAGGTGTGTTGGTCATCATTATCCTTATGCAAATGCAAGACAAAGATTTGGGAGCGTTTCTTGAATTCCTTTTTGAGTTTTCTTGCTGTTATAAGCTAAAAATTTGCAATTTCTTTGATTCCCTCCAAGTGTACAAGCTGCCCATGCATTACAAACTCCATATACAGCTGAGAGAAGTCCATAGAGATTTTTCCCAACTGCTAAAGCCAATCACATCCCAAAACAACATCCACGGGGCCCATATCAAGGGTAATTAAGTCCACCTTTGTTGTGTAATTTTCGGCCAGCATAAGAGACACTTGTGTGCATACATGGGAGCTCACTTCCTCATTTCCATTGGCCACTTGAACTCAAAGAGGTTGCTGTAATTCAGTGGGGACACATGTCAAACAGCCAACAGTCGATTTATTCACAAAATTGTGCGTGCTGCCATTATCTATGAGAATCTATACACTCTTGCCATCAATGTTACCATGTACTCGTACGGTGTTCATGCTCCTAGAGCCAGTCCATGCATCCATGGAGATCGAGCAAGCTGATATAGTGGTGAATGAGGGGTACCAAGGGTCATTCCCAAGCATGTCATCAATGGGGCAACCACCAGGTTCAAAAGGGAACCCGTCCGATGAGTCATAAAACTAATCAGTATCAAGATCCTCTTCATATTCAACATTCTCAGCAAGTGTCATCATGGGAGAGTTGTCATGCAAGTCCTATTCTAACTTGTCACTATCTTCTAGCACATACATGCTATTAAACTTGACAAAGGCGTTCTTAAAGGGGCATTTGGATGCATGATCAGTCGCATACTTATCCCCGCATTCAAAGCACAAACCTTTAGCTTTTCTATCCTTGACAGCTTCAGGAGGAATGAATTTTTTACCGTTAGGACTGAAGCCATTCTGTGCCTTATTTTTAGCATACTTTGGGTCACTTTTGGAGGGCGGTGCTGTCCCAAAACTGCCATATTTTCTTTCAACATTAAAAGTGGGATAAGTAGGATTTTGGGGCTATCATTCCCTACATTGTTGCTGCGATAATTACTAGCATATGGGGATTGCTTGATAGGGTATCTTTGCTGTCCTGCAATGGGCTGGATGCCCTCATTGCGACGGTATTTCCAACCATAGCATTTAGCCAATTCTATGGCTGCAAACAGGGTGGCTGGCTTTTGAGCCATTACATCAGCTGAGAGATGCGCATCTAGCCAATAAATGTATTTATGCAATTTGGCCTCATCACTAACTGCCTCAACATACATGGATTGGTTCATAAATTGGTTGGTGTACTCCCTCACGGTGAGATTTCGCTAATCAAACTGATACCATTGCCTAGCCAAGCGTTCTTTTTCCACCGGGGAGACAAAAACTTGGATCATATGCATCTTGAACTCTTCCCAATCACAACATTGCTGATTTTCTCTTTGAATAAATCTCCACCATGTGTGGGCAAAACCTTCTAAATGAAGGGAGGCAAAAATAATCTTCGTCTCATCGGTACGGGGGTAGATGAGAAAATAGGCTTCCAATTTAGAGGTCCATTCCTCTAGTTCAGTTGGGGATAAGGACTGCCCATTGAATTTAGTAAACACAATCTTGTCACGCAGCTCATTTGGGCCTTGCTGCCCATGAATACCATGTGCTACATGTTGCCCATACATGCCTTGCTGTCCAATCCCCGACTGTCCAAAATTTCCATGGGGGCCATGCTGCCCTTGCATTACATGAGGACCAAATTGCCCATTAGGACCTTGCTATCCAAAATGTCCATGCTGCCCATTGCCATATGCATGCTACCCATGTACTCCATGCATTCCATGCTGCCCAAGATTTGCATTGGAGCCATTCCCATGAGTGTGTAAATAGCTTTTGTTACGGGGGAGTTGGGGTGCCAAGGATGGGCTTGAAGGATTTGTAACAGGGGAGGGAAGGAGGGGTTCATCATGTCGGGTGGAAGGCTCACTCATCTCATAAGTGCTATGGGGAATGCCATGGGTACCACCGAGACCTTGTGGGCTACGCCCGGTCTCCAAGGGGGAAGGGCGGTTAGCCTCACGGGGAGGGACATACTCCTTGGGTCGATCCGAGGGGGGGCAATGGCGGGGATGAGGGCGCTTATGCACTCTATGAGTAAGTCCACCTTGGCCATCATCTCAGAATGATGGTGATCATGGCGGGTTTCCATCTCCCTGTGGCGTTGCTCCATCTCTCGATATCGTTCAGCATGATGGGTCTCATGTTGGCATAAGGTTTGGTTGAGCATAGATAAGCGGTCTATCTCGGGGGCACCCTCTTCAAACATGTCTTTATGATCCTCCTGGGCTGAGCTAGGATCGTTCATTGAGGCACGGCAGTCCCTTATTTCACACTGGAAGTCCTCCTGGGCCTTTGTTTTACCCTTGTGGCCTGCCATCCCAAGTGTAGTCCACCAGACCCCTTGTTACAGAAATGACAATATCTTGAGCTAGAAAGCTCCGATCACCAAACTTTTTGATTCAAATAAAGCCCTCAATCCCCTCTACAAGGCTATGTAAAAATATCTTTGACAATAAATGATCAGGGCTTTGATGTAATCACTTTTTGTGGGCTGACTGTGTAGGACTGCTGCCTGTCCCATAGTACCTCTAGGCACAAAACTGAGTGTATCTCCCAAACCGTAGGGCGGAATGGGTAGACTTTAGTTCAAATTGAAGGGGAGGATTCCCTCTTTGAATCAAGCTATAGAGCCCGCACAATCACACAAGAAGGCTTTGCTATAATCAACTTTTGTGGGCTGACTGTGTAGGACTGCTGCCTGTCCCATAGTACCTCTGAGCACAAAACTGAGCGAATCTCCCAAACGGTAGGGCGGAATGGGGAGATTTTTGGTTCAGATTGAAGGGGAGAATGCCCTCTTCGAATGAAGCTATAGAGCTTGCACTCAGTCACATAAGAAGGCTTTGTTGTAATCAACTTTTGCGGGCTGACTGTGTAGGACTAATTGTCTACAATACCTTGCAAAGACTCCCTCAAGGAGCATACCTTGTCCCAATGGTGAGGGTCTTATCCCAGACATCCAGGGCCTCAATGGTGGTCCTTAATGGCACATGGAGCCATACATCCTTTGCATCCATAGTTCTATTGCTGAGACCATTTCCATGACTGCATACCCTGCCCTTCTTGCATGCATGCACCATACATTTCCAAGTGATTCATGACATTACCAATGCATGTAAGGGGGATGTAGACTCAAATGATCAGGGCTCGGTCTATTCCATCAAATGTACCTGCACCTGCAATAATTCTTTGGGTTCCGGATCACTGGGAGGTGGGCAAAGTTCCCCTCAGGCCGGGTTGTGCACCCCTTCAGGGTCTTTGATGGCAAGGGAGGTCACTCCTCTTTTGTCTTGCCACCTCGCCTGGCATCGGACTTTTCCTCACCCGAAATATACATGGCATGCATTTATTATTAACCAACCAACATGATATGCATTTACAAATTGAAGATTGGGCTTTTCATGATATGCATGATCAATAAGGAAATGGGATTGGAAAGGGGATTACCTCTGCAATTCAGTGACTCACTGATTGCATGACTTACCCTTCTTACAATTTTTATCAATAGGAATCAAACAAGAGCACGGTTAAGGATTAGAGTAAAATCTTGATCAATCGGAAAGAGATTGAAGATTATCCAGCTATGCATGCATTCCCAGGGTGTGGACTGAGATGGGAATCCCATTGGTAATCATTGACCCAAGCATTTCTTCCATCTCTCTCATCAAGTGGCTAAGCTCAACAATTGGATGTAAAAGAGAGAGGAAGAACTAATTGACATACCTTGTTCAAGCCTGGGGAAGAGTTAATGGCTGCCTCCTTCAAGAGCTCCGTGGTTGCCCCTCTTCTTGCTGCCCAAGGTTGCATGGGGGGATCTTCAATGTCGTATATCTTCACTTGTTGAAACTTGTGGCTGCTCCCAAGGATTCTGAGAAGAGTAAATTGAAGGGGATTCAGAGAGTTATGAGCTGGGCTAAAGGTTCAATGGCTGCCATGGCTGCTGCCCACAGTAGGGTTTGAGGAGCTGCCAAGAACTGATGGGGGGGTCAGTACCCATGTTCAATCTTGTCCAGGGTGTGCCAAAACTCAGGAGTGAAGCAAGGGAGGGCTGGGGCTGAGCTGGAGCAGAGGGAGAAGGCCAAGAAGATTAGCGCAAAATGCACCGTGATTTTTGGGCTACTCCCTGGAGGCTCCAGACAGGGTAGGCCAGGCTTTATATTGCTCTAGATGTTGCTCAAGCTAAAGGGGAAGCACTAGGACCAACCATTCTTGCTGAGGAAGAGGGGGAAGCAAGATTTCTGAGGTTCTTGAGCTGGAGGTTCCATGGCAGCTTGGAGGAAGGAGGAGAGAGAAGGTCTTCTTGAAAAGTAATCGAGCTTTTGGTCTTCTCTAACTGTGCTACACTCCTTTTTGCCCAAAACCCTCAAGAAACTTACATGAATTAGTGACGACCTGTCAAATTTGTATGCCCACCTCCAGATGTGTCCATGGTTCTTGGGAAAGCTCCAAGAAAGGCTGACATAGTCTTCAAGAGGGCTGACAACCTGCCTGAGTACTCCTGTGTACCTGTGAGAGAGATGTAACTAGAGTTTTCTAACTGTGGGAAACTGTGAGAGCCCTAAATCTATGGGAAAGAGAAGGATCAAGGACAAAGCTATGATACCACTTGTAATGAAAGAGACTTAACGGTCCTAACTAAGGGGAAGGAGAGAGAGAAGGACTGCAGGAGAAGAGGGAGAGGAGAGAGAAAGGCGAGAAGAAGAGAGATAAAGAGGGAAAAAGAAAGAAGAAAAAGAGAAAGGAGAAGAAGCCATGGAAGCTTGAGAATGTGAAAAGAGAGTTTCTTGATAATTTCTATGATGCCTCAAAATATCCTCTTACACCTTATATACCGTCAATGTGACTAGTATGTTCCCATGCCATGTTCCCGTGATCCCCGTTCATTATAGCCAGACAAAGATTCTGACAGATGTATTACATGTGCCATCAATCACAAAGAATCTAGTGTCTGTTGGCCAAATGATAGAGCAAGGGTTTCAGGTCCGATTCAATGCAAAAGGTTTTTTTGTGGAAGACTTTAATGATAAGTGCAGGTTGGCCGCAAAAGGAAGTAGAGTTGGCCGAATGTTCACTTTAGATGCCGGAATTCTTGCAATGGATGCTACTATGTATGCTAAAGGAAAAGTAGTAGTTATAGATATTGAAATATGGCATAAATATATTGGACATGCGAATGTGCAAAGGCTGAAATTAATGCAGTCCAGAGTATTAGTTATAGGGTTGCCTTCTTTTAGAGTTGCAGAATTGCATAAAGTCTGTGAAGCATGCCAATTTGGTAAGCATGCAAGACAACCCTTCTTATATAACAGAGAAGTGAGTAGAAAAATACTTGATGTAGTGCATACAGATGTTTAGGGGCCTACACAGAATGTATCTCTTGGTGGCAGCAAATACTTTGTCACATTTATTGATGATTGTTCAAGGAAGTTATGGGTATACTTCATGAAAGAAAAGAGTGATGTGTTTGAGCACTTCAAATCTTTTAAGGTAGTTGTTGAAACAAAAATATGCTTAAAAGTGAAGTGCTTGAGATCAGATGTAGGGGGAGAGTACCTCTCTAATGAGTTTACTGGCTTCTTGAGGATTCATGGAATAAAGACGAAATTTACTTGCAGATATACTCCACAGCAAAATGGGGTTGCAAAAAGAAAAAATAGGCATATTGCAGAAGTTGCATGGGCATTAATGGCTGAAAAGAATATGCCCAAACATTTTTTGTCTGAGGCTATCCATACTGTTGTCTACATTATGAACAGAACTCCCACAGTTATAGTTCATGGGATGACTCCTGAAGAATGCTTTATTAGAAAGAAGCCCGATGTATCACACTTAAAGGTATTTGGATGTGTTGTATATGTTCATGTGCCAGATGAGCTACGGAAGAAGCTTGATCCAAAGGCAGAAAAATGTATTTTTATTGGATTCTCTTTAGAGAAAAAAGGGTATCGTTGTTATAACCCTGTCATAGGTGAGTTCAGAGTGAGCAAGGATGTTATCTTTGATGAGATGGGCAGCTGGTATGCACCTGATGTGATGTATTAGATGATGATAATGATCAAGACAACTATGTGCAGAAAGAAAAACAAGAATCATGGAGTCTTAGTGGACCAGAAACATCATCTGGTACTATACCTACAGTGAGCCCTTGGTCTGGGAGACTAAGGAGTAGCCCCACATCTTCAAGTGGATCTATAAGTGTTGCTAGGAAGGACAAAGAAAAGAAGAAAGTTTCGAATGGTAATGATGCATCTACCAGTCATTTTGTATTTGATGGAGATTATAGTGGTTCGGAGAGTTTGGATGATGAGCTTGGTATTCCTTCAGGCAAGACACCATGTGTATAGAGAGCTCATAGTAATGTAAAGGCTACATTGAGTGATCCAGTGGTACGCAGATCTAGCAGGGTCAAATACCCTGTTAAAAGATTTGTCTTTCAAGGTTATGCAGCTCACCATTATGCTTATATGGTGAAACTAGTTGAGAATGTTGAGCCCACTTGTTTTGAGGATGCTATTGGTCATGCTCATTGGGATGCAGCAATGGATGAGGAGATGGCTGCATTAGAAGCCAATAAGACTTGGGATTTGGTATCCTTAACTAAGGTAAGAAAGCTATTGGTTGTAAGTGGGTTTACAAAGTCAAGCATAATGCAGATGGTTTAGTTAGCAGGTATAAGGCTAGGCCGGTTGAAAAGGCTATGCTCAAACATATGGCATAGATTATGAAGAGACATTCAGTCCAGTTGCTAGGATGGCAACTGCTAGGTGTGTGATTGCCTTGGTAGCAGCCAAAGGTTGGAGTTTTCAGCAAATGGATTTTAAGAATGCCTTCTTGCATGGTGAATTGCAAGAAGAAGTGTATATGGAGTAGCCAGTAGGTTATGAGGATTTAGAGCATCCCACATATGTGTGCAAGTTAAAGAAGGCGTTCTATGGGCTGAAGCAAGCACCTAGAGCATGGTCTAATAAGATTGGAGAGTATCTTGTCAATATTGAATTTTTTATTTCTGATGCTGATCACTCACTTTATGTGAGAAAGGGAGATGCAAGTTTGGTCATCATAGTCATCTATGTGGATGATTTGATTATTACAGGTGACAATGGGATTGCTGAAGTTAAGGACTTCTTGAAGAAGAAGTTTGAGATGAAAAATTTGGGTGAGCTGAGATACTTTCTTGGTATTGAGGTGATCAGATGTGATGATGGTATATGGCTATCCCAAAGGCAATATGGCTTGGATATGTTATTCAAGTATGGTATGACAGCATGTAAGCCTCTTTCAGTACCATTGGAGCAAAATGTGAAGTTGAGTGCTGATGTTGGGGATGAAATAAAAGACCCTAGTATGTTCAGGAGGATAATAGAGAGTTTGATTTACATGACTATCACAAGGCCAGACTTGAGCTATGATGTTGGCCTTGTCAATCAGTTTATGCAAATGCCTAGAAAGCCTCATTTGGATGCAATTAGACGTATATTGAGGTATGTGAAGTCCACTTTACATTATGGACTTTTTTATGAGGCACATAAGGATGTACATGTCTTTGGATTCAGAGATGCAGATTGGGCTAGTAGCATGTCAGACAGAAGATCTACAAGTGGATTCATGTTTTCCCTTGGTAGTGCAGCAGTTACATGGAGTAGAAAAAAGCAACCTACAGTTGCTTTATCGAGTACAGAGGCTGAGTATAGAGGTCCTACTATGGCAACATGTGAGGTGGTATGGCTGCAAAAGTTATTAGGTGATTTGGATGTGTAGGGAGATGGTCCAGTTGTCATTCATTGTGACAACATGAGCAGCATACATTTAGCTAGGAAGGACAAAACACATTCAGGTGCACTACCACTTTGTGAGAGAAAAGGTACTTGCAGGAGAGATTGACTTGGTATATGTCAGCACACATGATTAGATAGCTGAAATTTTCACAAAAGCATTGGGTGCAGAGAAGCTTCGAAAGTTCCGAAGCTTACTTGGGTTTGTAGAGATAGAATTGAGCTTGAGGGGGGAGTGTTGAGATGGCAAGCTCAACACGTGCGGGCATTGATGATGGACCGCTTGGCTAGATGAGTCCGCACATCTACACTCGTTGGTGGTCATTATGATACTCACATGGCCACTGAGTTATCACTTATTATATTTAGTTTGTTACACCTACCTATAGCTGGCAAAGATATAATGCCAGTCGATTAGTGTAGTCGTTTATGCACTGTTTGACTTAGAAGGCCACTTTCCTTTATATTGTATCTTATCTATACTTTGTGTACATTGTATAGTGTGTGAAAGAAGAATGTGTGTTTGGCGCAGTAGCTCAAGCAAATCCCCCCATCACACGATTCTTGACATATCCACACATAACACCATCTAGTCTCCCCTCGACTTTGTTGGGCATGAGAGCTCTGCCTCTACTTCATAGAGGAAGCATGGGATAGACATTCCTAAGAATGGTCTAACACCCACCTAAGAAGGATCATTTTGTAACCAATCAAAGGTGAGACTAAGCTAACATCACACTTGGTTCATAGAGAATGGCACTCTCTTTCAAACCTCCTTGGCCATTAGGACTAGTGCACTTTGTTCCCCTAAAACAATTTATTGAGTCCACCTAGCCATAGATTCTGTCATTGGGATCAAGATCTCTTACTTTTCTCATTAGGTTTGTTTCAGCTATCTACTTAGCAAAGGCTACTACCACATTGTGAGAACATATAAAAGCAACTTCCTTTTATTATTCTATTACACATGGTTCCTTTAATGGCCTTTAAGCATAGTACAAATACTTTGGAAAATGATAATATATTAATCAAATACTTTGTTACAAAGGCATCTCTCTTGCAGGAGTGGCCAAAACTATCTCATCTAGGATGAGATCTTCCAAGAAGTTCCAACTTTACAAGGTTTAGGCCATATGGGATCGCACTTCTTCCGAATTCATAGGAGATGTATGAGCTCATAGCATTGCTAAGCTCTCTTATGTCTCAAAATCCATCCTACATCATGAGGGAACCTACTATGTAATCCTTTTTCCTAACAAATACTTAAGAAATTATAAATAAAAGGTAAGCACTTGTCACTCCCACATGTGTGTAGGATCCTATTCTAGCACGACCAGTTTTTCAACACCTTGAAAGAGGCTCAAGACTCGTTGATATGAGGATATGAAAGATCTTTTCATAATATCCTTTTCTCTATATTTGGGATGTTAGAAGCATGGATCTAGGGTAAATTAATTAGAAGCAGAACAAAAAGAAAGTCACACCATAAGGAGAAACCAGCACTTACCCTAGCTTTTTCTTTCAAATTTATCATTTCTAAAGGATCAAAGAGATTCTAAAGTTCCCTTCATAGTCTCTTGGGTTCAAATTAAATTAATCCTCACTCATTGCAATTTTTATTGATCAAACTCTATTTTTAGTGAGCTTTTCCTAACACTCTCAAGTTTACTTTTTATACTCATTTAATTTTTGCATGCTAACATTATTAATTCAAGTGGAAAAGTCAAGAAATTAAAATTAAATATTTGCTAAGGAGTGTGGTATTGATGCTACTTCAGGTTAATGCACAATTGTTGCATCTTCACATTGTGGAGATTCAACAACTTCCTTAAGTTACACTTCAACTTCAAGTTGCACCTTAGCTTCAAGCATGGGTTCATTGTTGATGGGTTTGTAGATAATCTCTCTATGTTGTTTTGAAACAATAGAAACTAGTGTTTGAGATGCTTTACTAGGTGTGCAAGAATATGGTTGCCAAATGTATGCTATGCAAAGTGGTAGGAGGTGGAAGAGGAGTAGAGGAGGTGGGGTATATACAAGGGGGTGACTGGAGTAATTAGGGGGGCTTTGATGGTGATGGAGATGGGAGGGAAAGATAGTGTATGATGATCTTGGGGAAGTTACTATATGTATATCCTCTACGTCACGTGCATTCAAGGTCTATTTATAAATATCCTTATTTGTGAATTTTTCATGAATAAAGCATAGCCCTTTTTTATTCAATCTGTAAATAACCCCTTTATATTACACTCTTCTGTATGTAAAAAACATATAAAATTTGTATTTTAAAAATACTTTATTTTGAACCCATGTGATACACACATATATTCATGAGTAACTTACCCAAGATGATGATGTGGTGGCCGGGGGGGGGGGATACATGTGGTTTGAAGGGAAGAGGTGAGATGGCTATTGGTAGCTTGAAATGGTCACCCCCCTCCTTTATACCCCCTTTTACTGGATCTCTTAAATTTTTAAATAATAAAAACTCACTAACCTATCTATTAACTAGTTACTAAATATGTAACTAACATACTAACTATACTGATTTACTAAGACTAACATACTAATTATGCTAGTCAATAAGCTAACCCATATTACCAACCCTTCTAAGTGAATTAATTTTATTGTTTTCATCTTTCTTTTGGCTTGTGTCCAAAGCATTCATGTGCTTCCGACCAACACTGCATTAGGTAGTGAGGTGTAGCTATATTTTAAGACAAGTATGTCTATGTAGACGCTTTTTCTTGGTTTTGAGATTAATTTTGGGTTTTTTTTTGTGTTGGATTAAATTATATTACTTGTGCTAGTACTTACCAGCATGTAAATGTACAAAGTTGCTTGTATTTCACTTTTCTCCAAAGGAAACTATTTTTAGCCAATTTTAACCTAAATTAAAATGCATCATAATTTACACCATTTTATTACTAAAGAATTGTGTAATGGGGGTGTCACAGTATTAACACCTTTCTTTACTTTAGCAGTTAGTATTACTAATGACAATGATATTTATCCTAACTAAGACCAGTATGGGAGGATGATATTAAAGATTGATAGAGTTAGCTAAAGGTTAATAAAATTATATTAGCTAGATTAGTACGATAAGATAAATAAAAATGCATTAACATAAAATCAAGGGTATTAAGTTTAGTACATTCATGTTAAAAGCTATTTGCTCTAGAAGCTTAATAACAATGCCAATAGGTTTATCTACTACAGCTAGAATATTATTCAATCAAAAAGTTAGTATTATTAGGTTAGTATTCTAGCTATAGTTAAGTATATTATTTAACCAAAGAGTTAGTATTATTAGGTCAAGAATTAGTAGTAACCCTAATAATAGTAGTTAGAAAAAATGAAGGTTAAAATATTGGTTAGGTGAGTACTAAGTTAATGTTATGGTTAGAAAGCTAGAAGTCCTAATAGTCAAAGGTTACTAATAACATTCATAGTTAGTGTGGTATCATTTTCTAGGGATATTTGCATCTTGAAAACGAAAAGGGCTTGTTTTATTCATGATGAATTTATAGATGAGGGGTTTTAAATTTAGGACTTGAATGCAACTCGAGATGACCTCAATCATCATCATTCATGTAGTGAACGAAGCCTTAAAGGACTCTAATGGCACCTGCACATAGGTGATTGACTGAACTATTGACATCTAATGAGCCCTGAAACTTAGACTTAGGCTAATAATAAAAATGTTTAGTAAGGTTTATACCCCCTCACTATTAGTTACCCACCAGCTCATCAAACACCTCACTATTGATGCCATCACAACCTTGACATCTTCCATAAACTCCGTCTTAATCCAATCTTATTCATGAGATCCCCCCCTCCAAAAGGGTGAGAAACAAGAGGGAGCTTACATGTCAACCCCTTTTTCCATAACACAATGTCTCACCCTAGCCCCTTAAAACAACACAATGTCAATTGTTGAAAATTGATCTTCCTCTAGGATGGTCACTTTTCAACTCTTTCTAATCCGTTTACCTAGTGTGTTGTGGGAAACCTCTTGGCTTATAGAGACCATCCTACCATAGGATGGATCAGACAAGGATCTGCCCTCCTTCCTTTATAAGACAGAGTTTCTTAATTATCTAATTACCTAGCATAATTATTTTGGTATATTAAAAACACTTTCTTTATTTTAATTAACATGCTAGCACAAGGTTCACTCATATAATCTTAGGCACAAACACAAAGACAATATCAAGAAATCTTTGAAAGCATTTACAAGCAACGTATTATTTTTGCACCTTCTTGAAGGTACAATGCCACATTAGCATTCCATCCCTTACATTAGGACTGGTATCCAAAGCACTTGGATACCATGTCCAAGTCCCATGGACACATTCCATCAATCTACTCTTGGCTAGCATTCATACCTTTTGAAAACAACTTCCCAAGCTCATAGGGTTTCTACTCTATCCCAATCTACTATCAAGCATGCAATGGTAATTACAATCAAAGCTTCATTGGTTTCCACATGCCTCAAGAGTTGAGTCAACCACAGTGGAGATGCTACTCCAAGTAACTGTTGCATTACCAAGGGAAAACATGAATCTATTGGAAGATCTTCTATTAGACTTGCTACTATCTCAATTTGCATCTGTGTACCATTGAAACACCTATATATCCTTACCTACCTCATAAAAAGTATTCAACCTACAAGGTGGACTTCACATATCTCAATATATAACTAACTGCATCCAAATGAGGCTTCCTGGGTACCTACTTAAACTAACTCACAAGTCCAATAGCATAACTCAAGTCTAGCCTTGTGATGGTCAAATAGATCAAACTCTATACTACTTATTGAACATAATAGGGCCTTCTATCTCATCCCCAACATTAGCACTCAACTCTACATTTTGCTCCAATGCCACTAAAAGAGGCTTACATATTGTCATACCATACTCGGATAACATATCCAAGCCATATTGATTTTGGGATAGACATGTATCATTAACACATTTGATCACCTCAATTCCAAGAATCTATCTTAGCTCATCCAAATCCTTTATCTCAAACTTTTGTTTCAAAAGGATTAAATTAGCAATCATACTATCATCATCACTTGTAATGATCAAGTTATCCACATAGATGACTATGACAACCAAAGTTGCATCATCCTTACTCACATAAAGTGAGTGACGTGCATTAGAGAAATAAAAGCCAATATTGATAAGATACTCTCCAATCTTGTCAGACCATACTCTGGGTGCTTGCTTTAGCCCATAGAATGCCTTCTTTAATGTACACACATATGTGGGATACTCTAAATCCTCGTAACTTGCTGGTCACTCCATATACAACTCTTCTTAAAACTTACCATGCAAGAATGCATTCTTTACATCTAGTTGATGTAAACTCCAACCTTTTCCTACTGCCAAATCAATGACACATCAAACAATTGCCATCCTAGCAATTGGACTAAATGTCTCTTCATAATATGTCCCATATGACTCTGGATAGCCTTTTACAACTAGCCTAGCCTTACATTTGCTAATAGAATCATCTATATTATGCTTTATTTTATGACCCACCTAGAATCAATAGCTTTCTTATGCTTGGAAAATAGTACTAGATCCCAAGTCTTGTTGGCCTCTAATGCAACCATCTACTCATCCATTTCTACACCCCAATGAGCAGGACCAATAGCCTCCTAAAAAAAAGGGGGGACTCAACATCCTCAACTACCTTTACCATAAAAGTATAATGGTGAGCTGCATAACCCTCAAAACTAAATCTTCTAGCATGATGTCTCACCTTCTTGCTAGACTTGCATACCACTAGATCCCCCAAAATAGTCTTTACATTACCATGTGCTCTTTGTAAACTTGGTGTCCTAATTGAAGGAATATCAAGCTCATCATCCAAACTCTTTGAGCCACTAGAGTCTCCATTAAGAACTGCATGATTGGTAGACATATTACTATCATCTAATACTTTCTTCTTTTCTTTGTCATTTCGTACAACACTAGTAGATATGCACCCACACCTAAAGATGTGGGATTGCTCCCGAGTCTCCTAATCAAGGGATAATTGTAGATCTACTATTGGATAGTTTCTTTGGTCCAACAAGAGTCCATGGTTATCACTTTTTGTCTACACATGACTATTATGATAATTAATGTCATCCAATCTATCTCCACTAGATGCATACCAACTACACATCTCATCAAAGATAACATCCTTGCTCACCTAAAACTCAGCACTAACACAATTATAACAACAATGCCCTTTTTACTTAGTTAGTCTATCCAATGAAATTATATTTTTCAACCTTTTGGTCCAATTTCTTCCTTAACTCATTAGGCACATAAACATATGCAATACAACCAAACACTTTCAAGTATAATGCATAATGTTTCTTGCTTGTAAAGCATTCTTTAAGAGTCATACTATGAATTGCAATTGTGGAAGACTTGTTTATAATGTAGACAAAAAATCCTCAGATCAAACATGTTTGGGCATATTCTTTTTAGCCATTAATGCCCGTGCAATTTCTACTGTTGTGGGGTATACCTACATGTAAACTGTCACTTTATCCCATGAGACCTTTCAAGCTTGTTTCTACTTTAATAATAGCCTTGAAAGTTTTGAAGTACTCAAACACTTCACTCTTTTCCTTCATGAAACACACCCAAAGTTTCCAAGAGCAAACATAAATGAATGTAACGAAATACTTACTGCCACCAAGAGATACATTTTTTGTAGACTCCCAAATATGTGTATGCACCACAACAAGTATATTATTGGTTACATCTCTCTCATGCAAAAGTGGTTGCCTTGCTTGCTTTTCCCAAATTGACATGCTTCATAGAATTTATGTGATTTTGAAACTTTGAATGAAGACAAATGTGTAACCAACCCTTTCGATTACATTAATTTTAGCCTATGTAGATTTGCATTGTCCAATGCATTTGTGCCATACTTCAATGTCTACAACCATACCTTTGACTTTAGCATACATAGTAGCACTTATAATAGGGATTTTAGTATCCAAAATAAATATGCAGCCAACTCTGCTTTCTTTTGCAACCAACTTACACATTGTCGAAGTTATTAACAAAACATCAATTTTTATTAAATCTAACCAATAGCCCTTGCTCTACCATTTGACATAAAGATACCAAATTCTTTGATGGATGGAAAATGTAAAACATCTAGCAAACACTTAGTCTAATCATCATGTAAGGACACAGTAACTTTTCCAATATGTAAAATTAGATGACATGAATCGTAACATGTCTCTACATAACCCAAACTTTGTAAAGCCTACATCTTTTCAAACCATTCAACATGGCTAGTCGTATGATTAGATGCACTTGAATCAACATACCATACATCATCACGTGTTCCCTTTCTTATAACAACATTCATCATATGCTACATGGCAAACAAGCACTCATTTTTGTAAGTATTTTGTCTTGAAGACAATACATAATTTCCTTATTGTAACTTGCCATTGTACAAATGTCATCTTTCTTATAAAAAAATGGCTACAATATGACTCATTCTTCCACATTAATGGTAGACAGTACTGGAATGGCTAGGACTTCTATTCGACTATCCACCTCTTTCTCTAGAGCTCCCCCTGCCTCTAAAATTACCATGGCCTCTTGATGAGGATTTTCCATGTCCCCTTCCTAAACTTGAGCAAAATGTTTGGACTTGTTCACTAATTCTTTTAGATGATTCACTCTACATATTGATCTCTTGAATGATCGTGAGATAAACTAACTCATCAAAATTTGAAAACGGCTTCCTACATACATAGAAGTAACAAAATATTTTCAAACCTTCTCATTTTTAAGGCCACCCAAAGTAGATGGAACCAAATCATCATCATGAGGCATTATATCAACACTTATTAAGGCATCAACAATGCTTCTCACCTTCAAAACATACTCATTTACAAATATATTCCTTTTCTTCAAGGTATTCAACTCTTGTTTGAGTTGAATCTTCCACACCTTTGTATTTATTGAAAACATATTCTCAAAGATTGTCCAAGCTGTATGTGAAGTTTTTGTATTTTTTATATACCCTAGCGTAGTGTTATCAATGACTACTGACAGCCAATATATTATCTCTCTGATATACCCTAGCATAGTCTTATCAATATATTACCTTTTTGTCTTTTTCATTCCATTCTTTCCATGCATTGAATTCTTCTGTAGTCACATAATTACCTAGCTTTGGTTCCTTTTCTTCTCCTACAATGAACTCATTGAGACCTTTTCTAGCAAACAAAACTTATGCAAGTCTTCAGAAGATGTGCACAACAATAAAGTAGCCTTCTTCAGTGTGACTGCTCAATAATATATACAATCTATAGCTTGCTTACAAATAAACCTTGTGTTTTCTCATGATATATACAATATGTAACTTATTTGCAAATAAACCTTGTGTTTTCTCCTTGATGACAAACACCCTTAAACTTACAAATTTGAAATACCTCTTGTAAGTTTATGCAAATGATAAAAAAACTAAAACTCTTGTAAGTATATAGATTATGCAAGGATTGAAGATAAAAAAGTAAAAATCTAAAGTTGTTAAGATCATGTCTTGAAACATAAGACAAGTGCATTAGGAACCTAGTGATCCCTAGGTTGAACTAGATGCAAAGATAGATGCCTCGTGATATAATAAGGAAGTAAATTGTGCGGCATGATTAATTCATGCATCTTTTAGAAGAAAAAAACTCATGATATTTTGCACACTTTTGAAGATTTTGTTGATAAAATTGGTTGTCCCTTGTGGAATAGTTAAAGGGATTATTTGATAGCAACTATGGGAAATGATTGTTTTTCTAATTTAAGTTATGCTTGGTTACCTTGATTTTTATTTCATCAAAGTGTACTAGTATCATAGGAAGGGTGAGTTGACGAACTGTATGTCTCTCATTGGGTTCCCTCATTAGGAATCTGTTGGGGGTAAAGGCATTTGTGCCTTGCTACATGTGTATTAGTTATACTAACAATACCTTCATATTTGCACAATTGTACATTATAGGTGGAGGGTGCCCATAACTGTCACTCCATTCTTTATTCTTTCATTGAAATTTGAATGAAGGGAAGGCTAGTCACACATTCTGACTGTTGGAGTTCCCACATTGTGTATGTGTCTCTGTCTTGCTCTTGCTCCTTCCACCATAACTCTTGTTTTTGCTCCTAGCTTCCACTTCAGTGCTGCTCACTCCCTTCAACTGGTATCAAAGCCATTACACTAGCATTGAGGAGCTCAACCTAACATTGCTTTAGCTTATGGAGAAAAGCTTCACTTCACAATTTCAATGGTAGCCATTGTTAAGCTTGGAGAGGTATGATTTAGTACTCTTGTTCTTCTCCATGATAGGAGACTTGTTGAGTCTTGCTCCAAGCCTTCCCTTGGATCCAAAAATCATTGCCTTGGGCTCCATTGTGGGTAGGTAGCATGTTTATGCCTACTATCCTTACCCCTCTTCCTACCTCATCTAGTACTTCTCTAGCCTCCTATTTGATCTCTACTCCTTGGCAAACTCCTGGGTATTCACCCTTTGGCACCCCAAAATTGGTTACTAGCTCTTGGAGTTGGATTTGAGATTTCTACCTCAATTCTTGACTTTGTATTCACAATGGTCTACTGTATAATGCATGTGGACAGCAAGTATTGAGCTTATCTCTACCTATTTGATGCTCTTAAGACTTGACATAAATGCATGTATGTTAGCTTGATGCTTGGGATGCTTCTTGGGCTTCTATTGAGATCATTTGGATTAATTTACAGAGATTGTTTCATTGGTGTTTATAACAAGACTGAATGCTTATTTTATTAGTAAAAGAATATGCCTATTGCTCCCAGGTGCTTACCGACTACTTGAGTTGATGTATCAATGCTTATGGTTCATGTTACATGCTTGGTAATGCTTCCAAATCGCTTTTGAGCTGAGATTGGAGATTTGAATCTTGACATTGGTTGTCATTCACTATTATATATGCTATTTGATGCTCCACTAAGAGCTTTGCAAGTTACTTTGGTTAGATGCTCCCGAATATATGCTACTTGGATCTTGGATATATAGATGCCTTCCACATGATGTTTTGAGCTTTGTTTTCTTGTTTGGCATTCAACATTTGTTCCATGGGAGCCACTACTTGACACTTGGATATTACATTGAGAATTTGGTTATGCAGTTGATCTACTTGAGGGTCTTTCAGTGAGGCTGTGGGTCTTGGTGATATGTACATGCTCTTGTCATGCTTTACGTATGTAGTTGATGCTTAGTGGGTTGATCTGACATTCCTCTTGGGCCAGCACCTATCTTTGTCACAATGTTGTTAGTGATGTATGCATCTTGGTTGGTTATGTATTGAGCTTCCCTTACATTGCTCAATCCGTTGTGCCTTTAGTTGGTATCTTTTGTTACTCATGAGACCTACTCTATGCATGATGGTTATGCCGCTGGTATGTATCTTAGTGTGACACACTAATTCTTTGACAATTCTTGATGCCAATTTCATATTCACTCATCACTACTAGTTGGAGCTATTCCCTGGAAATTTTAGTTTCATCTTGTATTGGTGATTGCCCATCTTTTGCATTGATTTCACTGATGTACTTTATCTTCAGCATGCTAGAATTGCAATTTACTACATTGTTTCTATGAGCAATCACCTTCACTTAGCAATTCTTTGCATTGAGTTTGTGGAAATTCATTACTTGGTCAATACCCCTTATTTTTAGCTTGATCTGATAGTGGTTTTAGGGCTATTTACAATAATCACAGTAGCATGTTTTGATAGTTTGTGTATTTGTTTGCCTTTACTACAGTTGGTGGCTTGAGTGATAGTGCTATCTTTAATATTGATAAGTCAGATGGCACCAAATTTAGCTACTGGAAGGGCCAAATTTGGTCAATTTTAGTGCAAAAAATGTAGTTTAGGCCTTTGAAACATAAGAGTGTCAAGCATGAACCTATTGATCCAGAGGATTGAGTTGAATTAGATGAGCTATGTAAGTCCACCATCATATTGTCCCTCTCGAAGGAGGTTTTGTATAATGTTGTCTTTGATGAGCAGTCCTCATGGGAATTATGGGAAAAGATTTGTAATGTCTATGACAAATAGAGCCTCACTTCTCAAATGTATCAGCTGAAACAACTCATGGACCTTCACATGAAGGAGGGCACTTCTATGTCAACCCGCTTAAATGAGTTTCACTCCATTACCAAACATTTGTCTTCGTAGGGGATTGAATTCAAGGGCACTCTTCTTCCCTTGTTTCTCTTAGCTACACTACCTGAATCATGGGATACTTTAAATACAACTATGTGTGCCAACATACCTACTGATGGGTTATAGTTGCAAGATGTAGAGGGCGCACTCTTGACTAAAGAGGTTAACAAAAAGAATGTCGATGCTTCCCGCATCTCTCATGAGTAGAGGACAAAAATGATGATCATAGCATTATCCTTCGTAACTCCAGTGTTAAGATTGAAGAGATTAATGTTATGCATACTAATTTTGATGATGACTTCATACTTACAACTTCTTCTCTTGATACTTCACAACTGATTGATGTTTTGTCAAGGTATACTCAGTGTTGGTTGATAGATTCAGGGGCTTCCTTTTATGTGACCCTTCATAGAGAGTGGTTTCACTTCTATCGCAATTTGACTAGATGTGTTTGTTTGGGTAATGACCTAGCACTTGAGATATTGATATTGGTAATGTCCAATTTGGTTCATGTTATATGTTTACTCTTCATGATGTACGTCATATATCAACTCTCACCGAAGAGTCTTATCTTTGCTAGCACTTTGAATGATGTAGGTTGCATAATTTTTTTTGGTGATTCCTCATGGAAGATTCCCCATGGGAATCTTGTCATTGCATGTGGTGCTAAGTCCAATACTCTCCACCCCTTGCTTGTATCTAGGTCAATTGACCATATTTTGGCAGTGGATGCAATTCCACATGTATCTCTATGGTATCATTGCCTTGGGCACATGTCCTTGAAAGGAATGGGAATGCTTACTCGTTTGCAGTATCTTCCATTCATTGACTATAAGTGCTTTGAGTTTTGTGATCATTGTTTATATGGTAGGCAGACACGCAATACAAATAACACATAAAAAGTCCGATATGACATTCATGGGTGAGCCTTTGGCTCTTGTTCATTCGTATGTATGTGGTCCCATGTCTTGCAAGTCATCAGTTAGTGTGAAGTATTTTTTACTTTCATTGATGACTACACTCATAAGGTCTATGCATATCCTATTAAGCAAAAATTAGAAGTCTTAGCTACTTTTTTGTCTTGGCTTGCTTTGGTTGAGAGTCAGTCTTAGATATAGACTGAATATACTTGGTTAGTTACACCTATCTATAGTTGGCATAGTTATAGTGCCAATTGATTAATATAGTGAGTTATGTACTGCTTAACTTAGTAGGCCACATTCCTTTACTTTATATTGTATCTTAGTTTACATCACATTGTGTGAGGAAGAAGGAAGAAAAACCAATAAGAAAACGTTTTGACCTCCATCTCTCTTCTTGTGTTCTTCAGTAAGCTTCCTCTTGTGCATATTGTGTGTGTTGGTGCAGTAGCTCTCAAGCAAGTCCCTCCATCATGTGCTTCTTGACATGGTATTTGGTGCCACTAAGAGATGTTGATTTTGAAGGCTAAAGTGAAGGAGAAGGAGCAAGGAGTCAAGAAAATAAGCAATTAGTAAGAAGCAAGTACTAATGAGTCTTCATAATTTGCATCATAAGTCTTCTATCTTGTAATTTGTTAATAGGGCATTGAAAATTAGGTACTTATGAGAGAGAGATTGTGAGATTCTAGTTGATGACTTGTCTAGATGCATGGCAGATTGCGACAATAGCAATAGTGGAGGATTTATCAAGCTTGAGATATGTCAATGCATGGTAGAGCCATTAATCTCATTGGGGGTCAAAGTTGGATTTCTTTTCATGGTAGATGAGTGCTTTTGGCAATGACCTAATAGGTGGAGTTTTCAAGGATGATAGGACTATAGCAATCTAGAACAAGTGTGGAGGAGTTCAATGCAAGGGCTACAATTGATGATGCTTTTGAAGAAGATGTGGATTAGTCCATTTAGGAATGATGGTGATTCGGTTCAATTGATGGTCGCATGAACAAATGTTTAAGTATTATTATTATGTTTTAAAATGCCTCTTAGAGGTCCCCTTTCCCCTCCTTGCAAGGCCCCATTCACACCATGGGAGGTGGAGATATTACACACACACACACACACACACACACACACACAGAATTAGAGGGAGAGAGACAAGAAAAGAGAGAGAGATAATACGAAGATTGTGTTTTATCAATACTATCACTACTCTCATTACCATTATTTACTTCAGCCAATAGTATCAAGAAGTTTATTTTTAAACCTCATACAAAATAAAGAATTTCCACTTGTCATATTCAATCATTTGATATTCAAGGAGTAACTCCCAATGATAGCCTTGAATAAGCCTTCTAGATTGACAAAGCTTATGTCTTGTAGGGTATGGTAATCACTAATTTTGAGTATGCATACATAATCTAAAATTCAATTATCTAATGTAATTAAATGATTAAATAGTATTCATAAAAATATTTTAAAATAGAATCTTAAAGGAAGAAAAATATTAGAACATAAGAAGATAAGGGTTATTAATTAGGCTGACCTTTGAATCTTAATGTGAATAAACTAGGGACATTTAAAAAAAACCTAAGAATGAAACAAGAAGATGTCTAAACCATAACCATCATGATTTAAGCATCATAAAAGGGAAATAACATAGCTATAATAGCAAGATTGAGGCCTAGAAATGCTATACATAAGTAACTCAAGCTTTCATTACCTTTAGAGTATACTTTCCTAAGACAAGGATAAAATTAATGTAGGTAAGGGATTGAAGTTAAATCTAAACTTCATAAACCATCAAACTAGAGAAAAGAAAAAGATACCATATGTCTAAAAACTTTAGTAGCATTTTGAAGTGTTTAGTGTAATTCCTTAGAGTATTTTTATTGAATTGAAATTGTTTAAAGTGAATTTGATTGCCAATAATCAAGAGAAACTCTAGGAACATGTTTTGAAAAATGATTGTTTGCACACAAATTGGAGCTCCAAGAGGAACATGAAGAAAAATGGGGAACTACTGCAAGAAAATCTATCTTGTCATACAAACAAGCATGTTCTTCATATTTTAATCAATCATAAGAAGAAAATGAACACCAATCTTCATTCAACATCATATAGCAAATCTCCCACAGATTTATCATAATAAATCTTCAACATATTCTTCATCGAAACCATCAAAGAACAAAAAAGACACAAATGAAATATCAACTTTGAATGTAATTCATCATACAGCATTCATCTTTTATCATCTTCATAGTTTTCATAGTCTTTCTCTCATCTCTCTCATGTAGATACAATGTTTCTCATAGATAATTGGCCCTCTCTCATACTCTATCTCTCTCACATATACTCTCTCTCAATATTACATTGGAATAATCAAGAATTAAATTCAATAATCATCTCTTGGTATTGGATACCCCTCCCAAGAGGTATGCCTAATATGAAGAGTCACCAGAGCCACTATAGTGTCTCTTGGAAGCTTACTACTCTCACTATCACTATAGACTTCACCTCAACTTCTTCAGCTATTTCTTCTACTTCTTCAAGATATTTCAAGCTTGTATTCTTCCTTTTCCAACGTTATAAAATTTTTTCTAAGCTAAACATCTATTTATTAGAACACATGCAGAAGCAAGCAGAGGCTTACAGATCAGATACAAAATCTTTACAGAACACTATAGAAGGTCCACAAAAGGCATAAAAACCATACAGCTAAACCAAAATCACTTCAAACCATCAAAAAACATTTAACACACTCTCAATCATTCCTCAAGAGACTCGTTCACAATCTCAAGAAAGAAAACACAGGCAAGTCAAACCCTATCAGAACCAAACAAACACATTACAAAACTTATTAGAACATCATATCTCAACCAAAAACCATCATGAGCTTCTCAAACCTTCTCAACCTATCCCAAAACACTCCAAAATACTTCCAAAACATCCAAAATCAATCAATCCATAAAAAATTAACCATTTAGCTCACAAAAACAACCAAAATTAGCCCAAAAAATAAGTCAATTTAACTTTCAATATATATCCACACTTAATCAAGGAGCATCCTCGTGACTTTGAAGCAAGGAAGCATACTAAGACTAAAAAACTAGCTCAACATTGCTATCTCAAACATCAATCAATCAATATCTACTACGAACCAATCTTGATCCCATCAATCTCCAAAATAACCTGGATCTATCAAAAAGATTAAAGCATCAACTAATTCTTAGCTTACATAAAAAAAATTCCACTATTTCAAACCATATATCATGATTTGCCTTGCTAGTGGCCATTTCGCTTACGGTTGTAAGCAAAAGCTAATAACTTAGAACACAAATAAAACATAGAGAAATTTGAAAGACATCCCAATAAGGGAGAATAAAAAGAGATTCCATTAAAGCTTAATCACCAAATACATCCATAAAAAAACTATCAATGAAGATGTTCTCTTTTAAAGACCCAATAATTGATTCACAAATATCTTGGAATAATTTTGAAAGAATTGCAAATAGCACATCCTCTCCACAAGGCTCAGGGAAGTTACTATACGTATATCCTCTACATCACATGCATTCAATGCCTATTTATAAATATCATTATCTGTGAATTTTTCCTAAATAAAACATAACCCTTTTCTATTCAGCTTGTAAATAATCCCTTTATATTACACTCTTCTATATGTAAAAAATGTATAAAAATAATATTTTAAAAATACATTATTTTGAACCCACATGATGCACACATATATTCATGAGTAACTTACCCGGGCCACAAGGACAATATATCTACTTAGAAAACAAAAAGCATGTAAATACAAGATATCCAACTAATGGGGATCAACATCCACATTGGCATTCATGCACAACTTTGGTACGGGCTTTTGATCATGATGAGAATGATGATGCATGTATGCTAGGTACCAAGAAAAATGAGCAATGGATCTAACTAAAGGATCACTAGATTGATGATAGATTTGGGCAAACTGAAAATAATTTTGATAAGCTTGTATAGGAGTCTACTCCCTTTCTTCAGGGGAGGGTGGAATTGGTCATCCATGCTCTGACCTTCCTCTCTCTTGGAGCACGAAGGATGCTGCAGTTGGTTGAAATGTATCGATAGCACCATGCGGTAATGTTGCTCCACAAGGGTGGTTTGTCTCTCGTGGACATGGCGGCTATTTGCAGGTGTGTCTTCCAAGGTGCACGTGCTGAATCGGGCTCTTCACAAATGAGGGCTTGCCCTCAGTGACCTGAAACACAACTCTGACCTCAAATCAGGCAAGGCTACCCGCCGCTGAGTTTAAGCATATCACTAAGTGGAGGAAAAAAAACTAACTAGGATTTCCCTAGTAGCAGCCAACAAGTGAGTTGGAAAGAGCCCAACTTGCTCAACAGGGTCTTCTTTCCCCACTGATTCTTCCAAGCCCATTCCCTTGGTTGTGGTTTTGCTAGATAGTAGGTAGGGATAGTGGGAATCTCGTCAATCCATTCATACATGTCACTAATTAGATTATGAGGAATTTGGATACCTTGAGAGAGTCATAGTTACTCCCACGTTTACCTACACTTGGTTGAATTTCTTCACTTTGACATTCAGAGCACCGAGAAAAAATCACATTGTGTCAACATCTGCAGGGACTATCGAAATGCTTTGGGGTGGAGTGGGGGGTGCTTGTCGTGTGGGGGGGTTGGGTGGAGTGGGGTTTTTTGAGGGGGGAGGGTGTGCCATGTCATGGGGAGGGGGGGTTGGGTGGTGGCATGTTGTGGGAGGGGGCTGGGTGGAGCGGGGGCTATGCCATGTCATTGGGAGCGGAGTTTGTGGGGGGGGTGCGCCATGTCGTGAGAGGGTTATCTCAAAATGAATGCATTGAATGCTACTCTATGGCAACAAGAAGCTATCAAGGATGAGAGACACAACCAACTAATTGACCCTGGGTCTAGGGGTCTAATTCTTGACCTTGGAGACTGTTGAGGGTTTACCCAAGTTGCCCCAGTGGCAAGGGCGACCTTTGAGTGCCGATCGGGTGATGGAGGCAAAACATCATCCCTCGCTGGGCAGCCCTCCCTAGGCAGTGAACAGTCATCTCAGAACTAGTACGGACAAGGAGAATCCATTGTTAAAACCAATCCCCTTGAATCATACGCCAATTAATTTAAGGTCTTGACAATGAATCAATTTGCTCCACCCTCTTCATCTAGCTATTTGCAAAATTGAAACAAGAGTGGCTACTGCCCAATTGGGGGACTAGGAATGATGTGGATGGAGGAAGAAGAACAAGCATCAACCAATGAAGGGATGGATAGGCAAAATCATAAAAAGAAGAAAGAGTTATAGATGGAGATTTAGGTAATTTGACCAAATTGGATAAGAAAGGGGTTAGGAAATATGTTGAAAAAGTGGAAAGGAATGTGATAGACAAGAGAGGATGAGAAGGAGGGGAGAAAGCATGATCCACAATGAATGGGCAATGATTAAAGATAGGAATTTGGGAAGCACCTTGTGGTTGGAAAAGAAAAGAAAAAATAACATAGGGATTCAAGTAAAGTATGGATAGATACAAATTAAATCTATGGGCCATCTGTTGATAATAAGCAAGGGAAGGCACTGATGGACCTAGAACAAAGCGGTGATTATAAGCTTCAAAGAAGGAGATATCAAAAGGGGATTGTCTAGAAACATGGGCTAAAAGATCCTCTCTCAGTTGGTTAGTATTTTGTAAACGTGCATGGGCTTTCAATTGTCTCTGATTCAATACCACAGACTCTCTCATGAAATGCCAAGAAACCTTAGGATATGCATCCACTTTGGAATAATAGGCTTGAAAAATCTCATCCATCTGCAACCCCAAGTGTTTGACATAAAGAACAGCTTGCAAAATAACGCCCCCCATATACCAAGACATATCCTCATCATTTGGAATTAGAAGATCATCTCTAAGGTACATGTAAGATATTAGCATGGTGTCTAGTAAAATTAAATCCAAAAAAACCATTTAGGCAACTTCTGCTAGGAGATTTCAGAACCAAGCATCACTACATCTATCCTTTGGAGGATGCAAATCCATAGTGGACAACTTCATATAAAAGGCTAGCTTTTGTTGTTGATAGTACACAAAGAAAGAACGATCTCACATGATATATTCCATAAACTACCCACAAAACAAGACCACAAAAGGTCCATTCTAGATTGAAACCTTTCCACCTTAGCTTCGAATAAAGGACAAGTTGCGTTCCATTGGAGAGCAGCTAAGCTATAGTAGCTGATAAAGATGGTATTGATGGTACATTAGGACTTGGAGGAATGGAGCATATCTAAGCCAATTGTTCTTTTAACTCCTCAACCTAGGTATTCTGATCCTCAACTGTATAATTTGTTGACTGTAACTCCACTATTTGGGCATCAAATAAATCTTTAAGCTCTTGGGTGTCCTTAAAAAGATGATCCTTATCCTCATATAACTTCAGTCTATTAGAGACATCAATATTTCATTTTATCTCTCCCCCCTCTTTCTCTCTCTCCCCTTAGATCTTTCTCTCTCTTTCTCTCTCATCCTACTTATTGAAGATGTTGATATGACATTTTCTTACTACTTACTGTTTTGAGGTTGCTTGTTGATAGTCGGCTATCATTTATTATGAGACAATATGTGTATGTAAGTATGTATGTATGTACACTCACACACACATACACACATACACACAAATACATTTATTTATTTATATATATATATATATATTTATGCATGTATGTATGTATGTATGTATGTATGTATGTATGTATGTATGTATGTATGTACACACAAACACATGTGTGTGTGTGTGTGTGTGTGTGTGTGTGTGTGTGTGTGTGTGTGTACATATATATATCATAGTTGTAGGCATACACCGTCCATCGCCAAGGTAACAGGCGGTGGTCGGTGTACAAAATTTCGTACATAACATCGTACAGAACGACCGGGCTCACTGAATTTTATTTTATTTTTGCTGCAAAATCAATACAACTATAGGAGGTTGTAGATGCTAGGAACTCGTATGAGATACGAATAGGAAAGTTCAAAGGAGCCGTGGACCCTTAAACTGATTCCTTTAGAGAGTTTCCTACTTAGATAGAAGATCATCTCATGAAGGAAAAGGATGCTTCTCACGTGGCTGATGAAGACTTAGTACGCCCCCATAAGCTCCCTCAAAAAGTGGCCATGTATTGTACTGGTGGAATCAGATGTGAGAAAGCTACCAGTCTTTTGATGAGCAAAGGTTTTACAAAGGTATGCTCCAGACTCTTGTTTTTGTCATTTGGTTTATGTCATTGATATGAAAGCAGAGTTCGGGCCTAGCTAGTCAACCCTGGCCATATATGCAACTTGAACGAATCCTTAGGCACATATGTGACTTGATGGAACATTATCATATGTTAAGGATGTCCTAGCTGCTTGCATTAAGGATTATCATGTGGATTTTGCTGGGAAAGGATGGAACAATTGAGAATACCAAAAGATTATATATTGGCAATAGCAAGAGTGTATGAGTAAGCAAGTTATCATTAGAAGAGTGGAATAAAGCATTTGGTTCAAAGAGAGGGACTCGGTGTCTGATTATACTAGGAAAGGATGGAGCTATTGAGAATATAAGAATATTATAGAGTGGCGATAGCAAGATTGTATGAAGAAGTGAGTTATCATTTAATTAGAGGGACTCAAGTGTCTGATTCTTTCACGAGGGGTTAAGCAAGGATGTTCCTTGCTATGTAATTTCTAGTCTTTACATAGATCAATTGGTAGAATTTATAAACTCAATAGCATAGGAATAGAGTATTTTTTATCCATAATTGAGAAACCAAATGATCTACTTTTGCGATATGTAGATGCTACGGTCCTTTTTGTGCATGATTGTACCACCATGCAGCATCTCCTACATTAACTGATTTTTTTTCGCGAGGAGAGTGGCCTTTTGTCAATGCAGCCAGGAATAAAATGATGTTGGCAAAGACAATCCAATTAACCAAACTAACCATACTATAGACATGGAACAAAATTTGGAGGTAGCACAACTTAAAATATCTTAATATAGATGTACCTGTAAACCATAGGTGGGAAAAATGCATCAAAGCCAAAATTAAGGCAGGTTAGGATGGTTACTATGTGCTTTAGAATCAATGCCACTTAAGTGGCATCCATCAATGGTTGGCAATGCTACTATGCTTGTGTAGGGATATTTTGTTATAGCATCTGTGCCATTTGGTTATGATTTTTGAGATGGAGAGATCTAGAAATACTTGCATTTGAAAGAGTACAAGCATAGAGTGCCAAAGCTAGCATGGTAGAAAGGATCTTAATTGAGAAATACACTTAAAGGAAAAGTCCTAACATCTGGATGAATATTCGATACCAAAGGATGTTAAAAAATGTCAAGGTTTGGTATTAAACTTCAGGATGCTTCTTTACAAGAGAGCCATTAGGTGTTCTCATAAGTAGGTAGACAAATGCTAAAAAGAAGTCTAAACTCTACCACTACATGAACAATAGAGACCCTCATTGCTAATAAGAGAGGATGCAAGATGCACGACCGCCGTTCGCCTTCCATTATGTACGCATGGTTTTATTCACTCATGTAATGCAATTTTAATTATATTTCATGTGCCAAAGGACTTGCCTTGATCAAGGCTATCTTCCCATACTCTTGGATTATGATTTTACGTGTTTTTAAAAGTGGCATTATTTTTAGGACCATACGCCAAAATCCTAGGCATTCAGTAGGCCTACCATACTGATCATACGTCGACACCTATGATGTGTGTGTGTGTGTGCGTGTGTGCGTGCGTGCGTGCATGTGTGTGTGTATGTGTGTGTGTGTGTGTGTGTGTGTGTGTGTACATACACATACATACATACATACATACACACATACATATATATGTATATGTATGTATCTATTGATTCACACAAACTCTCTCTCTCTCTCTCTCTCTCTCTCTCTCTCTCTCTCTCCAATTGGTATCAGCGGCAGGTGACGGGTCCTAGGGTGTTCGACCATGTTGCAATGCTCTTGGATAGGACATATGCATAGAGGTTTTTGTGGCTAGTGAAGCTTGAGTGAGCTGGGCATTGAGTTCAATGCCATAGAGTGCATCACACATTTGATAGCTTGCATGCTTGAGTGTTTGAAATTTCACTTTCAAAATTATGTGTGCATAGATCTCATGGCTAGAAGGGTTGGGAGTAAAAATCTAAGCTCAAGGATTGCTCTTGAGCTTTTCCAAGAGCTTGAGGAGCTAGGTTTTGGTTTATATTCATAGAGAAAAAATAGATAATTAGTCTTGTTTTTGTATTTTTTTGGATCAAAAACACGGTTTTTGCATGTCATAGAACTATATGATCAAGTAGTCTAACCCAAGGTCTTAAGATTCTCGGGATTTATTGGTTATATCGGATTTCTGAATTTCTACATAGTAGGTTGTTGCTACATCTATAGCAGCAAACCATTGTATAGGAGCGAATGCATATGGATTTCACCACTATAGCGCATTGCATAATTTGAGTCCATCTATTATATAGCCTTGCATTTGTGTATGCAAGTGTTGACTATGGATGAAAACTTGTGATATGTCTATGCCTATGTTTGGGATGCATACTCAATGTGCATGCTCTTGGAGATTCTCATTGTCAGAAGGTATCACTCTCATGTTTTGTCTAAGCCACACTTGGGGCTGATTTGACACTCTCATGTTCTTTACGGTTATGATTGGACACTTGGGGCTGATTTGACAATATAAGCATATAAGAATCCACAATCATTATATTATAATGTATCAATTTGAAATAATCATATCCAAAGTATATACTCAGTATATATTGCTATGCAAGGAGCCAGCTGGTGGGTATATGTTTAAAATTTGTCAATACATATGTGTGTAAGTGACACAATGTAAATGAAAAAATGAATATTTGCATCAATGTATATATATGAGTATATGTATGAGTATTTTTGCTATGTATATATGTGTGTGTGTGTGTGTGTGTGTGTGTGTGTGTGTGTGTGTGAGAGAGAGAGAGAAGACACTTACCTGAAATGTCTCTGAGGTGCTCCTCGGGCGACCGGTGTGAAGTATTTGGGGTGATGCTCGAAGCATGGCCAGGGCAAGAAGATCTCTCTCTCTCTCTCTCTCTCTCTCTCTCTCTCTCTCTCTCTCTCTCTCTCTCTCTCTCTCTCTCTCTCTCTCTCTCTCTCTCTCTCTCTCTCTCTCTCTCTCTCTCTCAATGTGTATGTGTGTGTGCGTGTGGGGTGGTGGGGGGAGGCAAGGGGAAGAGTGTGTGTGAGTGTGTGTGTGGGGGGGAGGGGGAAAGAGGGTAGGGCGAGGGCTCTCTCTCTCTCTCTCTCTCTCTCTCTCTCTCTCTCTCTCTCTCTCTCTCTCTCTCTCTCTCTCTCTCTCTCTCAATGTGTATGTGTGTGTGCGTGTGGGGTGGTGGGGGGAGGCAAGGGGAAGAGTGTGTGTGAGTGTGTGTGTGGGGGGGGAGGGGGAAAGAGGGTAGGGCGAGGGCTCTCTCTCTCTCTCTCTCTCTCTCTCTCTCTCTCTCTCTCTCTCTCTCTCTCTCTCTCTCTCTCTCTCTCTCTCTCTCTCTCTCTCTCTCTCTCTCTCTCTCTCTCTCTCTCTCTCTCTCTCTCTCTCTCTCTCTCTCTCTCTCTCTCTCTCTCTCTCTCTCTCTCTCTCTCTCTCTCTCTCTCTCTCTCTCTCTCTCTCTCTCTCTCTCTCTCTCTCTAGGGTTGGGAAATTACCTAACCCGTGAAGAAATTAAAATTTACAAAGTGTTGCTTAAGCGACGCCATTGCAAATGTTGCTTAGTGCGTCACAATTAAGCATTGCTTAAGCGACTACATTTGCGACGTAAAATTGTGTCGCTTATACGACACTTCGAACGTCACTTAAGCAACACCCACCAAAATTTAAAATTAAAAAAAATGGGCTTCGTATAAGCAACACTTTGGCGTCGCTTAAGTGACGGCCATCATTTTTTGTTGCGTCTCTAACACCCCCTCTTTCTTCTAGTGATTGTTCAACGGACATCTATATAATGGAGACCTACTTCTTGAGAAGGTCGGTGAGGGGCACAACAATCAAGGAATAGTCTTTAATGAAGACTCTATACCAACTATTATCCCTAGAAAGCTTTGCACTTCTTTGACCGTTGTTCGGGGTGGCCAATCTTGTACATCTTTGACTTTGGCAGCAGGATCCACTAAAACGCCATCTGCTAATACTATGAATCCTAGATATTCAATCTGCTTTTTGAAGAATGTACATTTCTTCTTTTTAGAATACAGCTTGTGGATTCTCATTAGTTTGAGAACTATTTGTAGTTGTGGTCCATGGTCTTCTTCATTCTTGGAATATGTTAAGATATCATCGAAGAAGACGAGGACAAAATCGTCAAGGTAGGGTTTGAAAATGTCTCGCATCAACCTATTGAAGAAGGTGGCAAGAGCATTTGTTAATCCAAATGACATCACAATAAATTCATAATGATCGTACCTTGTGTTAAAAGCAATCTTAGGGATATCTTCCTCCTTGATTCTTATTTGATAATAGCCCGATCTTTGAAAATATATTTGCTCCCTAGAGTCAATCAAGCAACTCATATATCCTGGGGATTGGATATTTGTTTTTCACTGTCACCCGGTTCAATCCACTGTAATCAATACAAAGGTGGAGTGTTCCGTCTTTCTTTTTCTGAAAAGGTACTAGGGCTCCCCATGGTGAATTACTTGGTTGGATGTATCCTTGATCTGATAGCTCTTTGAGTTGTTCTTTTAGCTTAATGGCTTTAGGAATTGACATCCGGTCTAGGGCCGCTTTGGTGACGGGGGCAGCGCCTGGAATGAGTTGGTTTTCGTGATCTACTACTCTTGTCGATGGAAGATCTGTTAGGTCGTCTGGAAAAACATTTGCATAATCTCTTAGCCAAGATGGTTGGTCCTTGGCTTTACTATCATGCTCGGCCTTGTTGAGCTTAATTAGATAGACGGGTAATCTTTTCTTCAGCCCTTTTACTATTCTGATAGCTTTAGCCAGCTGAATCTTAGGATTCCCTACTTCTCCCTAAGTGCTTACTTGTTCTCCTTTTGAGTTTTAACATGTGATTTGACCCCTTCCGCAATGGATAAATGCATTATTTGGAATTAATCAATCCATACTTAGCAGGCATTCATAAGCCCCAATGTTCATAATTCGGAAACTCATTTTGGAAGAATTGCCACCCAAGCTGAATTCTACCTTACTAGTTTGTTGTGTTGAAAGAACTTCTTTACCATTTGCTAACTCCACAAGCAATCTAGGTGCGGGAGTAGTGTTTATGCCTAGCCTTTTTGCACATTTTGGTGATATGAAAGAGTGGGTACTTCCACAGTCGATTAAAATTCAAAAGGGTTTACCTTGATAATTTGCTAGTGTTTGGATCACTTAAAATTGGCAATTCGGACCCTTCTTACTGAGAGTGGTGTGTACTCTTGCTCTTTCCATATCAGATTCCATCATAGGATCTTTATCATTATACTGATTTTTTTCAAGTTTATTCCAACAACTTTGCCCCCGGTGGTTTGGTTATACCCACAAAACTGGCCTTGGTGGTTGTTTGGGCCAAGCTTCAAGCAGCACTACCCTTGGGTAAGTTATTCATGAATATATATATGCATCATGTGGGTTCAAAATAAGGTATTTTTAAAATACCATTTTTATACCTTTTTTACATAAAAAAGGGTGTTATATAGAAGGAATATTTACAGATTGAATAGAAAAGGGTTATGTCTTATTCAAGAAAAGTTCACAGATAAGGATATTTATAAATAGGCCTTGAACGCACATGATGTAGAGGATATACATATAGTAACTTCCTCGAGGCACTACCTCTTAAAATGTCCTAGTTCCTTGCAATAGAAGCACCTTGGAGCCTCATTGTCTTTTTCTATGGGTATAAAGTTTCCCACTGCGTTTGACTTGGCTCTCTTTGTCTTGTCTGGTTGATACTGTCCTTGGGCTCTTTTTGCATATCCTTGGAAGTTGCCCTTATTCTGATGGTTTTTGTTCTAAATTTTTATGTTTCTTGGCCTCTGTTCCTTCTCTTGAACTATTGGGGCCGCTTGAATTAGTGCATCATGTAAATATGATGGTCTCATTGACTCAAGGCATGTATTCAAGGGTGGATTTAGACCATTGCTAAATTTGGATACTTGCTATGAAATATCCATCGTAGGTGCATATTTTAGAAGTGTTACGAATTTGTAGTAAGCTTCTAGGCTTAGGTTTAACTGCTTTAAGTTGAAAAATTCATTCATCTTATGGGCTTGATACATGGGTGGAAGGTATCTTCCATGCACATCGTCCTTTGTCCAAGTGATAGCGATTTCAAACGTTTTTTGGTCCTTGCACCACTATTTCCACAAGACGGGCATCTCCTGTGATTTTTAGTTTTGCAATCATTGCTTGATTTGACGGTGCAGTCCCTACAGTAATGAAATAGTCTTCCATAGATTCTATCCATGTTTCAACTCGGTTGGAATAACCTTTCCTTTACCATCAAATTCTGGTGGCTTACACTGCTTGAGAAGAAATTTCTTCTCTTGAGCTTTTGTAATATTGAGGTGTAAGGTGATGTCCTAGGGATTTAAGAAATTTTCATGATCAATTTTTTCCATGGGTCCAGCGACAATTCAAAATTCTTGGTTAGTTTTAGTACAAATTTTATTTTTAACAATTTCTTCTTAAGACTTTTTTTTAGAGAATTAGCTTTTGTGTTTATCAATCAAAGGCTCCATTAGTTCAATACAAATCAAAATTTTAATTCTCTTAAGAAGTACAATATCTTCCTTGTACCCTATTCCTGGTGCATCTCATACAAACCCAAATTATTCCTTGAAATTTACACTTAAGAATTTCTTTAGGAATTTTATGCATGAGATTTTTAAAAAGGTCATATTCTATGAATGTAGTTTTTCGTTGTCAACCCATAAGATGATGATCTACTTTGCTGCCTTTAATATTTAAATTAAGAATCAAATATGGTAGTTGGGGATTTATGACGAGTGCTTGGTTGATGGTATTCGTAGCTTTGTTTGTAATCCCAGTACTCGCCATTCTATTTGTAGTGGTGGTCACACCCACAACGTTACTGGGAACTCCCCCCCCCTCAGCGGCCTTCATAGTTCTCCTCTTCGGGGCCATGGTCTTTAATCCCGAGATTATAGAGAAGATTTCAACAATGGAGCTTTGAGTCATCATAATTGGATTGATGGAGATGGAGATTATTAGAAATTGAGAGAAAATCAAGTAGAGTCTCGATTCTACAGGGAAGTGAAAGTAAAAGAGATGGGATTCGATTCCAGGAGCCAGCAGAGTATCCTCCTTGTCTTCGCGACAAGAATTTCCTTCCTCACACTTCTCTTACCTCACTCCCTCTTTCTCTTCTCTCTTGGTTCGAGAAGAGGCTCTTCTCTTAGTTCAGACTTCCTCCCAACGGCTCCTCATGCCACATATTTATAGTTAAATTGAAGGGGAGGGGGTCTATGGGTTGTGGCCAAGAAGAGGAGTTCTTTGCGGAGGGAATATTGCCAATCCAGCTATCTAGAAGATTTCAAGGTGCAATTTGATGCTAGTGATCTAATCTTTGAGGTCTAGAGAGGCTGCCAGAGATGCCATGATTGATTCACCTAGCTCTCGAGTGATCTTGCTCCAATCTAAGCCTCTTGTTGAACTGAGAAAAGGGGGAGATTGTTGGAGTCTCACACTGAGTTTGAGGAGTAGAATTCTAGCTCTTTTCCATGTTTATCAATTTCTCCCAATTTGGAAAGGATGCGTCATTTTTCTTAAATGAAAAAAAAAGGGGGCGGGGGGGGGGGGGGGGGGGGGGAAGGAAAGGTGGCAAGATTCGTCAACTCCTTCTTCATAATAAGCTTTTTACTAAAGCTTAAAGCTTTTTTCTTTCTATCTTCTCTAGCTTATGAGTCATGAGACCACCGTGCGTATGGCAATTTTCATGAAAAGATGTTTGTAGATTTTATCGGTCCTGGAAGGTGTCCGGTTACAGAATATGGATTATTTTATTCAAGACTCAGCTTTCTAATGGCCTAAACTCTCAAATCTTAATTGCGAGTTGAGAAAGTCAAAAAAAGAAAATTCATCCCCCTAGTGCACAAAGTGGCCTAAAGCTATATATTTGATTTATGGCCAATGTAGGTGGACACACTCGGAAATTAATGTAGGTTGATCTCACCATCTCCACTCCACTAACAAGAAAGATTGAAGATATTCCGTTTATTTTATTCATATGTTTTATATCTAGACTAGTTGCTTTGCATAGACAATGAATCTAGGCCCAAAACATTGTGGATCTATTAGCAAGCGACATAGACAATACCAAAGAAAGAGTAGTTATTGTTCCAAGGAACCCTCGCTTTGGAGGTAGATGTTGGAGATGCCCCAAAGTGCCCAAGAAATGTGTTACTTGCCATACCCGAGAGAAGCCATCAACGTATGAGGATGTGGATCCTAAAGAGTTCTATGTACCAAAGATTTATGAAATGATAGCATCAACGGATTGTCCATTGATTCTTCAAATTCTTACAAGTACCTTGTGAATTGTTGTAGATTAACAATAACAATGCTAAATAATAGTGTTATCTTAAGAGGTAAGTGATGAAGTCCACCATATGTTATTGATTTTCACAATTGCATGCGTAATAACTTATCAATCACATTTGAGGGTAGACCACCCAAACTGCCCCTAGAATCTTAATGTGAATCAAACAACTTGAAGATTCAAAGAAAATGGAAATAACAACAAGGGTCAAGGATGAGGAAGAGTGGTAGGAGCCTAGGTAAACTTTATGATAGGATAATTAAATGAAGAGGATTGTACCCTAGAAGAAGTCAAACGAAAAACCATTCATCTGGCTATTGTGATAACAACGGACCTGACCATCAATGTTTTGTCAACTAGATACCAACAACTTATATGGGTAATAGACCAAGAAGCCATAGTCATAGCAAGTATTGATAGTATACACATGGGCACTAAGAATCCATGGCTAAAATCAAAGATGGAATGAATAATGATCTAGGCACTTGAAGAGGCTGTTGTTCAAAAACTCACCCTCATGCTATGTGGACATGAAAACTCACCTTCATGCTGGGTGGAAGGTCCAAGAGAGATTCTCAAAGTAGGAGAATACACATGATGTTCAAAAGCCTATACAAAATGCTAATTTCCTACCTTTTATACTGAACCCTAATCTCTTAGAGTTAATGGAAAAGGTGGGCCACATGCTTCATTACATTTTTGGGCACACCACTACTCTAATGTAGCATGCATGGTATTTCACTTTTCCTTTAGTTCAAATCTACCGATATTGTATTACCCAATCTTTTAACGACTTTCAATGTAATACCAACTATGTCCAATGGTTAAAGCACCCCAATTATATAGGTTCCATAGTGGTCCACCTTTGCATGCATCCAAACACCTCTCTCTCTCTCTCTCTCTCTCTCTCTCTCTCTCTCTCTCTCTCTCTCTCTCTCTCTCTCTCTCTCTCTCTCTCTCTCTCTCTCTCTCTCTCTCTCTCTCTCTCTCTCTCTCTCTCTCTCTCTCTCTCTCTCTCTCTCTCTCTCTCTCTCTCTCTCTCTCTCTCTCTCTCTCTCTCTCTCTCTCACACACACACACACACACACACTCTCTCTCTCTCTCTCTCTCTCTCTCTCTCTCTCTCTCTCTCTCTCTCTCTCTCTCTCTCTCTCTCTCTCTCTCTCTCTCTCTCTCTCTCTCTCTCTCTCTCTCTCTCTCTCTCTCTCTCTCTCTCTCTCTCTCTCTCTCTCTCTCTCTCTCTCTCTCTCAAGGTGGATTGTGAATGGGAAAGTTCCTCATGAAGGAGGATGCCACAAGTGAGTTTTTTCATAGAGAATCTAATAACCTACAAATGTCACTAGGAATATTAAATTCAAAACACACATCAAAAAGGAAAATATTTGCATGAGGTGGTTTTCCAACTTATTAATTATTGAGTACAATTACAAATATAAAGACTAGCATAGGATTCGTTATGAACAATAAAGTTTATCATCATGGAGGATGTTGCACGTGAGTTGTCCACAGAGAATCCAATGAGCTACAAATGCAACTAGGAATATTAAATTCAAGGCACACATCACAAAGGAAAACCTTTGTATGAGGCAGTTTTCCAACTTATTAATGAGTACAAATACAAATAGAAAGACTGGCACAGGATGTATTGTGACAAGAAAGTTCCTCATGAAGGAGGATGCCATGTGAGTTTTTGCACAGAGAATCCAATGAGCTACAAATGCCACTAGGAATATTAAATTCAAGACACACATCACAAAGGAAAACTTGTATGTGGAAGTTCTTGAAATTATTACTGAAACTCGTATTTATGTACCAAAGTCATAACACACACACACACACACACTCTCTCTCTCTCTCTCTCTCTCTCTCTCTCTCTCTCTCTCTCTCTCTCTCTCTCTCTCTCTCTCTCTCTCTCTCTCTCTCTCTCTCTCTCTCTCTCTCTCTCTCTCTCTCTCTCTCTCTCTCTATGTGGACTCCCCTCCATGTGGCCTTTCTGAGAGCTAATCTCATATAGGTTGGCCTATTTGATGGAGTACATCATGTATGAGTTTGTTAGCAATGTTTGTGTGGCAAAAAGGTTTTGTAACGTTAGTGCAAATGGGGGAAAGGCTACCTGGATTAAAACAACCTTACCGGCCCCACCATCTTGCAAGCGTGGCAAAGGCCACATAATGGTGGCGTGGGCCACTCTTCTTCCTAAATTTGGAACAAAGTATTATTATCACTTAGTTCGAGATTTAAAAACCCTATAATACACTTGTATATGCATGCTTTAGGCTTGCTTACAAGCACTTACGAATTAGTGCCAGTAGGAATCTTGAAGGCTGCAAATATTAATAATCTCTCTCTCTCTCGCAAGAGAGACGACAGCACGATAAATATATTATTTTTAAAGGGAATATTATAAACCGCTGCATTCTTAACGAATTAATTATGTTCTAGAATAAGCATTTGGCAGTAGATAAATTCTAGTGGAGAGGGGATAGCAGGATCAGGGCCAGATTAAGAAGACGGCTTTTAATATTTTCTTTCAAAAAGCTGTGTGGAAGACTGATATCTGTTTCGGACAATATGTCCTGCAGAGGTAGCCTGATCCGAAGTTGCCCTAGAAACTCAAACCCAGAAAAAGGTTAATATTGATATCTTTTTATTTGGAAGAATGGCTCTTAAGTATCTGAATTATGTATATATATATATATACGTGTGTGTGTGTTTTTTGCTTTCTCTCTCTCTCTCTCTCTCAAGAAAAACGTAATAATAAATAATTGTTATTATGAGAATAATAAATCATGAATATCTGGAATATACTCTATATCTATATTTTTTATCCATCGATTATTTATATGATTTATTATTTAGTTAGTTAGATAATATATGTCTCGCTCTCTCTCCCTCTCTCACACACACAATCAAAAGATATAATAGAAGACCATCATCGCTGCTGCCGCTTTTTCTCATTGCTCTCTTCATCGTCGTCAATTTAGTGCGGCTGATCGACTCCTTTCGATTCTGCGGTTGTGATGTCGTGTGTTTAAGCTACTTTAATTATTCGCAAGCTTTTCGATCAATATCACAACCAGCCCAGCTGCTTCCATGGTGTTACTCAAGAGTAAGCGGCCTCTTAATCGATCATACATTTCATTTGATATAAGAATAATTCCTTCACATTGCATTATTATTATTATTATCTGTATCCATGATTCAGACTCACGGATCAATATTCCTGAGTTTGTCATTTGGTCCATTACCATATTATTGCCATCCTGCAGTAATTCCTGATTAATGTTTTGCTCATCTTTCTTCTCTTGTTATTATTATTTTGATAGTGTTGATGGCTTTCCTCCGAGAAAAGATTTACGTACTTATGCGTGATTTTCAATTTCATTAATCTTTCTGCTATTGAGTATTTTTTCTTTCTTTTTGACGTTATAAGTTGCTGGTGGTGGCTCTGATCGAGCCTTCATGAGGATAACAAATTGTTAATTAATTCGGATTAACCCACTACATCCCTATTTTTATCTTTATATTTTTTCCAAAGATCAAGTTTACCGTTCTTTTCGATCCTTACAACAAGTGATCTGATTGTTAATTTGAGCAGCTAATTCCTCCTGATATCGGAATCTAGTTGAGAAGTTATTACAAACCAATGGACTCAAGCTGTGATGTAGTAATAATTATTTTGAAACTAGTTGAGAAGTTATAACAACGAATATACTGAAGCTGTGACCCTATCTACATGTCTTTATTTAATCTCTTTGAGAATTGCACCGTTTAAATAATCCTGGACCAGCTAGTTTGGAATGTTTGTCAGCTATGTTTTTGATACCTGATTTTTGCACAGGGTTTTCCCACGGGCAGTGGCATCGTATCTTTGGGGACCTCGCTCTTGTTGTTGTTCTTTGCATATGTTGTCTTTTTACATGCAGATAGCCATTCTCTTCCCCACATCTTTCAAAGAAAATCAAAATGTGTTTACATTGTTAGGTTTTACTGCATAGACCAGTGCAAGAGGAGAACTGGCAACCTCCTCTCTTTTGTGCTTATTGCAGTTTGGCCAAGAAGAGGGTTTTAGTTATTGCTTGCACTGATTAAGTTTTGGTATTTGTGATCTTAGCATTAAAATGAGTCACATCTATAGAATGATTGCAAGTAATTACTTTAATGATCAGAATCTGTAGATATTAGAGGACTCAGTAGGTGCTTATCATTTAAGGATTAAATATCTGTTGATTGTCTTCTAATGAAGCAGTATGATGCATGATGGGCATCTGTACTGTTTTCTTGTTTACTCTTTGATGAAGAGATGGGTAGGGCCAAGATTCCGATCACTTGGATAAAGAGTGACGCATCAAGGCAGGTGACCTTCACCAAGAGGAAGAAAGGCTTGAAGAAGAAGGTGGAGGAGCTGGCCATCTTATGTGGAGTGGAGGTTTGCATGATCTGCTTTGGGCCCCAGACAGGTAACAAGCCATCAAGTGTACCATTCAGTTGGGGGCTTCCTGGTGTGCAGCAGGTGATCAACAAGTACTGCAGCTTGTCGAAAGAAGAGCAGGAAAAGAAGAAGCTGGACAACATCAGCCTCCTAGAGCAACAAATCAAGAAGCTCAAGTCAGACCTCAAGCTCAAATTAGAGCAGAACTGCAATCTCGAGAACGAGCAGTGCTACTTCCTGTGGGACAACAGGCTTAACACGTATGGGGTGGATGATTTGAGGCAGCTCGCTGATATGGTGTTGGAAAGGACAAGGCAGGTGTATGGAAAGATCTCCTTACTCTATCAGCAACAGGAGCAGCAGCTCATCGTGGCACATGATATAGCAGAAAGAGAGAATGCATCTGTTGCATTTGGCCATGGCCAGAATAATGCTTTTGCAGAGTATGAAGCACTGGGCTGTTCACCAAATCAGATGGTTGCAAATGTGCCTTCTTTTGCCTCTCCTACATTGGAGCCTTTGGCATATGGGATAAATCAGGCACTCATCCCACTTCCCAACAACATAGACTATCCAACTCTTCACAACATGTCTTCTTTGGAAGGAATCAGTAATGCACCATCAAACCGGACCTTGAGTGCAGCTGCGAACCTGTGCTTGAATCCACAACCAATGCTCCCCTTGTTTGGTGATGTCACTGTTCCACCCATCAACTCGAATGCACCAGCAGCTGCATCATCAAAAACTAGGACGTTGCAGGAGCTAGTGGAGGCTCATTTGTTATCGAATTCACTGTGGCGGCAAGCGGTGGTTGGATTGCAGCCTCCTTGCCCAGAACTTCCATCACAAGTTGTAGACATGGGATGCAAGGATCAGTTCATGCAGAAAGAGCCACAGAAGTCCTGGTTATGTGATATGAATGATGCTGGGGTGCAGCTCCATGCCCTGCAAATAAACAACAGTATGCAGCCCAGTAATTCATTGCAGCTTGATATGATCAGCAGACACAGCTCAACAGTTGCTGATCTTTCACCAGACAACACCTGCTTTGATGCACAGAAGGACACTAGGGAAGGGACATTAATGTGGTTAGAGGAGACAGCTGACAGCCGAGATATCTTCGCTGACCAGTCCAGCTCTTTAGATAAAGGACTGTTCACCGAACAGAGGGGTATGCCAATGCAAATGGACGAAAACCCATGTGATAATGGCTTACTGGATGAAAGAGCACTGACATTCAAAGCAGATCAGCTCTTCAAACAAGACATGGAGGGTAGCATGTGAAGCTTCTGATGAAGTACAAGCTGTCTCTTATCTATTGAAGCATGTAAATTGTGCAGTATAGATTCAGCTGCTCTAGTATATGGAGTTGACAGCTGACCTAGTATATATTGGAGTTGAGAAATATAATTTCATATAACAAGTATTGAGTAGGTTTCTAATATGCATTATATTATTTATATATTTTTCCAGATCCTTATACATTATGGGTCTTATGTACACAGAGATATATTGATGACCATTCTAGTTGCTACGACTATTTCTTCTAAAGTAGTCTATAGTAGATATAGTAGATATACATGTCACATATATCTCTTGTATAGGGCCTTGTTTTATATCTGATAGTTTTGTACATTTGATTTGTCAGACACTTTCTTGCTTTGTACATGTATTTCCATAATATAGTTATTTATTCACCAAAGGTAATTAAATTTGGGGCCTTCAGTTGTTTTGGCTTTATGCTCGCATGCATGCCTTTCAATATACGTGTATGATGGATGTAGCAATCTCCCTTCTCAATTAACTTGAATATGTACCTTTCAATATCTTCATGCATGTGATTTCTAGTAGCATGTGATTAGGAAGCACTTATGCTCACATGCATACCTTTCAATATACTTGTATGATGGATGTAGCAATGTGCCTTCTCAATTATCTTGAATATGTACATTTCTATATCTTCATGCATGTGATTTCTAGTAGCATATGATCAGGAAGCACTTTTCAAATTAGCTTTGCTTGTCCATGAATGGATGAATTTGTTGCTTCACCATTGTAACATGCTCGCTTATCGGCTGTCCAAGCATGTTTCAATGGTCCATCGAGAGACCAGTCTAAGCAATGCCGCCCAGCACTCCCATGGAATGTTACCGGGTTTGTTGCCTAGGGTTTCTTGAGTCCGCCTCACAATGGAATATTTGCAGCCGAACCCACTAGGATCGACCTGAAATCTAGGTTCCTAGTGGTCAAGGTCTCCTGACAGCATTCTAGCATTGAGTCCTAGACATCCTACTTTACGGAGAGATACCCAAGCCGAAGCAAACCCATGCCGCACTTGGTTCAAAGAGAATGGGAAACGAGAGGGATGTGCCGCTCAACCCCTCCGCCCATAGGGCATAGTCTCATTCCGGTCCCCTAAACGGCATGAATCAGGTTCTAACCTAGCAATGCCTAAAGGTCGAACGATGGTAAAACCTTGTGAGAAGCCTCCCAGTTCTCTGGGAGACCACCCTACCGTAGGACAAACTCGTCAGGGGTTTCGCCCACCCGCTTCCCTCACTAGTCGTTCTTTAGTTATCTAATTAGGTCCTATCACATTTATGTGTGACATTTAAAATCGGCTTCCTTAATTAAGCCTTTTAAAGAATAGGGTTCGTTCGCATAATTTATGGCACAAACATGAATATAGAGCAAGCAATCCTTTTGACGAACAAGTTTGTTAACTTATTTTCTAGTTAATCTTTGTCTCCTGCCCATATATGAGAAATTATGTATTGCTTCTGGACATTGGGCTCATGGCAGTCTACAACTCCGTTTCGGACCAAGCAAGGGGTGTTTAAAGCTCCATTGACCCCAAGCAACCTAGGAGTGAGACACAACCTCCGTCGTCAGCCTTTTCACCACTCGACCTTCGGCCCTTAAATCAAGCAATGCCCTCTCGGATTGAAACGTGGCATGACCTTAGAGATGATCTACCCGTGCAAAATATCCTTCCTTCCTTAATCCAATTAAGAATCAAGCACAATCAAGGCAATCAACCTAATATCATCTTCCAAGAAAACATTCCTTTATTTCCCATGGCAACTTGTCATCACTGCCCCTACCATGCATTTACCATCAAACATAAGCACTTAGAATAATCATTCAAGTCACATCCCAATAATCAGTTTAATGCAAAATCATTTAGCGTGTTGTTCGATTAACCATCAAAACCCAATTGCATTTTTCCCAAACAATACAAGAATATACGTGATAACAATTCCATCGCATATTCACTCGCCCCTTTGGGATCAAAGAGTGATTCTATGCAAAATTTACTTAACACTTGTATGCACAATTTTTTATGTCATTCTTTTTACAATTATGCCATTCATAACCCCTGATCCATTCTTCCTTGTAATTGCTCTATCAACGGATAAGCCATATGCAACTAGGTGCAATTAACTTCCCTTGATACATGCACTTCGCAAACTCCATCTTTCGAATATTTGTGATGAATTTATTATTTTTAATAACCCAGTATCATGTAGCATAGTACAGGACCTAATGTATCTCATGGGGAATCAAAGCAAGCATCTAACAATTTGAAAAGGTATTACTTATATCCGGTACTGTAATTATATTGGTAGTGATACCCTCACCCGAATCTTTGCTGTTGGTTGTGGAATTGCCATCCACACGCAACATTCTTCACTTGGGGGCCATTGTCCGCAAATAGATTCGAGAGATAAGAATGAGGAATGGATTTTGAGATGGAAGAGCATAAGAGAAGGTGGCTCAATCGAAGACCGAAATAGGGAGAATTGAGCTAACTCTCTCCCTTGTAGCCTCTCGGGGTAACTCCTCTCTCTCTCTCTCTCTCTCTCTCTCTCTCTCTCTCTCTCTCTCTCTCTCTCTCTCTCTCTCTCTCTCTCTCTCTCTCTCTCTCTCTCTCATAATATCTTGGAGGGGTATCCTTCTACCTCTCTCTCACAGCCTCTCAGGGTCTCCTTGTGCTTCCTTGTGCCTCCCCATGCCTCATATTTATAGTGAATTAAAGAAGAGGAGTTGTGGCTGAGAAAAAGAGCTCTTTGTGGAGCGAATCTTGGAAAAATCACTAATCTAATGCTTAAATCATAAATCTAATGGTTCCATTGGCTCCAAAAGAAGAGGGGTAAAACTCCAAGACACTTACTTAGAAATCTTTCAGATCACTCCTTTTTCTCCCTGTTCAAAGTGTTGTCTACTACCTGCAAACTGTGATCGCGACGCACAATTTCGCCACTCTCTTTTTTTTTCCTTTTTATAAAATCTCCAAAACTAGCTAAAGCATCACTTGCCTTTTTTTTTTAATATATGACACCCCGTTCTAGAAATCTCCATATCTTTTTAGGATAATATGTAAAATATCTTAAATATACTAGTTTTTGCCCAAAAATCTATATTTTTGGACCATCCATACAATATACATTAACATTAGTGATTAATATGACTCATAACTCTCATTCACGTTGTAACTTCCATGAAGGGTGGCTACGGTCCTTGTCAATCTAAGAAAAATGTCGAATTACGACTCTCAATTTTTTTTTAATTAAATAAAAAACATTAGTTATTAATGTTAGTTAGTTTTTACTTTAGTTTTCAGTTAGTAATCTTACTAACTTATTAATTGACTAACTAACTTTTAAACTAACCAACTAACTTTTAATTGTGTGAAAATATTACAACCATATGGCTTCTATTAATTTCACTTTAGGAATAGCAATGTTGCGTCTATACCAGAGTGAAAACACACTGACCTTGTGTATTTGCATTCTTTGTGATTTGTATTGAAAAATAGATTGAAGGGTGCAAAAAATGTGATAATACTACTAGGATTCTAGAAGAAATGAAAATGTCAATTGGAAATTTCATGTTTTACTCGAAATGAGTTTTCTCTAGGTCAAAATATGGGTGCACATGCATAATTGCATGAATCATTTTTCACACTCCAACTCGACGTACAAGGCCTTCGAACCAAAGTAAGCTCATGTAGTTTTTATCCACAAGATTTCAATCCTCTAAACCAACTCTCATTACCCATATATCCTTATACTTACCTTTTTTCTTTTGCCTACTCTCATTGGAACCACTTATTTGTTGATGGAGCCTAGCTAACACTATGGGGGTTACTTAGTTCAAATTTTTAAGAAATTTAATTTTAAAACTATAAGGGGGTCTTTAATTGGCCCCTGAATGCACATGTTGGAGAATATTTCTTATTAGTAATCCCTCAAAGGATATAGGCTATTGTAATTTTAGTAGTAACCCTCCAAGATATAGCCTATTGTAAATGAAAACTAGACTCCCATGTTTTGATGGAGATGGATGCTTTTGACAACAAAGGCCCCCTACAATAGGTATGGCTTGAATGTTGTATCATCTTCATAATAGTAGGTTGCCATGTCATTGTACCCACGCACATTGTCCTTTACACAAGAGTAACTACTCTTTCGATTCTTGCAGTCCCTTACTTGCATTGGGAATGGTGAGGATGGACTTCTACATTATAGTAAACATTTACACTATTTGCATATGCATAATTATCCTTCCAATTTCTATAGGCCTTTACTTGTGTTGGAATAGATGGTGAGCATTGTCTTCTAGGTTACTTGCAAAAATTTACATTCTAACATTCTCAAACATAATCTTCAGCACCATGAGTCCACGTGTAAGGGATAGCTCCATAGTACACACCACTTAGCAATCAATTTGAGAGGCTCTTTAGGAGATTCTTGTGGCACAAGAATGACAAGACCGGCCTTTCCCAAATTTCTTGGGACATGTTGATGGGAAGAAATGAAGATGGGGGCTATGGTTAGAGCCTTTGTAAGGCAAAACCAATAGATTGTTATTCAGTCTTCTCGAGAACATTCATATCAATCAACCATGGTCCTACTTGAATCAGAGGTTGGCTTGCAACTAGTATTACTTGGAGGTGGAACTTGATCAGACATTAGTTGGATTATGCACTTGGAAATGGACTCCTATTTAAGATTTTGCAATCCCCCACTACTCAAGGCCTTATAAAGGCTTGGAATGCAACTCTTCATTGTTGCTTAGGGTCCTACTCTTAGCAAATGCTGATGATCCCCCACTTTCCCCTACAACCGAAGTGCAGACTCTCATGAGCCCTGCCCATGAAAGTGCGAAGGTCTTGCACTAGCTTTGCCTAGTATGAATAGAGCGCTCTGACTCTGCTCGCGATGTTGAGTGAGATAATGATTGTGCATACTAAATGACTTGCTCTCTACTATCCACATCTAAGCTTTGGAGGAACGAGAATATATTGTTGTCTAACACTTGGTTACATGCACATTGGCTCATAGTTTCTCTCTCTTCTCAACATGCAACCATAAAGCCATGGGTATGTTTAGTTGACTTCCTCATTGCCTCTCTATCCCCTCTCCTCTCTCTTATCTTGAGTCATATCTTGGAAAAGTATCCCTACAACCCTTCGGATTAATACACAATGAACCTTTCATATCACATATGAAGTTTAAACTTGATGCTTTCAATGTGATGAATAATGGTACAAAACTAAATAGAGTAATGAGACAAGTAATGATAAAGATGGATACATGTTCCAAATAGAGGAGTTAAAGAAATAGGAGACTAGGAATCGTGATATCATGCACAAGAGGTCTAAGTACACTCTTATTTTGAGTCATACATTGTCATGTATTTTGACCCTAGCATTTTTACCCACCATGACAGGAAATCTTGGCAAATGCGCCACCTATCAAGACCTGAAATGGGCCCAACAATGGCTCTCTCGCACCACAAAATGGTGTTTTAGTCCAGCACTGTGTTAGTCCAATCCCTAATAACTACCTCATCCCAAACTCCAAGCAAAAGCTTTCTCATAGATTGGTGTCTATATGCTACACAAACATACACTTAGGCTCCTCCTTGATTGAGTGTCGTGGCCTCTTCAAAAGAGTGACCTAAACTAGTTAGGGATTTGGCATGCCATTCCTCATCTATATTTCACAAATCATAACATTTTCTATCCTCTCAAGCTCACTTCTACCCAACTAAACCCTCGAACATATCACAGCTTGGCATTTCCTCACATGGTCAACCTAATGAAATCAATTGCTATATACAATGGTGTATATAGGAAAATGATTTAAATGCATAAACTATATGACATTTTCACAAACAAGATTTATGGGAAATCAATGTGTATGTGCAACAAACAATCCTTTCTCTTTTGTATGCATGCAAATCTAGACAATGCTTCATTGCTTCACATACCTAAGGTATCAAGCCCTTTTCGTCTCATACTTCCTTCAGTAAACACATATCACATATCCAACCTAAATATGTTAACAAAACATAAAATGAACCATTTCTCTCTCCTCTTTCTGCTCCCTCTTTTCTCTCCCCTCTCTACTTCTACCATCTTCTTTCTCTCTCGTCTCCCTTTCTATTCTCTTCTGTTTCCTCTCTGTTCTCTATTTTCTTCTATCTCTTCTCTCTTCAATTTTCTCTTTTCTCTCCCTTCTCTCACCTCTCTCCTCTCTCTCTTCCCTTATCTCCTCTCTCTTTCTCCTTTTCCCTCTCCTCTCTCATCTCTCTTCTCTGTGTTCTCTCCTCTCTCTACTCTCTCTTTCCCCTTTTTTCTCTCTTCTCTCTCATCTCTCCTCTCTCTTCTTCTCTTTTCTCTCTATTCTATCTCCCCTCTTCTCTCTATCTCCTCTCTTCTTTCTGTACTTCTACCCTCTTCTCACTCATTCTGTTCATCTTTTCTCTCATGCTTCTACTCCCTCTCTTCTTTCCTCTCTCTTCTCTTTTTTTTCTTTCTCCCTCCCTCCTCTCTCTCTCATATTTTCTCTCTTCTCTCTTTCTCTCCCATTTTCCTCCCTCTCTTATTTTCTCTCCACTTCATTACTCTCATCATTTTTTCTCCCCTCTCTCCTCTTTCCTCTACTCTACTCTCTCTCCTCTTGTTTACTCTCTTCTCTCCCTCTCTCTCATATTCTCTCTCCTCTCTTTACGCTCTCTCGCACTCTCTCTCTCTCTATACACACACACACACTTGTTGGGGAGTTAAAGGTTGCCTATGCTTATCCACCTACATTTACTTGTATACAATACCTACGCACATGTGCATTGCAGCAAGTGGTGGCGAGCACCCATCACTATCACTTTATTCTTTATTATTTTAGTGGCAATAGAATAAGGTAAGGTAGGTCACATATTGTGACTATTGGAGTTCGAACCCATACACACTAGTCTCTTTCCTTGCTTGAACCTTTGTAACCCTTATACTCTTCTTGCTCCTACTTGTGCTTCCACCTTTCACTCACCTTTCAACTAGTATCAAAGTGGGCATTCAAGGAGCTTCACCAACATTCACTTCAACCTAGGAAGAAAGCTTCATTCACAACTTCCAAGTAGCCACTCATTGAGGTATTCATTAGTTCATGTTACTTCCCCAATCACTTCCAACGAGCTTAATAGTAGTGCAGACAACCAACAACCATCAACGTGATCTACACTTGATTTGCTCCCTTTGTTCCTGACATTTTTCACCTCTTCAAACTCTCATTGTTCACTCTATGAAGACAAATCTACTATTCAAACCTATTGTTCGCTCTGTGCAGGAAACTTGCTATTTACTCTAGGACAAATCTGCTATTCAAACTTAATGTTTACTCTGTGCAAGAAAGGCATGTTATTCACTGTGTTGCAAATAGACCTATTGTTCAATGTGTTGCAAGCATACCTTAAGGATGGGCATGTTGTTTATTGTGTTCATAAAAGACTTGCCATATACTATCAAGGCAAGTATTTGACTAGTTTAATGCTCTATTGATGCTTATGGAGCAAGTTATGATGCCCGGATGATGTATTGATACTCAAAAAGACTTTTAGATCAATTAAAAGCTATTTAGATCAATATTTGGAAGGTTCTTTGTTGTTGTACCTTGTGGATAGCAAGCTTGTAGGTTGAAAGCTTATGTATTGCATGCCTACATACACTTTTGGGATGCTACATGGATCTATTGATGATTGTCATTGATTATTGTACCTAGATATACTTATGTTGAGCTCTAACCTTGGTTTTGAGCTCCATTGGATACATACATGCAGTTGCTATATGCTTTTGTGGTTTCCCATTTACGAATTTAAAGGATTATTGCATATATATGCTCTTGAATGTAGATATTATGAGCATTATGTAGTGAGCTTTTCTTGCTCACTTTACATTCTAGATTCACTTCCAATGTGGGAGACGCTTGTATCTACTTGGCAAAGCTTTGTTCTTTGAGATAGTGGGACTATCTTGATTTATTTCCTTGTTCTTATGTATTCTATTTGATGCTTTTTACACATGCTCTTATCTATATCAATAGCATTTTTCAATTATATGTATGCTTATGGAATATATCATCTACTGACACTTTGAGTTTGTGATACTCTTTGGTACCAGTGGTTTATACCTATTTGTTGCTGCTAGTTGCATTCTTTATATCCAGATTGCTATCCAAATATCCCTAGCAATGGGAGATTGTTATCTTGTCTATTTTTCCACAATTGGATTGATTTGCATTATTGTATTTATTACAATGGTGTCGTAATTATTGTTTTGAGCATTCTTTTAGAGAGCAGGAGCTTTGTTTTCGTACTCTTTTGATTGTAATTTGTGGACAACTCACTACAAGGAAATGGGGCAATAGCGACGGCCATTTGCGACGCAAAAAGCAGTGTTGCTAAAAGTGTCACTATTTGCGTCGCCAATAAAATTAGCAATGCAAATAGCGACGCTAATAGCGATGCATATAACGATGCTGGTCTGGGAAAAAAATTTCGAAAACCCAAGCGTAACATTTGTCAAGAAAACATTTACGATAAAGAATGAAAGATAGAGCGAGAGAGCTTAAAGCTTTGAGAGGGAGAGAGAGAGAGAGAGAGAGAGAGGAAGAGGAAGAGAGAGAGAGAGAGAGAGAGAGAGAGAGAGAGAGAGGGAGGGAGAGAGAGAGAGAGAGGAAGGGAGCTCATCACCATTGTCACCGTCGCCGCCGCTATACATGAAGAAAGAGAAGTGTGCAACGGAGAAGGGAGGAAAGGTGCAAAGAGAATATACAAAGGGTTTCATCTTCAGGCCTTTGAGGTAGGTACATTGCCTCTTCTTGCTTTATTTTTGTGTTCTCTTGTTTTCTTTTTTTGTTTTTCTTTGCAAAGAGATACATGGAAAGAGAGGGAGGGAGAAAAGAAGGGAGAAGAATGAAGGGAGAGAAAGAGAGAAAAAGGAAGAGAAAGGAAATAAAGAGAAAGAGGAAGAGAGAAATGAGAGATGAAGGGAGGGAGAGAGGATGAGTGAGAGAAACAACGAGAGAGAGAGGGGGGAAAACAAAGAGAGAGGAAACAAAGAAAGGGAAATAGAGAGATAAAGAGAGGGGGAGAGAAATAGAGAGAGGGAGAGGGAAGGAAGAGAGGAGGAGGACGTAGAAAAAAGGGTGAGGTAAAGAGAGGAAGGAGAGTGAAAAGAAGAGAGAGATAGAGAGAAAAAATAGAGAGTGAGAGAGAGGGAGAGAGAAATAGGAAAACAATGAGAGAATGAGAGAGAAGGTTAATAAAGAAAAGTAAAGGGAGGGGGTGACATTTCTTTCAATATCTTTGTTTCTTAAGCTTTTTATTTTCTATCTTTGATTATCTTTGCAATGAGATGAGTTGAGTGAGAGTGGGGAGGGAAGGAGGGAGAGAAATAGAGAGAAGAAGGGAGGGGAAGGAAGAGAGAGATGGAGAGAAATAAAAAATAGGAGAGAGAGGGGCTTCATAAAAATTTGTCAAAACCCGAGCATGGCATTTTATAGGTTTGTAAACAAGCAAGATAGAGAGAGAGAGAGGCCGTCGCCATTGCCACCATCCACGAAGAGGGAGGAGACAATTGTAAAGAAGAAGGAAGGAACTCCCGAAGGAGAAAAAAATGAGAGAAGTACAAAGGGACTCTTCTTTAAGCTTTGAGGTAAGTGCATTATCTCTTCTCTCATTGTTTTTCTCTTTTCTTTACTTCTCTCTTTCTTTTTGTTGATGAAGAGTGTATTGAGAGAAGAAGTGAGAGAGATCAACATGTGCAAGGGAGATTGAGAGAGAGAGAGAGAGAGAGAGAGAGAGAGAGAGAGAGAGAGAGGTCGCTGCCATTGCCAATCCACCACAAAAAGAGAGGGGACAACTGCAAAGAAGAAGGAGGAAACCCGTGAAGGAGAAGAAGAAGAAGGAGAGAAGCGCGAAGGGATTCTTCTTCAAGCTTTGAGGTAAGTGCATTATCTCTTCTCTCTTTGTTTTTCTCTTTTCTTTACTTCTCTCTTTATTTTTGTTGATGAAGAGTGTATAGAGAGAAGAAGTGAGAGAGATCAACATGCGCAAGGGAGATTGAGAGAGAGAGAGAGAGAGAGGTCGCTGCCATCGCCAATCCACCACCAAAAGAAAGGGGACAATTGCAAAGAAGAAGGAGGGAACCTATGAAGGAGAAGAAGAAGAAGGAGAGAAGCGCAAAGGGATTCTTCTTCAAGCATTGAGGTAAGTGCATTATCTCTTCTCTCTTTATTTTTCTCTTTTCTTTACTTCTCTCTTTTTTTTTGTTGGTGAAGAGTGTATAGAGAGAAGAAGTGAGAGAGATCAACATGCGCAAGGGAGATTGAGAGAGAGAGAGAGAGAGGTCGCTGCCACCACCAATCCACCACAAAAAGAGAGGAGACAACTACAAAGAAGAAGGAGGGAACCCGTGAAGGAGAAGAAGAAGAAGGAGAGAAGCACGAAGGGATTCTTCTTCAAGCTTTGAGGTAAGTGCATTATCTCTTCTCTCTTTGTTTTTCTCTTTTCTTTACTTCTCTCTTTCTTTTTATTGATGAAGAGTGTATAGAGAGAAGAAGTAAGAGAGATCAACATGCGCAAGGGAGATTGAGAGAGAGAGAGAGAGGTCACTGCCACCGCCAGTCCACCACAAAAATAGAGGGGACAACTGCAAAGAAGAATGAGAGAACCCATGAAGGAGAAGAAGAAGAAGGAGAGAAGCGCGAAAGGATTCTTCTTCAAGCTTTGAGGTAAATGTATTATATCTTCTCTCTTTGTTTTTCTCTTGTATTTACTTCTCTTTTTCTTTTTGTTGATGAAGAGATGTATAGAGAGAAGAAGGGAGACAAATCAACACAAGGGAGATTGAGAGAGAGAGAGAGAGAGAAGCTACCATTGCCACTACCATTGCCACCACATCCACTAAAAGAGAGGGGACAACTACAAAGGAGAAGGAGGGAACCCCCAACCTTTGTCTCTTCTCCATCTTGCCCTCCTCGAGCTTGCATGGCAGGCACCAAGCAAGGATGTCCCCGTTTCTTGGCCATGGAGAGGCCTCATGCCAAAGCCCGCCACCTGGAGTATAAGGTGGAGCCTCCTTTAGTGCAGCAAACAGGTGCTTCCCATAGAGCACAACGACCACCAGAGAAGAAGAGGAGATGGAAACCAGGCACTATCGCACTTGGGGAGATAAGGAGAATGCAGTGCGGATACGAGCTTCTCATCCCAAAAATATCTTTTCATAAGGACGTTGTTCGGGAAGTCATGCAAGACTTGGAGCTAAAAGGGATGGAAAGATTTCGGACACGAGTGCGAGACAACCCACCAGTAGGAAGGTAGACTATTGCAGCTATGACGATAGAAAGAAGAGCCTACATGATGTACTACATGTACCTTCTATTACCAAGAATCTATTGTCGATTGGACAGATAGCAGAACGAAATTTGCAAGATTATAGTGTCGATTGGATAGATGATTTCAACTGATACACATGGCTGTGCATTCGGAAGTACAAGGATGAGGTACTCAATGTCTTTAAGCAAATGGGTTTATAAAGAGAAATGCCAGTCAGATGGTTCGTTGGAAAGATATAAAGCCCGGCTCGTTACAAAGGGATATGCACAGCAATACGGCCTAGATTATGAGGAGATTTTCAGCTCGGTTGCCAAGATGGAAATGGTGAGAATAGTCATTGCATTAGTGCCTTCTAAAGGCTGAAAATTATGAAAAGTGGATATCAAAAATGCATTCATGAATGGTGACTTTCTTGAAGAGGTATATATGGAGTAGCGTGAGGGTTATGTATACAACTTGAGGTGTATATGGATACTAGCTAGCAACCCCGTCTATCATGCTAGATCCAAACACATAGAGATTCATTACGATTTCATCAGAGAAATGGTACTTGCAGGACAGATTGATCTACTTCATGTGAAGATACAAGACCAAGTAGCCGATATCTTTACCAAATCACTTGGTAAAGAGAAATTTGTTTGTTTCATGGATCTACTTGGAGTACGTTAACTAATCTGAGCTCAAGAAATGGAGTTTGAGAAGGGGGAGGATGAGCTTGATTCTTTTGATCTTAAAACACCTCCATCCATTGAGATTGAGGGTGAAGACAAGAAAGAAGAGATAGAAGATGACTTAGACGTAGGTAAAAACAAAAAGAAAGAAGTAGAGCTTAGAGACACTACCACTCCCTATATAAGGGTTTCTGGCTCCAACACCATGGTATAACTCTTACAGATGTCCAAATGCTCCCCCAAAAAGACTCGAACAATTTTGGAATAAATTGGAGTGAGCAGAAGATCAATGGGACTTATTCATACCTCAGGGTCCTGACTATAATGAAAGCTTGAAGTGAAGCTCTTCTTCTTGGGCCTAACAAGTGATAAAAAAGCTCCTTGAGTAATACTTTTTTGAATTGATTATATCTAGCTTTTGTAATCACAATCTCTTTTTCTTCTCGGGCCTAAGAAAGTGATGAAAAAGCTCCTTGCGAAATACCTTTTCAAATTAGTTATATCTTGCTTTTGCAATCAAAGGATTCAGTTTTTTTTTTAAATCAGCCCTGCCACCTTTTTTTTTCCCCTCTGTAATCGTCACTATTTACGTCGCAAATTTACTCTGCAACCGTCGTTATTAGCATCTCTATTTGCGTCGCTAACCCAATTAGCGACGCATATAGCGATGCATATAGCGTCGCTAATAGCGACGAATCGATCGCGTCGTTAATAGCGACGCGAATAACGATGACAGGGTTGAATAATTCTGCCACTTTAAACGTCGCTATTGGGTCTATATGTTGTAGTGACTATACATTCATTTGTTCCCACTCTTTTGGATCTGTTTGGAAAACCATATATACCCTAAATTTTTCTTGCCCTTTTGGATTAGTTTTGGGGTTGTTTTATTGTAATTATAGTAGTATATACTCTTGTCATTTGCAATCCTTTGTCATCATTACGACAAATACTTCTTATGCATCAATTGACAATACTATTTTCAACATTGAAAATATTAATTGCAATAATTTTCAATACTGAAAGATGGACATAAGGAAAGTCTTAGTGCAAAAGAAGTAGATTAAGACACTAAAGTTAAAGAGCATAAAGCTAGACCTTTATGATGCAGAGGATTGGGAAGAGCTTGTGATGAGCTATGCAAGTCCACTCATCAGGAAAAATTTGGACTCAAAAATGGATCCTTAAAAATAGTATAGTTTAAGATAATATGGGCCTTTTTTATTGTCCAATAGAAAGGCTAAATGTTGACATCCATGTAGGGTGAATCTTCTCTCTAAAACTTGGATTTTGATTTTAAAAAGGGATAGTAGGAGATTTAAAAAGAGTGAATGAATAGTACACAAAATTTGAGTTCCCTCACCTTGTATTTTCTCCCCTTTTTGGTGATTCTTCAAATTTTCTTTTTTTCTCTCACAAAATCAATTTGACCCAAAGGTTTAGCAATAACCCACTTTCCTCTCGCCTCCATTCAGGTAAATTTTTGTCTCCATTGAACCTCTATGGTGAGAGTAATTAGGGTTTTGAGCATTCCACTTGCTTCTCCACTTTCTTCTCCTTGCAGCTCCAAATTTTGGGCAAAACAAAGGTGGGCCACCTCTCTTTATATGTTCTCTTTTTTTTTTTGTGAGGTTTGATGTAGTTTCGTACTATTATTGTTGTTTTGTTGTAGACGTTTTGGGTAGAAAGCACAAGTTCTCATCTGTGTGTGTGTGTGTGTGTGTGTGTGTGTGTGTGTGTGTGTGCCTCTTTTTTATTATTTTTTCAATGTACATTCATGTAAATACTAACTCTTGCTATTATCTTTTTAAAGAGATCAATTTGGACAAGATTGGATAAGTACTCATTGCTTTCTCTCTCACACATATTCACAGACTCTCTCTTTCTTCCTCTCTTTGTTTTCCCATTTCTACTATTGTTATAGTAGGGTTTGATGCCAATTCTAACTCTTGAATAGATTATTGTTTCAACACTTAATACAAGGTAGAGTAGAGATTCTATAGCTCTAGGTTTTAATCAACAATAATTCAATCTTATCTTTAGTAGATCAACTTATAGGTAAATTCACCCAATTTTTTGTTACTTTTTCTCATGCAGCTATCAAGATATTTTTTGTTTAAAGGGATTTAGTCACAATTTTCTCATGTTTATGATTACAATAGGTTTTGAATATCATAAGTTTCAAATATGTTGTTGTTACCATAATCAATAGAGTAGTGCATATATTCTATCTTATAGGTAAATTCTCTGTTTTATCTTGTAAGAACTCATGAATAATTAGTTATTTTGGTTGTTATTGAAGTGTTATGTTTCTATGACATACAAGTACTGTGCAAGGTTTAGGTGAAGCAAAAAACTCTTGATCAACTATTTCACTGTGGTGAGTGATTCCTTTGTGCTAGAAGATATGGATCTGCTAGAAGTTCAAGTTCAAAAATCCTTTGATTTGTTGATCCTACATGTCCATTTGGATCTCCGATCCATGCCAATTAGCTATGATCCATGAAACTCTTATATCATATTATCCATATAACACACAATGTGTTGAGTCATAGAATATCTCATGTGTCAATCCAATGTGTCTATTTAGATTTGCATGCCATACAGTTGCCATCCTTGTATCAACTACTCTTTAATACTTATATTTTTATGCAATGTCCTAAGTCAAATCATATTCCTATTCATTATAATGCAATTTCTTTTTGTGAAATTCTATGTATTATTGTACTACTCTTTCCATTCTATTTCATGTAAATGGTATGATTAAAGTGATGCCTTGAAAATCCTTACTGTGATATCCCGACTTTAATTTCAAATCTTCCCAACTTCTTCCAAAATAGACTTGAAGAACTCTAAATCATTAAATGGAGAAGATCTCAAGAAAAATGGTCCAAGGTTCGTAACCTGACATTTTCTCGGATTGACGGACTGTAGCCATCCATCACACGGAAGTTACCGCATGAACAAGAGTTGTGATCCATAAGTCCAAACACATTTTAAACTTGGCAAGTCAAATAAATACAAAGCTTTAAGCTTTAAAAGCTTATGAATAAAGAAGAAGGACAAGAAGATGTCATGAATAGGGTTGCCCCCCTTTTTTTATGGAAAAAAATGGTGCCATGAACCCCCTAATTCTGAATCAAAAATCTTGAATTCACCTTTAGAAATTCAACAGTTAACTCCAGAAATTTCCCCCTCTTCTCAGTTTGATGAGAGGCTTGGATTAAAGAAAGATCATTCGAGAGCCAGGTGAATCAATCATAGCATCTCTAGCAGCCTCTCTGGGCCACAAAGATCAAATTGCCGACATCAGATTATATCTTGAAAAACCCTCCATAAAGAGCTCTTCTTCTTGGCCACAACGCTTCTCCTTCAATTTAGCTATAAATTTGAGGCATAAGAAGCCATTGAGGTAGTCCTAACAGAGAGGAGAGGCCCTTCTCACGACAGTATAGAGCAAGAGGAAGTGGGCAAGAGAAGTGCGAGGACACGAACCCTCATCATGAAGACAAGAAGGATACTCCGCAAGCTCTTTAATTCAAATCCCCCATCCCTTCTATCCTATTTCTCTATGGAATCAAGACTCTTTTCTCGATTTTTCTAAATTCTTGGTAATCACCTTCTCCCTTCAATCAAATTTTTGCCAATCTAATTACCCCCAAGCTCCTTTTTCAAAAATCCCCTTTTCAATACTTGCAATTAAAGACCATGGCCCCAAAAAAGAAAGTTACAAAAGTCGTGGAGGCATGAGCTGCCAATAACCTTGCAAACACAATTACTACAAATAGAATGTCAAGTACGAGAATTACAAACAAAGTTGTGAATACCATTAACCAAGCACCCATCATAGATCTTCATGTATTTTTTTCCTTTATAATAATAGCTAGCAGGCCTTCATCATCCCATGAACGGACAATAAAATTTGCATTCGTGAAATAAGATTTTATTCAATTCCTACATATAATCTTTTTAAAAGAATTTGTAACCACAAATTCCAAGGGATAACTTGAGTCTGTACAAGATGAACCTAAGTGAGTATAAGGAAGGTATTGTGTCCCTAAAAGATTTTATTTTATTTTTTTTTTGTTGATTGAACAAAATTTATTATGGGTAATCATAGACGCTAATCCTTGGTATATAAAAGACCTTGAGATGAAATTGCCAAGGGATACTATTTGTAATTAAACTAACCAATATTTTCTTTTATTGCATGCAAGGACCCACGAAACTCCAAAGGGGTTATCCTCAATAAAATTCTTGTTTAAATTGAGTTCAACTAGATCCCCGTGTAGTGGGAGCTCACGCTCAACCGCCAAGACCCACGGACCGCTTATTGCTTCAAGCATTTCAAGCGAGCTCTAATGGCTATCTCTCACCTAGCCGACGTGCCATCGATCCTACAAGTGTAGTGAGCTTACCTTGATGCCGATGTGAGTAGCCTCCTCCCTCGCACACCTCGGTAGCTCCACGATTCTTGATGCTAGCTTAAGCATCCTCAAGCCTCCTCCATCTCCAAGCTCCATCCTCCATAGCCGCGCACGAGAGAAAAGAGAAGAGAAGAGAAGAGAAGAAGAGAAGAGGAGATGGTGAAGAGCTTCACCCTCTTGATCCCTCACTCCCACACACTCACTCCCTCACACTCCCTCTCTCAAGAGCACACACAAGCAAGAAGAAGAGAAGAAGAGAAGAAGAAGAGAGCTCTTGTTAGCCACACACCCAAGAATGAGCTTCCATTCACTTTTTAAACTTTATATACAAGCCCTAAAATCCCATGGGCACCCATCCCCTTTTTTACATGACCGGCCATTGTGGCAAGGTCCTTTTTCCATTTCCCTCTTCTAGCCTTATGCCTCTAGCCTATGCCTGTCTAATATTTTACAATTGGCACAGGAGGGAGCCTGGCGCTCTTTTACAAGAGTTTTCCAAGTTTTTTGAGGCGCCTTTCATTTAAAATTGTGCCTTTGGTTTCAGCTTAGCTTTTAGAGGTTGCCTGCGTGTCTTTGCTCTTCTTCCATGCTTTTTTCGCTTTTTCCTTCATTTTTCGGCATCTCGACTTGGGGTTAACATTACCCCCTCCGAGACGGGTGCCAGTCCCATGGCACTTCTGTGTTGTTGTAGGGTGGTAGGCACTTGGGCAATGATGGTGTAAAGGGAAGGGCCACATGTAGATTCAAGTGCGTGTGGAAGCTGATGTTTGTCGAGGAAGGCAGATGGATAGCGAGTGGTTGACGGGGGCCTCCGAAGTTGGCGGTTTGCCGCTTGTGTGATGCCTGAAAGGAGAAGGTGCGGTGCTCTTCCTAAGGGGAGTGTCTACCTTACTGTGTTAGTGCAGTGTGCTCATGCTAGGGGAATGGGGAGGTGGATCTAACCGCAGGCAAGCCTGGGTGATGTCCCACACTTGAGGACCCCATTTGTATTAAGGGAGGTGCGGTGCAAGTGGCTTAGGGTGACAGGTCTAACCATAGGCAAGTGTTAGCTCCCTAGGTATGTCCTACCCTTGATGTGCCCTAAGCATCAAGTGGGGAAGCAAAAAGGGCTAGGAGGTTAGGAGCGGAGCCGGCCGACCGAAGCCACTGGGCACGCCTAACTTGAGAACCCCTAGGTGTAGCAATAGTGCTCTATGTGGTGTTTAAGTGCTTCTGCAAGTGAGTGCTTGTGTGCTTTTCCTTTCATGTTATTCTTTTCTTTGCTTTGACTTTCCTTTTCTTCTTCTTCTTCTTCTTCTTCTTTTGTAGTTGTGGAATGATAGTCAGGCCTAATTTTCTTCATCTGAATGAGGAGGGGAAGGGGGTCGGATGGATTTGCTAAAAAATTGGTAGCTTTGCATGTATCCTTTCAGATTCACACGGATGTGGAGAGAAGTGGTGGAGAGGAAAGGGTGATTGCACCTAGTGAATTGGCTGTCATTCATATCTTCTAGGAGGGCTAGGCAAAAAGAGGGGAGGAGACTAGCCCTCATCATAAGACGAGCCATGGTGCAGCTGTCAATAGAGTTAGGGTCAAAGAAGAGGGGAGGTAGGCCGTGCTCTTGTGGAGTCAGGTCCTGCTTAAGGAGTAGCTTAAGTAACCTAAGGTAATTATAGGTTGTTACAAAGGCGGGGTCAGGGCATGAGGAGAAATCTGCAAGAAAGCATGTCATAGAATCATCTAGGCTTTTGGAGTTAAAGAGAAGGGCATGCTCGAAGGATACTACATTAGAGTTATAAATAATAGGGAAGTCGTACCGCCCGTGGAGGGTGGCATCAAAATCCACACCTACCCTTCGAGGGTATGCCATGTAGGTGGGGTTGTTCCGCTCGAATGGCAGGCTGTTACAAAACGCCATCTAGTCGAGCATACTGATGTCGCATACTCGCCTCCTCCACAAGGGTTGGCTTTTGTAGCCCTGTACAGTGTGTGGAACTTCAAAAACTTTGTTCTGCCAGTAATCAGCCGCTTCCGTTCCCCAAGAGGTCGGGGTTTTTTCTCGCTCTTCTAGCCATATTTGCCCCAACTGGCCACCAATCGCGATCACCTCATCCATCACCTTGAGTGGCAAGACCCTTCACAGACTGTTGGGTAGGAGAAAACTAAAGGTGAAAGGATCCTTTCATTGTTCTTGTCTCTCCCACAGCACCAGTTCTGCATGGAATCCAGCGGGGATATCATTAGGGAAAGGTGGGAGGGGTACGGACGGTAGCACGACTGGTTTGGCTCTCAGCTGTTTCCTGGCTTCCTCTACTAGCTTTCTGTGTCTTTCCCTAGATGCAGCTTGTCTTTCCGCAAATGGATCCTCCTGTGGTGGCTCTTGAGATTGCGGTGAGGGGGGTTGTGGGACTACACCCTCCCTGAATCGGTTCATGTCGATCTCAAGTTCTGCTTCCTCCCCCTGCCATTCTCCCTGTGGTGCTTCCTCTTCGAATCCGAGGGCATCGATTTCCTAGGGGGTTAGGCCGGCCAGCAATAGGTATTTTCGTTGCTCGTCCAAGCTCAGCCTAACCTCCGCAGGTTGGGGTGGCATCTACAATCCCGCATGTAAAGCTCTGCGTGCGATGCTGAGCTTTCTTTGTGTCACCTCCAACGCTCTCCTTGCTATGAGCGGGTGGTGTCCATGATGGTGTCGAGAAAGGCTTTTTGTTGGGCATTGAAGGCCACTTGGGCGGCTTCCGCCTTGCTCTCTGCAATGATTTTCTCCTTCTCTACCAAAGCAAGGCACCGTGCCAGTGTCTTCACCCTCTTTCATTATGCACAGCCTACTCCTCTGCTCTCTTGTTCATTTCCTCCATGCTCTCTCCTTGCTTCAGGGTTAGTATCATGAGCCTTTGCTCTTGGTCCTCCAACTCCCTGACCAATCTCTCTTGTTCTTCTTTTCCAAAGTTTAGTTGATCTATTAGGTGCTCAATTTCTTCTTGCTGCTCCTCTGTGTCTTGTTTTCTCTCCTTATCTCTGGCATTCATCTCAGCCACCACAAGCGCATCAACCTAAGCAGATTTCGTAGTGAGCTCCTGCTATTGCACTATGAGGAGCTTGTGTGCTCTTTGCATCTTTACTAACTCCTGTGTTTCGTTCTCGAGCTATTGTCTCCAGTGCTCCTCCCTGTCATCCCTAGCCTTTATTTCTTGTTTGAGATCTGCGATCTCCCTTTGTTGCATGGCTATCATCCTCGTTTTATCCAGCTGGAAGGTGGCTACTGATTCCTTCTCAGCTGCCAACTCAGCCACGGCTATCTTGTGTTCCTCCTTAGCTTTCCCCAATTGGGAGAGCAACTCGACGACCTACTCATCGTAGTTAGCTGATGGCGTCATCATTGTGTGGATGGGTGAGGTTGAGGCTTCCACCTTCTGCCGTTTAGGATCTTGCCTGGATTCCGCATTAGTACTGGCCTCTTTTGTCCTATGGCCGTGGTTTCTGTGCTTTGTCCCTGGGCCATCTCTTTGTTATTAAGTATTGCATCCATGCCACGAAATTCGACACGTTGGCACGGGTCAAGATGCTAGGGGTGATGGTGGTGGATTCAGTGGAAGGCACCAGGAGGGTAGGAATTGGATGAATTGGGGCCTTGCCCTTGCCCTCAGTGACTACAGGTGGCACGATCTCCGAGACTTGTGTGCTAGACCCTAGCCGTTCTTCTCGATGTGGGCTCAAGTTTCCCAATTCATTAGCTCAGCTTTGTTGCTCGATGGACTGGCATGTGGCTTCAGCCAGGTCCTCTTCCTCCTTCCTTCTTAGTTCTTCCTCTTTCTCATCAGCCTTTCTTCTCCTTTCCTCCTCTGCTTTTCTCTTCTCTTCCTTCTTTTTCTCTTTTTCTTCTTTTTCCTTTCTTTTCTTCTCCTCTGCTTCTTATTTCGATGCCTTCTTTGCTTTTTGTAATTCTTCTTTCTTCTTCTCTTCCTCCTGTCTCTTCTTCCTCTCTCTCTCCTTGGCCTCTTTTAGGGACTCTTTCTTTGCCTTTTCCAAGTCTTCTCTCTCCTTCTTTCTACCTTCGTCATCCTTCTTCTTTCTCTGCGTTGTCTTCTTTTTGGGCTTCTTGGTTGTCTTTTTGCTTGTCTGTCCTTCCCCTTATTCCTCCGTCTCAGTTCTATCGACGGACCTATCCTTATCTTGGTGAGGAGACGACCTTTTTGGCATTTCTCCTTCTCCTTCTTCTACATCCTGTGCTTCCTTCACTGCCTCCTAAATGAGCACAGTCAAGACACATCCATACCCGATGAAGGAGGCTTTGGAGGAGGCTTTCTTTCTTTCTGTAGCTTTAGAGGCTGGAGATTCTCCTCCTGCTGGCACACTTCCTAGGGCCAATGCTTTGGCTGCCTGGTTGATCGTTTTTCGCACATACCCGTTCCAGTCCACTTCATCTAGGGTATGGGCTGCTACATTCTCCAGCACAGGTACGCTAATTCGATGCATCAATGAGTTGTAGCGCTGGCTGGAGAAGAGCACATGTATCATCTTTGCTGCATCTTGGCTTCTACGTCGAGGATATCTTGGATGCTTATGTCGTCATTTGTGAGCACATCTTCCCTCTTCATTTTAAGCATGGCATAAACATCCCTTTTCTGTTTCCTCTCCTTCTTTGGCTCTAACCCCAAAGCCTTCCCCACCAAGGCTGGGTCTAAGCGAACCTGTACGTGCTTTGCATTTTCTCCTCTGCCCACTGTCACAGTGCCACATTCTTGATTTGGGTTGTACATTCTGAGGAACTCCACGCACTTCAGGTGGTCCGGCTCCTGCGAGAACTTTTCAAGATACTTCGTGAGGTTGCATTGTTCAACCACCCCCCTAGTTGCTTCCTCCTTGGCTACCACAACTTCTACGTTGTGGATGGTTCGAAACTTAAGCTGGCTGAAGGCGCAGTTCTCTGGGTAGATGCGGTATTGCTCTCTTTCCTCGTCTATGAACGGGAGTCGGTGGGCATGGTCTTGCTGCGACATTTTATGTTCCTGCATAAATTGTAGCTTTCATTAGTGCTTTCCACATATTAATTTGCTGATTGCTGGAAAAGAGAAACTCTATGCTTTTTGAATGAATTCATTAAGAAGCAATGTAGATTTTCCTTTTCAGACTTGGACTTTTTGCCCTTTACTTCAAAGTTTTCATGCCCATTTTCCTACCCCATCCATTTTTTCATAATATATGTTTATATTTTTCACTGATTTTACTTTGATTTACCCCCTTTGACTCATTTCTCATCTGATTCATTTCACCTTATCCCCTCCCCTTCCATCTTGAGAAAAATCCTTCCTAGGATTGAGGGTCAAAAGGTCAAGGGCTTTTGGCATGTTGGTGTAGGAGTTACTTGGGAAGGAGCCAAGTATAGAAATTTGGATTGTATTCCAATTGAGCTTCGCAGTCCAAATCAAAGGGTCAAAGTCCCACGTGCATGATGTATGTGAGAACATCTATGAGGAAGTCATCAGAGTCGACACGGCTAGCAATGTGTAACTCTTCCTCAGTCAACAAGCGATCGAGGTAGGGGTGTCCTTTGATGTGTTCTTCCATGGGTCGGCCCCAAAGAGTGGTTAACACTCTATACGAGGTGGGTGCGACGTAAGTGGGATCATACTCTACTGTTTCGATGGTGCGGCATTGCTCAGCATTGGTCATTATGTGACATCCTTCAACTTCCCATTGCAACCTAAGAGCGTACCAATGCCTCAAGAAAGGTGATCCAGTATCAGCGAGTTGTGATAACTCTGCGATTTCTTGGTCAGTGATAGCAGAAGTGGTTCATGGATCATATGACATGATAAGGCATTGTTTGATGGCTTGCTCCTTGGAGATTTTGCTGTTAAGCAACTTAGCAGCGGAGCGAGAAGCTTTTGCGAACGCGAGTTCAAAGGTTTCCCAAGAGCAAGGCATATTTTGTACTTCAGTTGGCAAAGGGTTCTTCTAATAGACCTAAGTCTAAGCAGTCGTAGCTTAGCGCGAGTGACACGAAAGTGTCATCTAGTCTTTTAATACAATCCATCACGTCATCCCCGGTGTCCTCAGCGAGGTCAGTGGCTAGCGCTAAAAAGGATTTTCGTTCATAGGAGGGCGTAAGGCCGACAGGTGGTTGAGATTTGATAGAACAAGAGATTTTGACAACGAAGATGGGCAGTTGGGAGGGTTCGTGAGTTTGTGGTTGGGCCGCTTGGGTATTGAGTGGATTAGGAGTAGCCACGACGGACGGGTTGCTGCATTCAAGTTGGAGTTGGGGAGGCGGATTGACTTCAGCGGGTGATGACTCTTATGACGGAGCCTGCGGTTTGGGCCAGTAGGCTTGTGGAACTCTCTTGGGCCTAGGCATGGATGAGGCAAATGGTTGTGGTTCAGGAGAGCACTGTGGCTTGTGGTTTTGAGGGTTTATGGAACGCGGTTGGATCAAGCTTGAGGGCGGTGTATGAATGGTGCCTTTGGCCGTGTGGGCCTTAGGGATCCACAGCTAGGTATTTCCCTCGTAGTAGCCTTGCTCACGTAAGAGAGCTTTAGGGACCCATCTTTGCTTGATCATGCGGCACTTTCTGTGACTGTGTCTTGGTCTCCTAGGTTTAGAGTTTTTTGTCTTATGAGGATAGGAGCGTCGACTCATAGGCGGCGGTTGCGACTGCTTAGGCTTCCATTGAAATCTAGGCTGTTGAGCCTTATGTTTTGCTACTGTGGGCTGTGATTCCTGAATTCTGGGAGGTGGCGGCCGTGCACTACCCCCCTCCTTAGATTTGGTTATGGAGAATTCTATCGGTGGCTTTGCGAACGGTGATGAATTCGCGCAACCCTTGCTGAAAGCTGTGACAATGCGAACATTGCCTATTGCGAGGTGGATGCGCTGCGACTCAAAATCAACATTGCAGTGAGTCTGCTTTTTGAAAGTGCGCCCTAGCAGCGACTCCGTGCCTGCGTCTTTAGCATTTGGAAACATGTAAAAAATCATTGCGATAGTCTCAGACTCGATAGAAACGGCTACTTTGCACTTGCCGAGGAGTGCATAGGAATGGGCCCCATATGGGCTTAATTTAGCATTAGTGGGCTGAAGTGGTGGTCTGCCAAGTTTGGTCCAATGATCGTGAGTTAGGACATTGAAGTCTGCTCCCTCATCAATCAAAGTGTTGAAAGCGCACATTTGTTTTGCAGTGACCGTTATATGGAGGTATGCGGGCTCTACGGCTTCCTCATCCTCGTCATCAATCTCACTGATTGTGGCCACTTGTACTTTGACAGGCGGTTCCAACATCGGGGGCTCGTGCAAAGGATGGGTGGGAGGGTAGTACTTCTTGACACGATTGCCATTGAAAAAGCCTATTCTCTCACCGTCTAAGGTTTCGAGTTCGACATTGCCTTTGCGACTAATCACACAAACTTTGAAGGGTCCAAGGCCTTGAAATTTCATTTTTTGTTTATGTCCCTTAACGGAGTAGAGGAGCACTAAGTCGCTTTGTTCAAAGTTGCACTGCTTGACATGCTTGTCAAACCAACTCTTATGACGGGCCTTCTCACATATAAGTGCATGGGTGGCTAGAAACAGGTCTCTAATAGGCGTTCAAGCTCGACTAGGCGTTGCGTCCATGCCTCCTTCCCCTCCCATTGTTCTTGAAGGGCTATTCTCAAGCTAGGAACAAAGAATTCTAAGGGTAGGATTGCTTCTGTTCCATAGGTCAGCCTAAACGGGGTTTGAACGATAGCCGTTTTATAAGCTATACGGTAAGCCCACAAAGCTGCCATAAGCTTGTTGTCCCAGTCGCTCACTACGGGAGGTTGAGACTACTTTGGTCAGGACATTGACGAGAATCTTATTCGTGGATTCTGCGTGACCGTTCGCCTGAGGGTAGTATGGCGATGATTTGCGATGGATAATGAGAAAGGTGGACAGGAGATGCACTATCACTTCGTTGATGAAGTGCGTGCCTTGGTCACTGACCAGTTCGATGGGACAACCGAAGCGCGAAATCACTTGCTCCCATAAGAACTTAGCAGTTGTCCTACCATTGTTTTTACGTGTGGCTCTTGTCTCTGCCCATTTCGTGAGGTAATCCGTGGCCACAATGATGTACTTGGCTTGTGAATACTGTGCCGCAGGACTGATGGGTCCTATGAAGTCGATTCCCCATTTTTCGAAGGGTTATCGAGCAATAATTGGGATCAACTCTATCTGATCCTTACGAATCGGGACTTTTGTCCATTGGCACTCGTCACAATGCTTGAAGAATCGCGTGGCCTCGCGGAAAAGCGTGGGCCACCATAGTTGAGACTACAACACCTTCCGTGCTGTCATGTCTCCACTAAAGTGTCCTCCCACAATGCCGTTGTGTGCCTCCGAGAGCACATCGTGCATCTCATGCTCACATACGCATCTACGCAGCAATCCGTCTTGCCCCAGCCTATAGAGTTGGCCTACAATCAGCTGATAGGGCTAGATCTTAAGGATTAAGTGCCTAAGTCGGGCTTTTTCTATTGGTCGCTCAGGTAGTCCATGCTCAAGCACTTGGACTATGTCATCCGCCCAATATGGCGTTAGATCAGTCTTAAATAAATCTCTCTCGCTGGACAAGTGGAATAGATGGGCGTCAGGTAATTCATCAACGATGCCTTGTCCAACGGCTTCTCCCGTGGGAATGTGTGACATATGGTTAGCCATGTAGTGTTGTTTTCCTTTCCGCACAACCACAGAGAAATCAAATTCCAAGAGCAAAAGGAGCCATCGAACTATGAGTCCTGTAGCACAAGGTTTGTTTACTAGATACAGCAGGGCTTGATGGTCCACGAAAAAGATGAAGGGGGTGGCCAATAGATAATGCCGGAATTTCTTCACAGTGAACACCATAGCTAATCCCTCTCTTTTTGTTGTCGAGTAGTTCATTTCCGTCTCAATGAGTTGTCTGCTAGCAAAGCTCACTAGATAATCTAAGTCGTGCTCACCAGGTTGGCACAACACTGCCCCCACGGCAAACTTAGAAGCATCGATGTGCACGTGGAAGGTAATGCCCCAATTTGGGGCTCGTAGAATTGGTGTTGTGGTTAGAGCCTTTTTCAACTCTTCGTACGCTTGTTGTCATGCCTCGGTCCACTCGAAGACAATCAACAGCTTGTACAATGGTCTGGCGATCAATGCATAGTTCAATACAAACCACCGATAGTACCCCGTATGGCCCAAGAAGCATTGAACTCCCTTGTAATTAATTGGGGGTGGAAGGTCAACAATAACCCTGACTTTCGAGAAGTCAGTGGCAATGCCGTTCTTCGACACCACGTGCCCTAAGATGCATCCGTGCTTTTACCCAAAACTGGCACTTTAAGGGGTTCAAGGAGAGACGATATGAGTGACACCGTTCAAAGACTGCGCGGAGTTTGTCTAAGTGTTTGATCCAGGTCGAATGGACACACAAGTCATTGACAAAGACTTCTAACTCCTTATGAAGCATGTCCTTAAAGATGGTGCACATGAGGCGTTGGAAAGTGGTAGGGGCGTTAGTCAACCAAAGGGCATGACTATGTAAGCAAAGATGCCCCACTCAGTGGCGAAGGTGGTCTTGTGCCTAACTGTCCATAGGATGCACTTGCACTTGGTTGTACCCTTAGAAGCCGTCTAGAAAACTGTAGGCTTCCTTGCCTACCACCCTCTCAAGCATGTGCTCGGTGTATGGAAATGGATAGTTGTCCCTCTTCGTAGCAGCGTTCACCTTCTTGTAATTGACACACACTCGGATTTTTCCATTCTTTTCCATCACGATGACTATAGGTGATACCCATTCTGTGTGCTCAATTTCGTAAATGAATCCCACTCTTATCAGCTTGTCAATTTCCTCTTTGACAGCATGAGCGTGTTTTGGATTCATAGGGTATGGTCGCTGCTTGACCGGCGTTGCATTTGGCATCATGGGTATGTTGTGAGTCAAGACACTCGGATCTACCCCCTTAAGCTCTTCCAAGGACCAGGTGAATACGTCTATGTACTCTCGTAAGAGGGCGACAAGACTAGTTTCTTCTTCCTCAGTCAAGTCATCGGCAATGAAGACTGGTCGGGGTGTTTCCCCTTCCTGGGCGAGATTCACCTCCTTGACCTTGGCTGGTCCCTCGATTGGTTCGTTCATTTGTCCTTGACGTTTGGCACCTAACAGAACTACTACCCTATCCCCTTTTTTGAATTTCATAAAGCGCTTAGGGAGGTCCTGCGCTTTTCGCTATTCTTCCGTTCGTGTATCCCTGGGTTGTTTTACCCTTTCCTGCCTTAACCGTCTGCGCCTCAGGTGGATGGGGAGGTCCCCCTCCATGCATCTAGTCGTGGGCGGCCTAGGGATTTCTAGATCACTATCCGAACTAACCTCCGACTCAGAGTCAAACTCCCCGTCTTCGCTAGAAGAGGTAGTCTCCCCTGGTGGACATAGTTTAGATGGTGATTCTGTCCTAAGGACTAGTGTTGTCCCTGACTGGGCTAAGCCTACTATTCAAGGTCTATGGTTCCTATGTGTTCCAATCAGATGCAGTCACATTCCATGCGCATGACCCCTCGCTTTATCCTAAAGATATTTCTTTTTTGCAGCTTGGAGTCTGCTCGTATTTGCTCTATTTCTTATCCTTCAGTGTCGTATTCTACGGTATCTAATTCACCCTCAATTTCATCATTGAAGGATTGGCAGTCTTCGTATTTGTCGTTAGAATCCTCTTCATCAGACTGCTCATCATCTCCTAGGGCTTGGTACACCTCTTGTCATTGGTTAGGGAGTAGGGCCCAATTATACATGAGATTTAAGTCATGCACTCTAGTCCATTGCCACTTGGATTCACCTAAGAGATCCTGGAGTGGTTTGAAGTTTGCAGTTGAATTGCCAACTAGCTTGTCTGTCAAGTATTCTAGCATCTCCTGGAGTTCCCTTTTGTTAGTTGGGACTTGGAAGTTGACAGGCTTAGGCTTTCCCCGAAGGGTTCCTACCATCATGCAGATTGGTACGGAGAGTGTGTCGCTAGGCTTGCCGATCGTTTTGATGGTTTGCTCATATGCCTCATGATCTGAGAATGGCAGGTCGATTGTAGCAAGAACATGTATCCAATCCCGCTCATCCTCTAGGCATGGGATATACTTGGTCAAGGGCCCATAGGACCCCTTGACCTGAGTGTTACCCTTGAGTATGGCAGAGATGGCATCTAGGTCGACTGGTGAGGTCTTCCAAGTATCCATCTCTATCCTTACGGCATCCGTTCTGTTGCCAAGGAAGATCAAGCAGTTACCCCAATCTTCGATGACTCTAGTGTTGCACAGCCAAGGTAGGCCTAATAGGATATTGTAGTCCACTCCCTTAATGACTATAAAGTCAACAGAGAACTAGATGCCTGCAATCTTCACTGGCCAATTCTTAAGTACCCCGAATGGTTTTACTCTCATACCATTTGCTAGTGTGACATTAAACCTAGCAGTTTCGACAGGCAGGTTTCCCCAAGTCTGAAGCATTGCGTAGCTAAGCATACTAACCCCAGCTCCCGTGTCTACGATTCACTTTCTTGTTGTGTCGCCAAGGGCTAGGACCGGTATGACTGCATGCATCTTAGAACCTTCCCAAAAGGCATTGACCTGCAAGGATTTAGGCACAGAGTGCAGTGTCAAACTCGGTATTTGCATTTTTGCGTCATACCTATTTTGCGTTTTTGCGTCATACCTACTCTCGTGACCCTTCGACCCACTGCTTAAGATCTTGCCATAGGGTAGGATACTGCCTAAGCAAATCTCCCAGGCTAAGTGTTACAGGGGTAGTCACTAGCATGGTCAGGAGATCGTTGGATACTCGTCTCTCCCCTAACCTAGATTATCCTGGCCAATGGCCATGACTGATCTGCGGCTCTGTAGCATCAAGGCTTGGTCTTAGCGGCACTGCTTGTGGTGCGGTTGCTTCTGCAGACTTAGGTTGAGGCGGTGATATTGGTATGCTTACACTGGAGAGATCATCGATCTCATCGTCTATGATGGGCTCAGCGTCCTTGAGATGCTCTTGAACCTCCTTCACCAATTCACCTTTTCTATGGCCTCTAACTGTCACTTCGGATGCGGGTATTCCCCTACCTTAGCGCTTCCCTTTTCAACCATCTTAGGGGCTGAAGTCTCTACCTCTACATCTGAAACCTTCTTTCCAACACGCAGAGTCGTAGCACTTTCGATTTTTAGTGCAACTTTAGCTTCCGATCTCATTTTTTTCCGCCTGCAGCTTTTCTTCCCTATCAAGGCTGCGTCAAGATTGCTAGGTCCTGGCAGAGAGATGCCGGCCTACTTCGTTTGGGTTCGAGTCATGACCTGCAATGGGATAGGTGTGGCCTCCCCATCAAGGTTTTTGACACCAAACAGCCCCAATGGGACAAATGGTACGTTGGCTGAGCTAGAAGATGGCTTTCGCTTTGGGCAATCTACGAAGAGATGGGTGATTTCGCACTCTGCACACCTTTGGTCAGCCTTATCTCTGTTTCGCTGCTCTCTTTCAGGGCAGCGTGATGAGACATGACCGGGGTGACCACAAGTCCAACAGACGATTGGATCCTACGTCTGCCCTCCTAGGCCTCTACCTCGTCCTCTTCCTAACGCCATCACCGATACGGGTCGATAGTCCATGAGGACAGCGTTGCCCTCGTCGTCATGCAAGACGTAAGGGTATAGGTAAGTTTCTTCCTCACTTGGCTCTTCCACGTAGTGGACTGGAGCATCGCTCAGTGGATGGGTCACGTAAGGACCAGGCGGTCTAGGGATGCTCGTAGGATTTATTTCCATCCTAGGAATAGCTGGCTTCATATCGTTAGGCGTGGGAAGGGCCAATGGGGCTCCCCTTCCAAAGAATGGCTACGGCCTGTTCGCTAGGTAAGGCTGGCTATAGAGTTGTGAGTACAGAAGTCTTCTTGGTAATCTACAATGCGCGATGTCATGGCCAAACCTATCGCAGTTAGCACAAGGTCTTGACCTAGGGTCTTGACACTCGGCCGGTAAGTGGTTTCCACCACAGTACATGCATTGGACGTGCGGGCGCGTTGGTCGTCTCAACATGTCTTGCAACTTGGCTAATTCCATCTTGACATTAGCCAAGCCTTGGTCTATCTCGGTGGCCTTCCCCTGATCTTGGGATGATGGGATTGATCGCTCACTAGAGCCTGACACTCTCTCTGAACCTCGCGAGTAGGTCTCCTCTACGTTCGAGCTCTTGGAGCTCCGCTCTTTCAACTGTTCATCGACTCTGATGGCCTCCTCAAACACTCTAGCTATCGCGTCTCGTTGCAAGCTTGAATTCCTTGCCAAAGCCTTATATAACTCCTCATCTCGAATTCCGCTGATGAATACAGTCGAAACTGCTCTTTTAGTCAGTCACTTGCCCAAAGGGATTCTCTTGAAGAGACTCCTCACATGGGTTACGTAGTCGTGAATGTCCTCCTTCTCTTTCTACTTGACGTTCATCAAGCGTACTAGTAGGTTATCGGAGTATCCGAGCTCAACGAATCTCTTAATGAAGAGATCCTTGAGGCCATTGAAGTTGACTCACTCTACAGCATCTAGGCTCGTATACCACATCCTACCCTTGTCACTTAGGCAAAGCCCGAATGCCTGCGAGCATTGAGTTAGGTCGTTGAGACCGTTGGCTTCATAGACTTGCTCAAACTGCTCAACAAAGCTGTATGGGTCGTCATGGGGTTGGTACTTGTCGAGTTGCTTGGCAACAATCGGTATTTTGGACTGGCTCTTTGAGCCTTGGTTCACCCCTAGTCCTGTGAGCAACGATGTCGCGGCACTTTGCTCTGCAGCCGTGTTATCTAGCAATCGCTTCATGAGAAGCTCGCTCAATGTCAAGTCCCTCTCTAGGGCTCTCTCGTGATCTATTCGGTTCCTACCTGCTAAGTTCAACACTCGCTACACCTCGCGCAACTCCATACTTTGCCTTTGGCTTCTAGCCTGCTGATCCCTATTGTATTCGGCAATGCTTTGCGGACTAGCTTTCTCTCCTCTTCTAGATCTACGATGATAGCGTCTGTTATCCTACCGCGGTGCTCATATTGGGCGTGTGCGTCGTAACTGCTTACCAACATGTTGCATAGCATCTGGGAAGACGTTCAAATCGAGTTCCTCATTAGACCCACGGTCTAAGCTTTTCTCTACCATTGCCAAATTGTCTTGCTCCAGCAAGCTGTCGATCAGGTTCAGTAGACTTGTTAAATCCACGTCGTTGGCACCCCTTGCTTGGTCCTAATCTGCACTTTGATGGTTTGTCTATGTCTTGGGTCCTCTCCTATTGGTGGGTTCCTTGAGTGGTTTATCTAAGTGAGTTCCTTTAGTTATTGAATACAAACCTCAATTTATGATCACTCAGTGCGTGTGTCGTTTCTCGTGCACTTGTGCTCAATCAGGCTTTTAGCTTTCTTAAGTGTACTTCAAGTGCGGAAATTCAATGTGAGTGCAGCAAGCAATTCCTAAGCGTCTTACGCACTCTCGCTTGTTTCGAGCCTGATAGGCTTGTAGATCAATTTTCTGGCCGTTTTGTCAGGGTTTAGGGTTTTTCTCGTATGTCACCTTGTTCGTTTTCGGTCAGTCAGGTTCTACAGCTCAGTGGTTCGCGTCTAAGTCCTTGGGTCTCGCAACTGCCTACTTCTAGCTACTAAGCGATTGCACGCTACGATTTTTTCCTATTACGTGTGCCAAAATCAAGTTCTGAGCACCCGAAGGGTTTCGACAGTTTGCGCTACTGCGTTTTAGCCGGGTCAGGTCAAATTTCTAAAAAATTTGATAAAAATTTGCACTCGGACCAACTGGTCCAAATTATAGGGTCCGAGTAGGTCACTCGGACGAGCCGAGCCACAGGGCCGAGGGCCGAATTTCAGGGTTTGACTCGGACGGTTTTGATTCGGAGGGGGGCCAAATGGCAAATTCGGACAAGGTGATTCGGACGAGTCGAGGACCGAATGTGGAAAGTGGTCAAGGGCCGAATTTGAGACTCGGACGGGCCGAGGCCGAATGTGCCACGTGGCCGAAAGTTTGACTTGGACGGGCCGAATGGGTGCACTCGGACGGTTTGGCTCAGACCAGGTCCGAGGGCCGATTAGGGTTTGGGTCGAGTGGGCCGAGTGACAGGGGCCGAGGGCCGATTCTAGGACTCGGCCCAGAAAAGGCCACTCGGACGGGCCGAGTGCGGCGCACGTAAACAACGCGAACACAGATTTGATCGATTCACAAGATTTAAGTAAGCACAATGGCCATGCACTTCCAGATCCTATCTAGGGGAGTAGAGTGAGAGATTCATATACCTGAACGGGCCAGTAAGTGCATCAGTGATGCGATCGAATCGATGCGGGTTGGAGCGCTCTCTCTCTCTCTCTCTCTCTCTCTCTCTCTCTCTCTCTCTCTCTCTCTCTTTGTGAAATGGCACAAATGAGCTCCCCCTTGGCCTCTTGGCTCTTATACCCCTTCCCGGGTGTGGTGTTGATGCCCCCAATCACTCACTTGCCGATCATAGGCATCACTAGTGAGTGTTTTACCAATTTTTGCACGATTTTTGCCTTGCTTTGGAACAATAAACCCTACCCTTATCCGGTTTGATTTCCTAATTCTAACCTACGCTAAATGCAACAAAAATCGAAGGCAAAAAACTGAAATAAATTCTCCATGTTTTCCAATCATCAAACAACCAAAATATACCAAAATACTTACTTGTTTTGAAGATCAAAAATACCCAAACTTCCTACCTATCTCAAGCTCCGTTTCGGGGATGAATCCCCTACTTCAATGCTCGATATGAGGCACGCAAGTGCTCAAGCTTGAATCCGTTGTCCCGACAACGGAACCAAAATGTAGTGGGAGCTCACGCTCAACCGCCAAGACCCACGGACCACTTATTGCTTCAAGCGTTTCAAGCGAGCTCTAATGGCTATCTCTCACCTAGTCGACGTGCCATCGATCCTACGAGTATAGTGAGCTTACCTTGATGCCGATGTGAGTAGCATCCTCCCTCGCACACCTCGGTAGCTCCACGATTCTTGATGCTAGCTCAAGCATCCTCAAGCCTCCTCCATCTCCAAGCTCCATCCTCCATAGCCGCGCGCGCGAGAAAAGAGAAGAGAAGAGAAGAGAAGAAGAGAAGAGGAGATGGTGAAGAGCTTCACCCTTTTGATCCCTCACTCCCACACACTCACTTCCTCGCACTCTCACACTCCCTCTCTCAAGAGCACACACAAGCAAGAAGAAGAGAAGAAGAGAAGAAGAAGAGAGCTCTTGTTAGCCACACACCCAAGAATGAGCTTCCATTCACTTTTTAAACTTTATATACAAGCCCTAAAATCCCATGGGCACCCATCCCCTTTTTTACATGACTGGCCATTGTGGCAAAGTCCTTTTTCCATTTCCCTCTTCTAGCCTTATGCCTCTAGCCCATGCCCATCTAATATTTTACAATTGGCACAGGAGGGAGCCTGGTGCTCTTTTACAAGATTTTTTCAAGTTTTTTGAGGCGCCTTTCATTTAAAATTGTGCCTTTGGTTTTGGCTTAGCTTTTAGAGATTGCATGCGTGTCTTTGCTCTTCTTCCATGCTTTTTTTGCTTTTTCCTTAATTTTCCGCCATCTTGACTTGGGGTTAACACCCAGGAAATGAAAAATCTAGAAAGACTATTGCAAGGTATTGCCACTTATGCTAATTTTGCCACTTATGATAATTTGCCTCAATCTTATTATTTTTTGAAAGAAAAGATTTGTATTGGAAATAAACTTGTTAAAAAGTTTATGCATAATGCATTCAAATAAGATGTTTGTGATTGTAAGTTAGGTACTGATATTTCCTAAAATCATCAGGCTAAAAGATGGATGACTGAGTGCATATCGTTGACAAAGTGCATATCGTTGAGACTGAGTGCATATTGTTGACAAAGATGGATGACTAAGTGCATATCGTTGACAAAGCGCCGCGACTGAGGCAGTGTTCTTGATGGCGCTAGACCTCCTCAAGGCTAGCGTGAATAAAATCTACTCCAAGGGATTTTTCTTTCTTTTTTTTGTTTCACGTTAGTGAGTTTAGACCAATCATGACATGAAAGGTCTTGTCATAGGAAATTCTAGTCACAGGAAGAGGTGAGGATACCAAAGGGCTCTAGTCATAAACTCCTTAAGCTCTTATGAACTACCAACTATCCTTCAATTTCCAGAATGTGTCCTAAAAGTTCCAATACTAGTTGGGGAACGGAACTTGGAGAGAATAATACCTTCGAACAAGGAAAAATTTGTAGAAAGTCATTCTTCTGAAAGGAGCTATTAAGAAGGAATTGCTTTACTCTATTTTGTATCGGGAATTAAAGGCATGTAATGAATTTGTATCAGGAAATAATTCAAAGAAGCTATCTTTATATGTTAAACCTAAAGTGGTAGGTAATTAGGTAACTAAAAACTACTCTCTCGAGGGAAGTAGGAGGATGGACCCCCGACAGATCCAGAACTATGGTTGGATGGTCTCAATAAGCTGAGAGCTTTCCTAAGAAAGAATAAAAATACGCACCCTAAAATTTTGTAAAAGAGTGCCAAGCTCCCTCATGTGCAATTTGTAAATGTAAATGGTCGTGGATGAAGGAACAATGTAAATAGAAAGGGAATAGGGAAATAGGACCTAGGCTAAAATGACTGGTCATGTGAAAAAAGGATAGGTTCCCAAAGGAGGAGGTAGGGCATGTATTAAAGGAAAAAAGTAAATAAAGAATCTCATTCTTGTGTGTTGCCAAAACTAGCTATCTTCTTCTTCTTCTTGCTTGTGCTTGTACTTGAGAGAGGGAGTGTGAGGGAGTGAGGGAATGAGTATGTGAGGTGAGGGACTGTGGTGGAGAAGCTCTCCATCTTCTCGTCTCTTCTTCTTCCCTTCTCTTATCACACACATGGAAATGGAATAAAGGGAGATGAGCCCTAAAGTGGAAGCACAAGCGGGAGCAAGAGTTATGGTGGAAGGAGCAAGAGCAAGAGAGAGAGAGACACACACACACACACACAATGTAAGAACTCCAACAGTCACAATGTGTGACTGGCCTTCCCTTTATTCAAATATCACTGAAAGATTAAAGAATGAAGTGACAGTGAGATGGGGGCCCGCCGCCTGTAGTGTGCAGGCGTGGGTATCGTCAATGTAGTAATACACGAGCTGCTAGGCAAAGGTGTCTTTACCCCCAACAATCTCCCACTTAAAGGTGAATTTGCCTCAATGAGGAGTGACAAGAAAAAAGAAAAGATAGTATAACATATACATAGATACAACAAGATAAGAAAAGATGTCATCTCATCCAATGCCCATCACCTCCAAAGGAAGGCAAAGCGCTCTGTAGAGAGGCTTTTCATGAGCAAGTCCGTAGGATTCAAGTTAGTTGAGATCTTGACAAGATCAACACACCTATCCTCAATGACCTCATGAATGAAGTGATACCTCACCTTAATGTGTTTCATTTTCGCATGGAAGAACGGATTCTTGGCTTGACTTGATAGCACTCATAGAATCCAAATGCAGTGTAGGGATAGCATCTGCAATACCAAGGTCGGCAACCAAACAATCCAACCAAATGTCCTTCTTACAAGACCTAGTGGTGGCTGCAACATATACTCGGCCTTTTGTAGTAGAAAGGGAAAAAGTGAATACATAGTCCAAAAGTGGACTTCCTACTATCTGCATGTCCTGTGCATAGTCAGAGTCAGTGTATCCCATGACTCTTGTATCCTAGCTACCATAACATATGCACATATCAACAGTGCCCTTCAAGTACCTCATGATACCCTTCACGGCATCCCAATCCCTCTTGCCAAGTGTAGCCATATAATGTGCCACAACACCAACTGCAAATGCAATGTCTAGACGAGTGGCTATCATGTCTGGGGATGGGTGGCTATAATTGGCATACATAAGACTGCCATAGGAAATCTTGGCCATCTTAACCCTCTGCTCATCTGTCCGTGGACAATCGGCTTGTGATACCTTCACATGAGAAGGCAATGGATAGCCAATAGGCTTCACATCCTGCATACGGAAGTACTCAAGGACTTTATGGATATACTCCTTCTGTGATAGATAGAGTAGTCCCTGAGACCTATCACACGCATAATGTGCATACCAAGTATATGAGAGGCATGTTCCAGATATTCTTGAGCTGATCCTTAAGAGCATCTAGCTCATCATGAGCTTTCCTTGCTAAAAGCATGTCATCCACATAGAGTATTAAAATTAGTAATGAACAATTACGTGCCTTCTTCGTGAACAATCATGGATCCAAAGCACTACAACTGTAGCCTTGTGACTACATGAATGCATCAAATTTGTGGTACCATTCCATAGGTGTCTGCTTCAAGCCATAAAGACTCTTTCTCAATCTACACACTAGGTGTTCCCTAATAAGCTCTACAAAGCCCTTGCACTACTCCATGTATATCTCATCATGCAAGTCCCCATGTAAGAAAGTCGTCTTGACATCCAACTGATACAAGTCCAAGTCAGCTATTATAGTCAAAGCCAAGACTAAGCATATAGTGGTCATCTTAACCACATGAGAGAAGATCTCATCAAAGTCAATACCATGCTCTTTCTTAAAAACCCTTTGCTACCAATTTGGCCTTGTATGGTGATCTGGGGTGTTCGGGGGTACTATTTAACTTGCACACCCACTTTCAAGGCAAAGCTATCTTACCACTAGGCAAGGAAACCAAATCCCACATGCGATTCTTATGCAACGAGCCAATCTCACACTCTACATAGCTATCTCTTAGAAGTGACTATCACCCCTATGCATAGCCTCATCATAGGTGAGAGACTCTCCTGCATTTGTAACCAAGACATAATTTATGGAGGGCTCATAATGGTCAAGAGGTCGTCTATCTCTAGTGGAACACCTCAATGCAGGCTCTGTTGCTACATGTCTAACATCCTATCTAACATCTTGGCCATGAGAATCGACTACACAGGTGTGCAAGCTATCTAGCTAGCTGTGTGGGAGCAGGGGATTCCTCCTCAAAGATAACCTTGTGTATCTCAATAACTTTCTCAAGCTGCATGTACATTTTGTCCTCATGGAATACAACATCATGGTTGTGGATCGCTTTTCATGTCTATGGATCCCAAAGACGATATCCCATCTCACCTACATCTCCATAGTCAAGGAAAATACATTTCACACTTTTAGGATCCAACTTATTGTGTTTGTCATTGGGCACATAGTAAAAGGCCTCACATCCAAATACATGCAAATGAGCATATGAGGAAGACTTTCCTATCCATACCTCCTCTACAACCTAGAAGTCAATACTATTGCAAGGTGACATGTTAATGAGATGCATGGCAATAGAGATTGCCTCAACCCAAAAAAGATGTGGTAAGCCTACTTGGCTAAGCATATTGCAGACCCTCTCCTAGATAGTCCTATTCATATGATCAGACATACCATTCTGGGGAGGGGTGTAAGGGGCGGTCATAAACTAACCCTTAATACCCCGCTTGTCACAAAACTACTCAAAGGCACGTGAGACATACTCACCCGTGTTATTGGTCCTTAGACATTTCAGCCTATGCCCAAATTGATTCTCAATGAGAGAAAGCCAATGTTGAAATACGACCAAGACATCACATTTCTTCTTTATGGGATAAGCCCAAACCTTACTTGAATAATCGTTAATAAATGTGACAAAGTACTTCGCACCCCCTAATGACTGACAGGGCATAGGTCCACATACATCTAAATGCACAAGAGCCAAAGGCTTACCCATGCATGGAATACTAGACTTTTTATGTCAATTTCTAGTATGTCTGCCATATAAACAATGATCACATGACTCAAAATGTGAGGCCCACCATGCCTCCAGTGTGCAAGTGTGGGTATTGTTAGTGTAATAATACACGGGCAGCTAAGTAGAGAGGCGCCTTTACCCCCAACATGGACCTTGGAGTTTAGAGCTTGAGGATCAAGCTTACTTGAACTTGCACCTTGGATCGTGGAGCTATCAAAGAGCTCGTGGGAGGAGGCAACTTGATTGGGCATGAAGGTAAGTTCAATACACTTGTAGGTATGAGAGTACATATGGATATGTGAGAGATAGCCATTACACTTGGCTTGAACCGCTTGACACAGTAATTGGTCTATGGGTCTTATTGATCGATCGTAAGCTCCCACATTTTGGTTCCATTTATTGGGACCAATAGATTCAAGCTTTGAGTGCTTGGGTGCTTTGAATCGAGTATTGAAGTAGGGCTTGCCCCAAATCGATGCTTAAGATAGGTAGGAAGCGAGGGATTTAGAGGGCATTTGATATCCTTTGCAAGTAAGTTTTTTGGTTTTTAGGATTTAGGTGAGTAGGTTGAAGTAGCATAAGTGTTTTCTTTGTGTTTTTGTAGTAAACCAATTCTCACAGCAAATCAGTTTATTGAAAATTCATGAAATATACCATTCTTTCAAGAAATACAAGAAACACACCATGTTTGTAAAATATCCATAACCAAGGTAGCTAAGCTTGTAGTAATATTTCCATGGAAGGCTGAGAATCAAATATGTAAGCTGCAACATGAATATTCACCTCATGTCAAGGTGGGACATTGTATGCACCCCATATCTTGGTGGCTAAGAGCATGCACCCTCTTAGTTGGTGGGAGGAAGGAGCCTCAAAACATGTATTGTTGAAAATGGCAAAAACATACCTCACAAGTTTCATCTCCCCCTTTTATACTTAACCCTAGCCTCCTCTAGGCTAAAGTGGCTTATGCTTTATTACAAGCCATCCCGGCCTAAAAGAGCTTTGTCCTCAAAGACCGGAAATTTTAATGGTATTTTGATGAAGTTTTGTAGTCATGGAGTGACCCTGCAGGAATCTCTCTTAAAAACTGGATGTCAATAGTGATTTGGGCTGATCAAAGAAGTCAACATGTGACTTGGTGTAAAAGAGACTGAAGTTGATTAAATAGGCAAGGATTAAGCAAGGCTTTAAGCATTATTAAGAAAAATTTGACTTAAAGGACAAGAATATGGCATCGATCTAATGGCGACAGCCAAAAAATGTCCCCCCCCTTCCCCCACGAATTGCAAAAAGAAGCTTTAAGCTTCTTAAAGCTTACTCAAAGCTTAATGACAAAGCTTAATTAAGCTTGTATAACCCTCCTTTTGACCATAGACTGTCATAATAATGGCACCATGATAAGGGAGTTAGATTTTTCAATGTTGAATTGAACAACAAAATTTCTTAGAAGAGATAGAGGGCTTTGGGGTTTTGAAGCCCTAGGAATCTAGCCATGAAGTTGGTTTGAGTTGAGACCGTTGAGCCTGATTGCTTCAGAGAGCTCGCCTTGATGCAAGATGATAGGCAATTGGAAGCCCTAGATGTGCAAGCTAAGCTTTAATACCATTATTGCATAGATCGGATGTGAGAGTTGCGCATAGTGAGCAAAATAAGCTCTCCCTCTCTCTCTTTCTTATAAGATTGAAAGCACAACTCATAAAACTCAAAATATATTAAAGAAGAGTAAAACAAAATTGAGTGATACACTATTGGGTGCAATTTCCCCCCATACATGGAGGGGGCATCGCCTCCATGTTGTGTTTATAATATTAAAATGAATCTTGCTTTGCCCAAAGATAGACCCTTTATAATCACCCTTTTGATAAAAGAGTTCGAGTTAACTGAATAAATAGATGCAATTAGTTGCACAACTCACAACTGTTGAGAGCTGTAAAATATTTCTAGAATATCTTTAATATATCTTCTAAAATCTAACGTATCAATAATTATTTATAAAGAGGGTGTACACACACCTTAGAATAAATGGTGGTATGCCTATTTAAATAATTCAATGAAGAAGTCTTTGGAATAAATCGTGCTTGTCGCATGTATCCAATTTATCTTGTTTTATACATCAATTTGTCAAAAATTCAAAAAATCAAGTTAGAAAATATAATTAACCAAATAAATATTGCTAGCCATAATAAATTAAATAATAATTAAAATTTCATTAAATAATAAAATCACATAGACGTTAGCACTTGAGATATGAATATTGTAGCATCACCCATGTACAGCTTCACCTACATTCACATCAGCAAGTCTCACGTCCGGAAAGGATAGACGTCCCCATCAACCTTCTGCCTAATATGAAAAGTAATTCACTCTTAGGAATGTGCCCTGTGCTAACAAAGAACCCTTCAAGGCACTCATCCCTTCAACGTGCACACAAGAGAGAACTATTGAAGGTGCTTGTCCCCTCATGTAGGTCCTTCTAGCAATAGGGGGAGACTATTAGAAGTCACATTCTCGGTCACGTGGACAGTCTCAGGGCAAGTTCTATGGCCGCAAGTCTATATTGACTTGTCATTATTGTGGGAAGGAGGGTCATATTTAGCCCTGGTGCCATAAAATGTGTGATGACAAGTGCAAGGAAAAAAGAAAGGATAAAGTGTATGGAAAAAATGATGATCATAACATTGTTCCTAGCAAGTTTAGTGTCAAGATTGAAGAGATTAATATCGTACAGACTGATTTTGATGATGAATACATACTTGCAACTTCTGCTCTTGATATTTCATAGTTAATTGATGTCTCGCCCACTTATGCTTTGTGTTGGCTATTTGATTCAAAGGATTCATTTCATGTCACCCTTCATCAAGAGTGATCCTATTGCAACATGACATGATCTGTCAAATTGGGTAATGACTTGGCATTAGATATTGTTGGTATTAGAGATGTCGAGATGTAGTTTGCTTCAACCAATATGTTTACTTTGCATTATGTACACCATGTTCTAGCCTTGACTAAAAGCTTACTTTTGGTTGGATAGTTGGATGGTGTAGATTATGTTGTATATTTTGGTAATTTCTCATGGAAGCTTATTTGTGGGAATCTTGTCCTAGCACAAGATGCCAAGTCTAGTACTCTTTATCGCTTACTTGTATATAGGTCTATTGACCATATTTTGATAGTCACTATAGTATCACATGTATCGTTATGGCATCATCACCTTGGGCACATGCCATTAAAGGATATGCAAATGCTTACCCGTTTGCAATATCTTTTGCCCTTTGACTATAAGTGTTTTGATTCTTGTGATCATTATCTTTATGGTAGGCAAACCTATAGTTCGAATAAGAAGTCAAGTATTACGCGCATGGATGATCCGTTGGCCCTTGTTCATTTTGATGTTTGTGGATCTATGCCCTATAAGTCGTTAGGTAGCGTGAAGCATTCCATTACTTTCATTGATGATTACTTATATAAGGTTTAGACATGTCCCATAAAGTGAAAAATTGGAAGTCTTAACTATTTTTCAGCTTTGGATTGGTTTTGTTGAGAATTAGTATGGGTTAGGCTGAAGTGCCTATGATCTGACAATGAAGGCGAGTATGTATCTAAAGCCTTTGAGTAGTTTTGTGATGAGAGAGATATTAAGCATCAACTGACCCCTCGTACAACCCATCTTAGAATGGTATGGCTAAGCTCATGAATAGAATACTTTAGGATTAAGTTTATGGTATGCTTAGCTAGGCAGGCAAACTATAATACTGTTGGGCTGAGATAGTTACTACTATTGTATATTTGATTAATTGATCTCTATGCATTGCTCTTGACTATCAAATTATCAAGGAGGTATGGTCTAGAAAACCTCCATCATATGCTTGTTTACATGTCTTTGGTTGTGAGGCTTTCTAGCATGTTCCCAAAGACCATCTTAATAAGCTGGATCCTAAGTCCATGAAATGCATATTTCTTGGTTATGGTTGGGGATACAAGTGAGATGGGCTATTACCTATGGGATCCACAGGCTTAGAAGGTCATTTGCAGCCATGATATTGCTTTCCATGAAGAGATAATGCATAAGTAGCCTGAGCAGGTCATTGAGGTACTAGGGTGATATTTCGCGAGGAGCCTCCTTTTATTGTACAATTAGCTAGTCAACTTGTAGCAATTGATGCTCTAGTAGCCCAAGACCCTGATCTTAGACATGATGTATAAGCCCCATAGCTTGTTTTGTGGCAATCTACTAGAAATAGATGTCATCTTGATTAATTTCCACCCATCATGGATTATGTTATGGTGACAAATACTGGAGAGCCTCTTGTCTATAATGAGACCATGCGTAAAGGTGATAGTCACTATTGGGAGAGGGCCATGCAATCATAGTATAACTTAATGCAAAAAAAATAATGCGTGGGATTTGGTGTCTTTGTCTAATGGAAAGCATGCTTTGCCATTCAAGTGGACATACAAGTTGAAAAGTATCACTCAATGCCCCATGCCCGATTGGTTGCTAAGGGTTTTAAGCAGGAGTATGGTATTAACTTCAATGAAGTCTTCTCTTCTACTTGTCAAGATGACTACCCTACACTTGGTATTGGCTTTGGTTGCACAACTAGATTTGGATCTCTATCAGATGGATATGAAGACAACCTTCTTATATGGAGACTTGCATGATGAGATTTGTGTGCAACAACCTAAGGGCTTTGAGGAAAAAGATAGGGAACACCTAGTGTGCAAGTTGAGAAAGAGCCTTTATGGCCTTAAGCAAGCACCTAGGAAATGATACCACAAGTTTATTGCTTTCATGCATTCACATGGCTATACCCATAGTGATATAGATCGGTGTTCATACACAAACTTAGACCCATGATGGCAACCTCATGATTTTGGTACTCTATGTCAATGATATGTTGGTTGTTGGGAGTGCTTATGATGATCTAGATGCCTTGAAAGGTCACTCAAGAGAAGCTTTGAGATGAAGGACATGGGCCATGCCTCAAATATTATTGGGATGGGTATCATGTGTGATCACTCTAAGGGACTCCTTTACTTGTTGCAGAAGGAGTACATCCAAAAGGTCACTGAGCGATTTCATATGCAGGATGTTAAGCCTATTGGCTGTCATTTACCTTCTCATGTAAAGGTTACTCACGCCAATTGTTTGCAGTCCGACAGAAGGCTGAGATAGCCAAGATTTCTTATGCATCCACAGTGGACAGTTTGATGTATATGATAATAGCCACTTGTATTGACACGGCATTTGCAGTGGGAGTCGTGGCATGCTATATGGCTACACTTGGCAAGTGGCATTGGGATGCCATGAAGGGTATCATGAGGTACCTCAAGGACACTACAACTATGTGCATATGTTATGGTGGCTAGGATACAAGAGTCATGGGATACACTTAGTGGCTAGGATACAAGAGTCATGGGATACACTTACTTTGATTATGTAGGATATGTAGAGAGTAGGAAGTCTACCTCTGGCTATGTCCTTGTCTGTGTTGAAGGTGTTGTTTCTTGGATGTTCAGGGTGTAGAAGTGTACAACCCTATCCACTACAAAAGTAGAATATATTGTAGTCCACTGAGGCTTGCAAAAGGAGGCACTATGGTTAGGCCATCTAGTAGTAGACCTTAGTAGAATTGATATGGTCCCTAACACAACATTCGGATTCTATGAGTGCTATTCGGTTAGCCAAAAATCAAGCCTTTCATGCAAAGAAGAAGCATATTGAGGTCTGTTACCACTTTATCAAAGAGGGCATCGAGGACATGCCTATTGACCTTGCTGTTTGTGCTCTACCGCCAAGCCGCTGCTCCTTTCTTGCCTTTCACTTCTTTCTCCTCCATCTCCTCCTACTACTCCTTCTTTCCTCACCCTCACCCTCCTCCCCTACCTTGCCCCCTTCCACCTCCCTTCCCACTCCATCTTACCCACTCCCATACGAGCCCCTTCCCCCAACACACAATCCCCCTCCCTTACCCTTTGTTTCCATCCCTTGCATATCCCCCTTTCCCGTCCCACCTCGTAAATCCTTGTCTAGCCTCCCCTTTATGTGTGGATACCTCCTGCCCCCACAAACATACAAATAAAAAAACCAACCCTTGGTAGACACACTTGGATGGCCTCGATTCCCACACATGCTCGTGCATGTCTGGCCTTTTCTTGATGTGTGCGCACCTTATTCGCAGGTGGAATTGTCGTTAAGTTCTTGCGTGTTCTTCATATGCAATTTTTGTGGCTGCATATATGTGTGGATTCTTGATTGCTATTCATGTGCGAGGATGTATGTTTTGACTAACCCATGCCGCAAAGCTTGTGTTTCAACACTATCAACTTGGGTAGCCACCATTCTTTCCCATAATTCACACGTCAATTTTAAAAATTATTAAAAAATAACATGCAAAGAGATAACCTAATTTTTTAAAAAAAGCACAGAAAACTAAAAGTGAATTTAAAAAAACCATTTAAAACATATGAAATAAAATTAAAAAAACAAAAAATTTAAAAATAAGAGAAAAAACATGTAAAAAACTTTTGCATTAATAATTTCTTTTTCCCTTATACTCTCATTCCACATATTTTTTTGGTTGATCTTGTGATACTTTTGATGACAAGGTTATCCATTAGTATTTTCATCGTGCCATTCAACTTGGGATGCATTCATACACCCTCAAGGTTTTAGTTCTCACCCTTTTTCATTGCATATCCAAACACATATTTAATTCCTAAAATGAACCCCACTAATCACTGTTTTCAAGTGCATTCGTACTTAACATACTATTAAAATAAATTAAAAGGAACCAATTGTTCACATTCCATGTGCTTCTTTAAGATCTCAATTGACCAAAATCCTGCAGATCTGCTCCAAAAAGTGTCTTAGTAAAGCGCTTTGCCTTTCTTAGGAAGTTGATGGGTGTTGGATGAGATGACCTCTATTTCTCATCCTATTATACTTCATGTACATATTATATTTTTATTTTTCCTTTTTTCACTCCTTACTTGAGACACATTCACCTTTAAGTGGGAGGTTATTGGGGGTAAAAGTACATGTGTCTAACCATTGTGTATTCAATACACTGATAGTGGGAGGTTATTGGGGGTATGGCGACCACCCATCATCATCACTTCATTCTTTATTCTTTTGGTAGTATTTGAATAAGGGAAGGCCACAATCACACATTGTGATTGTTGGTGTTTCCACATCTTGTGTCTCTTGCTCTTGCTCTTACTCTCTTGCTTATTCTTCCATAGCTCTTGCTTTTGCTCTCATGCTTCCACTCAAGGCTTCTCACTTCAAATAGTGGAAAGATGGCTACAATAGATCTTTGAGAGAAATAAAGTAAACTAGCTCACAACACCTTAAGTGAATGAAGGGAACATTAATAAATATATGGTTGCTTAGATGGGAAAATTGATATGGAAGTGTAGAAAGAAAAATGATTTCTATCTAAAGACAAAGGATCATTTTCTAGAAAGTGCTAACTTCTATAAGAAATGGGTTCTTGAGGCTAAGTGAGAACTTGTAAAATAAGAATTATGGTCATGTGAGGGCTATCCTCCCATACAAAATCACATTGCTTTTAATGGAGAATCATAACAAACAAGCTTCCCACCAAAGATACATTGGGAAAATCCATGTAGGTGCCTAATCTTTGCACCTTTTGTAACAGAGAGGGGGAGAATATTTGTCATCTCTTTTGGCAAGGAAGTGAAGATGAGTGAGTTGGAGACTTGCTTAGAAATAGGTTCAAATAGCAAAATTTGAGGATATTATCAACCAAAAGCTAATACTATTCGGTGACCAGGGCATTGTAATTGAATAGCTCCTGAGAACGTGGAATTGATCAGAGCTGTCTTCGTGGAGTGGATATGGATGATGAAGAATGACCATCGTTTTGGTAGAAGCTAAAAGCAACTTAAGCTAAGAGAATTATGGCCGCAGGCAGTAGTAGATGGTCATAGGTTTCTTCGATGTTAGAAAGGTTTCTAGTACTTATCAAGTAGTTCATGCAAGACTTGACTAGGCCCTAGAAGTCGTGCCTACTTTTAGTACAAGAGCTCAAGCTCTAACGAGCACCAACTGCTGTTGTAAACATTTCTATTTATTTTAATAAAAATTTCACGTTAGAACTATAAAAACAAAATACTACACAAATACAATAGGCATTTGGGCAGCAGGCCCAGAGACACAAAGACATATAGGGCAACGTTCCGACGCCTCTTCGTAAGCTCTCAACAATTACCTTGGTGTAAAAGGACAAGGCTTTCATCGTTCTTGCTGGCATATTACTCTCTCTCTCTCTCTCTCTCTCTCTCTCTGTCGGTCGAAGAAGAAGAACTAGAGACGAAGCAGAAGCAGAAAGTCGACCACGCCTACGTAGGAGAAGCAGAAACGCGAGATTGCTTCCTGCAGAAACCAGAACGAAGCACTAGGGATCTCACCATCGCCAAAAGCAGGGGCACTTCTGCTCTCCCTCCCCCATTCGCGCTGTTCTGCTTTCGCACGACCGTTTTCCATTCCTTACGACAAGTTCTGCCGTACTTCGCACTGGAATCCAGTCTCGATTTCCTCCATCGAGGGAGAAATTGCAGGAATACGCCTGTGCTGTGACCGTTCTCCCGTACTTGCATACAAGTTTGATGGTATTATTCATAACAGGTCGAGAGATTTCATCCTGCAAGATTAGGAATAAGGCCAGGGTTAGCCATGTACGCTACACAGGATGCTCATGCTCCGGCAGGAGTGAATCCAAGCTCCACTCCACCTTCATCGTCGGTCCTGTCATCAGCCACAGGTTCCCAGGATTATGGCCAAGCATATGCAGGGTACTCCTATGACAGCAGCAGTTACCAAGGTTACAGTTATAGCTACCCCCAGCAAGGTAACCCTTCTCACTCTCAGCATGTGGGAGGCTATGAAAATTCAGCCACTCCTTACCAGCCTGTTAACTCATTTCAGAACACAAATTCATATGGAGATTCCACAACTTACCAGGGAAGTGCTGCCTATTACAATGCCAACATGGCGGCGTACCAGAACCCAGCTACTTATCAGCATGCCGGCTATCCAGGGCAATGGGGTGGAAGCACTTATGGCAACTATGGTGCATACTCAGGATATCCTGCTTATGGCCAGCAAGAAGCAAGCGGGACAGTGAACTCTGGCCAAGTGCAGACCAATCAGTATGCTGTGGATTATCAACAACAATGGGCGAATTATTATGCAAGCCTGCAGAATGGTTCACAGACAGATCTGGATGATTGTCCTGCTCCTGGAACTGAGCCAGTTGTGGCTGCTCCAAAAGCTGACAGCCTCTCATATAGCCAACCACCACCACCAGGCACTCAACCACAGTGGGATTTGAATGAAAAGCCTTATGCAGAATCTTCCTCTTCACAGGTATGGAAACCATTCTAACATGATGCATCATGAATCGTGTTTGGTTCTTGTTTTTTGTTTTGGATTCATCAAAATAACACAAGTATCCAGCGATGCCCTATTTCGGGGTGTGAGGGGGGGATCTACATATTTGTTCCGTCGGTACTTTATTGCAAAAGCGCAGATGCTCTTGTGTCAAGATATTAGCTTTGTATCTCAAATCAGTGGTCAAGCACTTATTTTGTTTAGGAGTGTGCTTTGTACCAATTTATGTCCTTATAGATCACCTTTATGTATGACAGTTAGGAATGAGTCTCAAACATAACGTGCAAATGTTTTAGACATTGTTCATGCTAGATATTTGGATTTTGGTGCTGGTAATGGTCAAATTGAGGATGGACAGCAGGATTTGGAGAAGAGATTATGGGCTTTAGCCTTTAGGTGACATTGCTATCTGGTAGGCTGACTCCATTAGAGTGGCTCTACCCAAGCTGTTTTTTGGCTTGCTGAGTTGTTTTTGTCTCTTTTAGGGCAGTTAGTCATTGTTGTGACATGCTTTCATTTCATTTTCAGTAAGCCATCCCTTCAATCTTCACTTGTTAATACCCTTAGTGCAGGTACACATTGGCCTCTGCCTTTAGATACAAGCATTTTCATTCTTTATGTCAACAATTTCATTATCTTCATTGCAATCTTTTATTTTCGGCATTTATTTAGGGTCATCTTAGTTTTGCATACATTTTGACACTCTTTCTCCTTTTTTAAAACTTGTTGTTGGCTCTGAAATGCACCATAATTGTCATCATGTCAGTGTCATAGCTCTTGCTATTAGTTGCTTCTGTAATGGCCTATGCAGCATTGGTGGTGATTGTTTTGGCAATAGCAATGGTGACGAGTGTCGTTCCTGCAGAAACTTTATTATATTTTTCTCCTCCAAAGTCCTCTTTCTTGTCCTTTTTCACTTTTATTAAATCTTTTTCCTCCTCCTTTTCTCTTTGTAGTGGTCCTTGTCCTCAACTTACGCCACTCTCTCACGTCTTCTGCCTCCTTTTGCTGACCTTTCCCCCTCTGTACTGTTCCCTCCCCTCTGCCTCCTCAATCTCTTCTTCATTATCTCCTCTTCCTCTACGTCTTGTTCCTCTTTCCTACTTTTTGCCATTTGCTGGCCATTGGCACATGAAATACTTGGAGACAAGCTGTGGGGCGAAGATGCAAATCACCTATTCTCCTCACCCCCTTTTTCCTTCTTTCCTCCCTTCTTCTTTGCATTTCTTCTAGGTTGAGAGCAATTGCAGTCAACCTTAGAGAGGAAAAGTGCTACTATCATGCATTATGCAAAGGTGATGAATTGCACTACTCTCAAACGTATAAAACTATTGTATAAAACATGATAGAGTGCCATAAACTCACTTTATAGGCTTGCCGATCTGAGAAATAGCAAGTGATAGGATTGCAGAGTTGAGAGATGATGAGGTGGTTAATGATGGTGGTGACCAACTTTGGGGATAGTCATTGAATCTTGATTCATGAAGCCAAATGTTATCATATTGACATTATGGCAAAGTAACCATTACCAACCCAGAAAGTGAATAAACACTATGGAGAGCCAGGCTTGCTGATTTGAGAAATAGCAAGTGATAGGATTGGGGAGTTCAGAGATGATGAGGTGGAGAATGATGGTGGTGACCACCTTTGGGGATAGTCATTGAATCTTGATTGATGAAGCCAGATGTTGTCATATTGACATTATGGCAAAGTAATCATTACCAATCCAGAATGTGAATAGCACATAATAAGTGACAGTTCTAAACCAAAGGTGCAAAAATGAGCAAGTACAAAACTAAATCTTGATTTTAGTAGCTAATCCATTGGCCATATCATATCAACATGGATAGCTTGCTTTTCCAAAGTGATTGACATTTTCTTATAAATATGGAATTTAAAAATATGTTCAACATATTTTTGGAGAACATCAAATACACAATTAACAATCTTTCAAAAAATGTTTTAACTAGACTTTGAAAAACAATGTTTCATAGAATTGAAATGTTTAATGTACACGTCATGAAGGCGACTAGTAAAGGGGCACTTGGAAACTCAAATGACAAGTGTCTCAACAGCGAACACTTGGCTTCTCTTTAGTGCTTGCTTTCTTGAATCAAACTTATTCTTTTGTGCATTTTATCATTATCTTTTAGGGTTCAAGGCTCCTAAATTTATGGATATCCTGAAACATAGGGACCCATCCTAAAGTTTAGAGACCTCCGATGTGGAGTTCAAAGGAAAGCTCATTCAAAGTAAACACATATATAAAATTTCAATCCAACTTTAAGACTTCTACGTAAAGATACATGCATTTTAAGCTTTCAGCCTACACATGCACATTGAATAAACATTGATATTTATGCGTTACAGCATACATAGGCAGATTGGATGAAGATTGTCATTTATGCCATCTTATGAATTGTAATTATTTAGTTGATCTAGCCAATACTTCAAGGCATGAACAATTTCTTATGTGTGAGTCTAATGTGGATGTGCTTCAGTTTTGTCCGATCAGGTCATACATGTGTTGTGCAACATGGGTCCTTTATTTTGTAACCATCTAGGTTTCTTTTTTCAAGGAAATTACCTAATAAATTTGCAAATTCTGCCAAAATGATATACTTTTTTTTTTTGGTTGTCATTCTGCATGAATTTCAACTCATACATTTGCACTTGCAAGCAATAATGTCGGTACTAGTTAGAGAGGCGGAGCCCTCCTCCAAGCTGCTCCTTCTTGCTACTCTTTTGTGTGCTGCTTCCTTTTGTTTCTTTGGTGCTGTTGTCCTTTATACTTTTGCTTCTGCTCCTGCTGCTGCTGCTGCTGCTGCTGCTGATCCTTTTGCCCTTGTTCTTTTGAAATAGGTGGAAATGTGAAGTTTATATTCCCAACTTTTGATGATGGACATGTAAAACTATATGGAACAGAAGGTTTTATGTGCACCCAGTATATTTATTTTTTGTGATAGGAGCTTGAGTTTATGTCTGCTTGTGGGGTTCAGCAAAGCAAGCCAAATAATGATATCACGGTTGGTTCTTGTGTGTGCTTCCTGTTCAGTACAGAGTAACTGATACTAGATAGCAATCCACCTTCTTTGTAGTACTGCCATCTTACCAGGACATGAGAAGGCTTATTATATCAAAAGACTAACCATTTTCATTTGTGTTCTGGTCAGATATGTTAATTTGTTAGTTTGGCTTCTATAAATCACTCTGCTCAAGGTTCAGGGAAGGTCTTTTGAAATTTTTTTGTATGGATGGTTTTATGAATTTATCAGCTTCATTATGCAAGGATTCTTGTCATACAAGTATTATGCAAGGCTTATTTCATCTCGTTTGAAATTTTTGTGACATATTGCTGGCCATGCCTAAGGTTTAAGTTTTGGTTGTGTTCTGCTATTTGATTTTGACATTGACTGTATAATTTATCTTTGGACAGGCAGGTACTGCAGCACCTGATAATGGTGGGGTATTTTTGGGTAGCACATCAATGGGTGCCTTTCCAGTGGATCAGTACACACAGCTTCAGCCATTACCATTTCAGCAACCATCATTTCTCCAGCAGAGTATACCAGATCTGCGGCCACAGTATCAGGCACCTCAGGAGCAACATGCTCTCATGCACCAGGCTCAACAAGTTCAAAAATCACTAAGTTATGTATCTGGAAACAGTTTTCAACCCAAAACCTTGCAATCACCTGTCTCTGAAGCCCCACAAAGGAGGGTTGGCAAGCTGCAGATTCCCACAAACCCGAGGATAGGTGTAACACTTGGTTTAGCTACCAAATCAGTTGCTGCAGATGCTACCCACCAAACTCAGAAGGCAATCCATAAGCCCGCTTATATAAGTGTTGGAGGAAAATCGTCGACCTTGAAAAATTCATCTGATGCAGTGGCCGATGCTATGCTCCAGGTGAGGACCATGCCATGAATCTTCAGGAAATTATATGAGAAGCCTATGCATCTTGTTTTGCTGCTTTTAATAAACAGAGAGAATTATGAGATTCTTTTTTGGTTCTGTAGTTTCTGGTAATAATATTTCAACTTTTCATGAAACATAAAGATATACCGGGGTATGGAGTCACATAATAACTTTTGCAAGGGGGTATTTACAACACGGCATGCTGAGAAACATGATAACAACATCAAAGAGAGTGCGTGTTTCTGATTCTTCTCTTCGGGCCCATAGTTATCTCAAGATGAGGTTTTGTTGTACCAGTTTCTTACTCCAGAAGAATGGAGCTGCAGTCCTTACATTGTGAGTGAACATGAGTCAGGTTCCCTGCATGGCATGAATGTTTTGAGCCTCTCTTATGAGTGCCATTGCTAGTGACCATATCTTCTGCTATTTCCCTTTTTCCCAGTTGCACTTGGAATGTTGTTTTCTTCCCCTTCATCATTCCCTTAATATAGTGTTGGAATGAGTAACTGTGATCTGTGCTATTCTGACTTGCTTGAGAAGGACAATGTGAATTAATTTTGAAGAGCAGCTCAAACTTTCAAGGTGACATTGTGAAACATTTACAGTTTTAATTGAAGGATTAATGCATTCACTATCTGCTTTACTTATTTACATACATATAATGGCTCAGTTTATCTTTGTACCAGATCGTATCTCTTGAGGGGTTCTCTCCTGATTGGTGGGCATTGTGGGGGTTCTCTAGTTCTTGTTTTGAGGTGAGGATGATAAGGGAGGTAGGATAACCTGCTGGTTTTTCATTCTTGTAACCTTGGGTCTGGCGTTGAGGATCCACCATTTTTATTCATGACATCTTTGCACCTTTCCTTAGTGGAGTCTTGTGTGTTGGCGGCAATAGTTGAACATGCACAGTTTAACAGCTCCAGTTGAACATGCACAGTTTAACAGCTCCAGTTGAACATGCACATCTTGAGCAGTCAAAATTTTCTCAATGTGAAACCCTGGTTGCTTTTGGATATGTGAGTTGGCATTCATTTCCTGCAAGGCTGGTTCTACTGAGCAAGTGAGGACTGAGTGGAAAACTCGTAGATGAGCTGTGCCTGACGAGTTCGACAGGAAAATATGCAAAAATATGTTTCCAATGAATGGGACCCAAGGTTAATATTCGTCTCCTCCAATTTGAATGGAAATCAAAAGATAGAAAATTGTCTAATTGAAAGAACAATTAGCCAATGACTTTTTTCTGTTGTGCCTGATATGAGTTCTAGTCCACAAATCCATTAATAAGGACATCGGCGAGTTGGTATGAGCTTATCCGTATCACTAACACTAAGTATCACTTGTTGGGGGGGGGGGACCCAATTATGAAAGCATCAGGCACAGTTTGAAAATAGAATTCTAGCGTTTTAGGGTTCTCACCAGCTTCTTTGTTCTCTTTCTTCTTGAGCTGTGTCTCAATATTGGTCCTTTTTGCCTTTCTTGTAATATTGTACCAGTTGTGGACACACGTAAATTTTCATATCTGTGAGTTTGTCTACCTGGTGGCTTGCTGGGTTACAAATATTTCAAATCATTAAGGTGTAAACATGGTATTGTATGTCTCTACAGTAACTGTTTATAACTGCAAAATGCAGCCAGGTATGTTTCCTCCTTCTTTGCGTGCATATGTTGAAAGAGCTTTGTCTCGATGCAAGGATGAGTCACAGAAAAGGGCATGCCAAGAGATTATGAAGGAGGTATGCCTGAGGCCCTGCCTGTTGCTCTTTTTTCCTCTTTCTTATTTGAAACTTTTTTTTGATGAATTTAAATTTTAGGATCTATAAGTATGGTTCTGGATGAATATCCTACATTACACTGTCACTTAGATTCTTTCACCATATAGCATCATGCATAGCTTGTATATATAGCAATCTACTTGCCTTCATGAAATTTTCGTATGTGTGTGTTACTCTGATCATTTGTCTATTGAGCACCCACTTCTTTTACCATCTTAGTGCCTTGTGACAAGTATTATGATAGTTTGGAGTAACGCTAGAGCACAACAGAGTGAGAGAATCTAGAGCATGATGGGGTGAGAGAGGAATGCTCTGGTGGTGGATAGAGATTAAGCATGCACCTGGTGATGGAGAAGATAGCTTGAAAAGTGGGTGGAAAAAAAAGGAAAAAGGGGTGAGAGACAATGGTATGAGATCTTTAGATTGAAGTTCACCTACATCACGATGGTTAGAGGGAACGTTGATGTAGAACATAAGCAAAAAGATGATATGAAGTTCATGCATTACTGTCTTCATGTTTGATCGATACTCATTAGCAGGGACTCGTATATGTGAAACCCACACACCCCATCCCTGCCACACACACTAACACACATCCATCCCCATCATCCCTGCTTTCCCAGGGGAAAAAAAAAAAGGCACTGCATGGACCACTTGACCTCTTCTTCTTTTGGGTGAAATTTAAGGATAAGAAAGTCTACAATTTTGAAAGACATTAATCAAGACTTGAAGGAGGATCGGTTTTTGGGTTTGATGTAAATGGGTTCTTTATTTGTTGCAAGCCTTATTAGGCAAAGAACAAACAAAGTGATGTGTGTTTTGGGATTAATGGGAATTTGCTTTGGGTGGTAAAAACACTTTTTTGAGAAAATGCTTTACTCTGCATAAATTAAAAACTTATGCTTTTAAATGAAAATTTGCAGATGATTACAACAGCTTCTACAAATGGCTCTCTCTTCACCAAGAATTGGGATACTGAGCCGCTATTTCCTTTACCGAGTGTTGCTTCAACCAGTGGAAAAGAGTATGACTAGTGTAGTTTTTCAACTCTCCATTCTTGGGTTGATGATATGAGTGTGTGGTTCTTAATCTATGCATGCATTGGAGAGATGGGAGGGAGAGAGGTTTCAGGTTGTAGATGTGGCTCTGCGTATATATTTTTTGTGTCTTTTGGGCCACAGGGATGGAGGCATTTTCACAAGGCCAATGAGATTGAACAAAATGCTTGACAGATAATGATATGTCTTGTCAATGAGACCAAACAATAAGCTTGACCAGCAAAGTGATTTGGAATATGTTGTACAACTAATCCATGGTACATCTTGCCATGGGTAACCAAAGGAAGAGGTATAAATGTTGAAGGCTTAAAAACTGCATGCAAAGGTCCTAGCTCGTTTACTATCCTAGAAGATCTAGTATAGGATTGTGATAAAGGGATCTTAGCAAATGACCATTCAGATGAGTCTTTGTGGGATAACTTGCATTGGCAGGAGATAATGTTTGGATCCTAAGCATTGCTTGGCACAACTATGACAAGGTTCCCTAGCCCTACATACCTTGGTAGCTTTGCCAATACACCTACCAAGATGGACCTCTCTTGATGCCCTGCTTGTTAATATGGTGTGACTACATAAATCAATAAGTGTCCTTTGTCTCTCGCCCTACACATCCAGTGCTATTGCTTTATGCTGGGCCAACAAATCTTGATGTTTGTGAAGTTAAACAAAATGTTACAGTCCCAAACAATATCCGGTTAGGGAACTTCATGACGCAGTAGAAGAGATCATCTCCCTCTTAGAAAAGGTAGTGGAGTCCTAGCATTTGTAGTACTCCTCTATCTGCATGTCCATCTTTACTTACGGTTCCTTGCTTCTTGTGCATAACTTGCATAACATGGCAGTAGATACAGAAGGAATATTAGTACCAGAAAGCATACTCAAATTCATAAACATGTACATGCTTGTTTTTAGGCAACTATTGTGGCAACATTGTAGGTCACAAATAGAATAGGTTTAGTATGATTAATCTCCTGTAAAACCTCTACACGAGCATTCTGGATATGATCCAGAATTGTAGGACCAGACTCTAAATCAGTACAGCCTGTAGTGTGCAGCATAGAGTTGATGCTACATTAGTTATAACAGCTCACGTGCAGCTAATCTTCTTCAGGACTCTGTGAAAGAGCCTTCGTGAGGGCCAGGACAACCTTACCCAACTAAGAACGTTCACAATACAGGGACAGTCTTAATCCTGCCAAGAATAGGCAGAAACAGCCACAGCTGTGCTAGAGACAGCCTAGACTGCCTCTAGAGGAGCCACGATTGCAGACTGATGTAGGACATCCACGTTTGGCTTTTTTATAGACCCAGCCTGCAGAAATCAAGATTGTGGTTTTTTCTGCAGTACAAAGCAAAAACACAGCTTTATACTCTCTCGTTAATTTAAGAATTAGTTTTCAACAGATAAATAACACAAAGAAAAAAATATATTAGAAAATTCAATTGTCTGATCAGATAAATCTGAACCATGTGCTGCCAGATTATCATGTCATGTCTTACTGCCATGGGAGTGCCTCCATGAGGCCATTCTCTAGCTGGCCTGAAAGGTAGTCTCCACAAAAATAACTTAGATGCTATGGACTTGGAATTTGTTGTGGACAAGGATCATGTGACCTTGGATGAATGAAGCAAAATCCCATGGTTATAGATAAATAGACGCTGTGCCAGGATTTGCACTTGGAACTTTCTTCTTTTTTTTTGTGCTTTGTAGGTGGCAGGAGCCCTTTCATCCTAAAGAAATATTGCAAGGGGTGCCAGTTGTGATCAATTCAGTGTTGAGTGTCCAAGATTAAGTAGTAAAGTTTAGGTTTTCAGATTTGTGTATTTCTTGCTTGCTTTAATTTGTTGTAAATCAGGTTCTACCACCCTTTCCGAGAGGCAAGGTTGGTATGATTAAGCCAAAAAAGGTGCATTAACATTAAAACTTTCATTAGCTCATTTTAAACAGCCCCAGAATCAAAATGTACAAAGTTACTGTGTCTCATAAGCAAACCTACAAAACTTTGGTGGGCCTCTCATGTATAAATAGGTAGGCTACATAGGCACTTGGTATCACTGATCAGTCTATTACTCTCCATTTGTTGGCGCTTGATTTCCGTTGTGGTCCACACCCTTCCCCATAGATATATCAACTTTGCTGTGTTTTCCAGCTCCTCTAGCCTAGTGACTTGATCAGCCTTGCCATACAGCCTGTGTTTGAACTTTGCTGTTTGCAACATGTATTCATTTGCAATTGCAATGTGTTACCTTTGACACCCTTGGGCCTTGCTCGTCCTTGTCAGAGTGCAGCGATGCGGAAGCGTAGGACAAAGACTGAGAGAGAGTGAACATAGAGAGAAGAGAGAGAGAGAGAGGAGATAGTAAAATGCAGAAAATCTGCAGTGTAGTATGCTGTATAGGAGTGCAGAAATATACACGGGTGTAGAGAAAATATGCGTGTCTCCGCCTTGAGGACCTTGATCTCCGTTAGCCTGGGTTCTGTCCGTCTCTGCAATCTGTCTCCGTCAGATGTTAGATCAGAATGATTGAGAGTGTGCCACCAATTGACTATAAATAGCCGGAAAAGAATAGTGCCCATCACCAGGTCGGATGTAGTAAATGCAATCGATTGCATAAAATAATAATAAAACTGTCCGACTGCATAAACTGCTGACCGATTGCATAGTCTACTGCCACGTGGCATGTCACCTTTGCTGTCCATACTACTGACATGGCCAGGGAATGACTCTCTAACACTCCCTCTCAGATCTTGGATAGGGTAGAAGACTGAGGGATCTGGAATGTTGCCGAAGAGGAGCTTGGGGAAGTGCCTTCGTGAACAAATCTGTAAGATTATCCTCTGTCTTGCAGTACTCCACATCAATGGTCCCATCTAGAAGCTTCTACCGAATGAAGTGATACTGGATCTCAATGTGCTTCGTCTAGGTATGTAATACAAGATTCCGTACCAAGGCGATGCAGCTCTCATTGTCGCACCGCAGAAGAGTAGGACGAGGCTGAGGGCAGCCAAGCTCCTCCAACAATCTCCAAAGCCACACAACCTCACATGTGGTAGAAGACGTAGCTCGATACTCCACCTCAATAGAAGAAAGGGCTACCATGGGTTGCTTCTTGCTACTTCAAGAGATAACACCGGTACCCAAGGTAAAGCAGTAGCTTGTAGTAGACCGCCCGTGGTCCACATCGCCAACCCAATCTGATTCGCTCCAACCTGCAAGAATAAGATCTGAAGCATCTGTACCTACTAGATAAGAAATCCCTAAGTCAGAGACCCCCCTCAAATACCGAAGAATCCTTAGGGCAGCTTGCCAATGCACATGTTTGGATTAACTCATGAAACCCGCCAAAAGACCCACAACAAAATAAAGATCAACATGAGTGTTGAATAGCTTGTAGTAGACCGCCGGTGGTCCACATCGCCAACCCAATCCGAGTCGCTCCAATCTGCAAGAATAAGATTTGAAGCATTTGTACCTACTGGATAAGAAATCCCTAAGTCAGAGGCCCCCCTCAAATACCGAAGAATCCTCAGGGCAGCTTACCAATGCACCTGTTTGGGTTCACTCATGAACCCCGCCAAAAGACCCATAGCAAAACAAAGATCAACATGAGTGTTGAGTAGCTAAATCAAGGATCCAATCAACTTACGGTAGCGGGAAGCATCCGTCAAGGGAGAATCTGAGTGTGAAGTGGCCTTCTAGTTCGGATCCATAGGAGTAGAAATGGTCTGACAAGTCTCCATCTCAAAAGTTACCAAGAGCTCCTGAATGTATCGCTGTTGAGAGATGAAAATTTCCCTTTGAGACTGATAATTCTCGTGACCCAAGAAGAAATGAAGAAGCCCCAAATCCGTCATTTCGAACGTCTGATGTAAAGCTGTCTTGGTCTCTTGGACCTTCTGTGCATGATCCCTTGTCAGAATCAAATCATCAACATACAACACAAACAACACATGACCAACCTTAGAAGTGTGCACATAAAGCTGCGAATCAGCCGTGGAGCGCTAATATCCCAACTTCGACTGAAGAATGAGTTAATCTTCTCGTTCCATGCACGCGGAGCCTGCTTGAGGCCATACAAGGCCTTCTTCAACCTATAGACTTGTCCATCCGAGGATCCAAAGCCAGGAGGTTGCTCAACATAGATCTCCTCCTGCAAGTCACCATTGAGAAAGGCCGACTTCACATCTAACTGATAGACAGGCCATCTCCTATGGCTAACCAAGTCAAGAACAGCTTGAATAGTCGCCATACGAGCAGTGGGGCAAAAGTATCATGGAAGTCAATGCCTGGGCGTTGAGCAAAACCTTTAGGAACAAGGTGAGCCTTGTGCTTGTCCAAAGAACCATCGCTAAGGTACTTGGTCTTGAAGACCCACTTGACGCCAATCACCTTCTTATGAGAGGGACGAGGCACAAGAGACCAAGTGCCATTCCTCTCAATAGCCTCCAGCTTGGCTTCCATAGCCTTCCGCCAATGGTTAGATTGTAAAGCTTTCTTCATTGAAGTGGGCTTTCGATTCTGCATAACACTGGTTATCAAACAATAGTTAGAGCAAACAAGCTCCGTAGAATGTGTCTGATTCCTCTGTGACCGCCGCGGTCCATCCTGCGGCTCCCACTTCTCAGGGATCCCCTCGGTCCTTGAATCTCGGAGTGTGTCACGGGCCCAACGAGGAGGAGGGCGGACATCTCCCCATTGCTCTCCATTTGCTCAAGACTCGGGAACATCCACCGGTGGCAGCTCCACTGGGGTGGCCGGTGAAAGAGAAGACACTGAATCTGAAAAAGAATCTCCATCAAAAGGCTTTGGCTCCAAAGGAACTGTCTCGAGAGCCCAACTCTCTCCTAGATCTCCAAGGATAGGGTGCTCCTCACCCCCCTTTGTGGCCGCAACTTCCACGAACCGCACATCTCGGCCTGTGTAGACATCCCGCTTGACGGGATCAAACAGATGATAGCCTTGGGACTAGGAGCTATAGCCAACAAAAACCTGTCATCAAGAAGCCACCTCGAACTTGTCACGTTGCGTCTTCGGGATGTGTACATAGGTGTCACACCCAAAGATCCGGAAATAAGAGACATTAGGCTTAGTCTCAAAGTAAGCCTCAAAAGGGATAATCTTGTCAACGGCCGAGTGGGAGATCGATTAAGGATGTGAACTGCAGTAGCCACAGCCTCGGCCCACAGAAATTGAGGTGTCTGTCGGTGCTCCATCATGGTGCGCGCCATCTCAATCACACTTGTGTTCTTCTGCTCCAAAATGCCATTCTCTTGAGGAGTGTCGGTGTTAGCAAACTCCTGGTGAATGTCCCTATCTGCATAAAAACGATCAAACTCATTAGACATAAATTCACCGCCCTTGTCTGAACGCAAGGTCTTCAGTCGCCAACCAGATCGGTTCTCTTCAAAGAGAAGCCAATCCTTGAAGTGAGAGAAAGCCGCTAACTCAATGTCAAGAAATAGGCCCATGTCATCCTGCTGTAGTCATCTATGATTAACATGAAGTACAAGCTCCCCTTCAGGGACTCGGTCCTCGTTGGGCCACACAGATCCGTAGATACAAGCTCCAAAGGTGAAGTAGACCGCCTTGAAGCTTTGTTGGGAATTGCATTCCGATGCAATTTTCCATGAATGTTCCCATGAATGTAGGAGACACATGGCTGATGGCTCACCACTATGTTCGGCAAACCTCGGACAAACGATCCTCGCGACGCCTTCTGAAGGTACTCATAGTTCAGGTGGCCAAACCGAGCATGCCATAGCTTGGACTGTGTCTGAGAGATAAGAAGAAGAGAGCTAAGAGCTGTAGAAGACTTCAATTTGTAGATGCCATTCTCCTCATACCCTGTAGAGAGAACCTTTCTTGATCTACGATCAAGGACTCCCAACAATATCATTGTCAAACTCCACCAAGAGGCCAAGAGCACAAATCTTATGGACTGGAAGCAAATGATGCCCCAAGCTTGGCACATGCAACACCTTGGAAGTGTGGGTACCACCACGTCCATCTGAAATCAACTGCGTCTCACTCTGCGCAGCAATAAACATAGAAGAGTTGTCTCCAATAAGGATCTGCCCATGTGAAGGGCGCAAATAGGCAACACCAACGGGAGAAGGAGTCATGTGCCATGAGGCACCATTGTCCACGATCCACTCTCGAGCTTGGGGAGCTGTCATCACAGCATCAGAAGTCTTCGGTGTAGGGTCCTCAATGACTGCTAAGTGTAGAAAAGCAACTGAGAGGGTGCAACCATTGCTCCAGAATCCTTTGTGTCCTTCTTCTTGGTGTCCTTCTTGTCTTTGTTGGGGCAATCCCTTTTCCAATGACCGGTCTTACCACAAATATGGCAAGTCGATTCCTTCTCCTTGTCCTTCTTTGATTTGTTGTTCTCCTTCTTCTTTTGGTCCTTCACCTTCTTCTGAGAGGCTTGACCAACCAAGGCCTCTGATTTGGAAGCATTCTGTCCCTTCAACTGTTCCTCTTGGTCCAAGACCATAGGAACCAACTCTTCCCGTTGAAGAGTCGACTCCCGCCGTGATGCAATAAGAGCGGAATAAAAGATACCGAATCATGGTGGCAACTGGGACAACAAAGTGATTGCCATGTCTTTGGAGGAAATAGGCTTCCCCGCATTTTGAACCTGCATATGAAGTTGCTGAAGCTTGTTGATGTGTTCTTGAAGTGAAGAAGACTTATTCACAGACAAGGTCTGCATCTGCACCTCCAAAGAAACCCTCTTCATCAGGGTCATTCGGTTATACATCTGGTCAAGCTCCAGCCATATCTCTGGATCCACTGTCAAGTGCTCGATGTGAGCTATCACGGCTGTAGTGCAAGACAGAAAAAAAAAGGAACGAATCTTGGCATTTAGTTTGTCAACTCCGCATGAGCATTGAAGAGAGTTTGGACTCATCTCTTACTGAGGGCCTATTACTCTCCTCCATCACAAGCTCCGCCAAATCATAAGACTCCAAAATGGCCAACATCATCACCCGCAAGATGCGGTAATTGTCACCATCAAGCTTCTGATGTGATGGAAGAGGCGGTAGGACATGCACCTTCCTGTCCATGATCTCTTGGAACTCCAAATCAGTCTCTGTAGACATGTTCACTTGCAATGCCTGCACAAACGCAAAATCAGCCCCCTTTGACTGTGTAAACGCAGCCTGTTAGGGCTGTTTCCTCCACTTCTCGAACCTTCTTCAGCTATCGGAGGCGATGAAAAGGTAAAATCTGCAGTGGAAGGCCTAAAACACAGCCTTCCTCCCCTTCGAACAGCAATAACTTGCAGCAAATTCACCAGCTAGACTCCTTTCCCGCACGCCCACACTCGCTCCAGCCTTGTTCCGATGCGCAGCCCTCCTGCTCGCCCTTGAATGCTGAAAATGCAGCCTTGTGTCGCGCTGAGATCTCCTCTTCAGGTAGGTTCTTTAATCAGTCCCTCGTTTTCACTGCTTTGATACCATGTCAGAGTTCAGCAATGCGGAAGCGTAGGACAAAGACCGAGAGAGAGTGAACATAGAGAGAAGAGAGAGAGAGGGAGGAGACAATGAAATGTAGAAAATTTGCATTGTAGTATGCTGTATAGGAGTGCAGAAATATACACGGGTGCAGAGAAAATATTTGCGTGTGTCTCCACCTTGAGGACCTCGATCTCCGTCAGCTCGGGTGCTGTCCGTCCTTGCAGTCTGTCTCTGTCAGATGTCAGATCAGAATGACTGAGAGTGTGCCACGAACTGACTATAAATAGCCAGAAAAGAATAGTGCCTAGCACCAGGTCGGCTGCAGTAAATGCAGCCAACTGCATAAAATAATAATAAAACTGTCCGACTGCATAAACTGCTGACCGACTGCACAGTCTGCTGCCATGTGGCAGCTGACGTGGCACCTTTGCTGTCCGTCCTATTGACGTGGCTAGGGAATGACTCTCTAACAGTCCTTGCATGTGTGCAAGGATGTAGAGAGCACCATGAGAAAAAGGTACATGATGTCCTCCTGTAGCTAGTAATTCTCCATTGCAAGCATTGTAAAGAGGAGGGTAACTGGGTATCGAGGGAACCTATGGTGTAACCCGAAATAGTGAACTTGGAAGTCACTATACCAAGGAACCATGTAAGTAGCCCTTTTGTGGGCACTGCACGTGAGCTGTAGTGAAGCCATCACGGAGTAGACGAAGGTGAGTGATCCATGACTACCCAAAGCTTGTGGTCTTCTCTAACTTCTCCTTCTCTTGATCATTTGGAATTATTTCTTGGAGAGGACTACGTGCACAATATTTGATTGGGGTGCAACCTCTAGTTGTGCTTGTTTTAGACCTAAGGATTCTATTGCATATGCATCTCCAAGGAGTCATGACCTTGTGAGCACACTATTGGGTGGCTGAAAGATGGTTGGAAGGTTACTACAAGGGAAGGGAGCATCACAAATACAACTAAGGTAGGGTTGCCCGAGCCGAAAGAGGGGGATAGAGTTGTTTCTTGCAGATTGTAAGGGTAGCGGGTTGGCAATGGGTACATCAGGATGGGATGATGGTAGCACAAGGAAGAGCAGCAAGAGGAGGGGGTAGCTATGTGAGCTTGGGGGAGGCAGCAACGTTGCAACAATTGATAAGGCAGAAGGGTATGGAGGAGTTACAAGGTGTGCAGGGGTTGGGAAGCCTAGGATGCATGCTCGGGAAGGGCATGTAGTTGTGTGAATAGGAGGCAGTGATAGGGTTGAGGTTTTGCATGAAGCAATTGCAAGGCTTGTTGGGAAGGGGGATTGTGATGATGGCGAGGGTAGTAGGATTGTGGTGGCGAGAGTAGGTGGCATTAGCTGGGTTGGTTAGTGGCATGTTATGGGAGGGGTGTAAAGAAATACTTGTCTATAGATAACAACACAATTGTATGATAAAGCATAGTTTGATAAAGGACACAGTTAGGGTAACTTAGAGACAATGTTTGATGATACCTTGCTACTTGGATAACCAGAATAATTCTAGAGCTAATACATGCACCAACTCCTGACTTTTGGAAAATACGCATTTATTAGATAAAAGGCCGATGTGGGCTTGCTTGGTAACATGGTGAATCATGATAACTTCCTGAATGGCACGGCCCTTGGGAGGCGATGATGCTTTATTCAAATTTCTGCCTTGTCAACTTTGGATGGTAGGATAGAGGTCTACCATGGTGGTGATGAGTGATAGAGAATTAGGGTTCGACTTTGGAGAGGGAGTATATCCCTAAAACCCCCCCTTCCCCCTCCTCTCCCCCCACACCCCCCCCCCCCCCCCCCCCCCCCCCCCTCTTCACACACACACACATGCCCTTGCTTCTTCCCAAATTGCGCTATGGTATTTGTCACTCGATCCCAAGCATGGCTCAATGTAGCAAACACTCTATGCAAAGGCGAAATATTGGCCCATGAACTCTTATGTCTCTAGGACCAGGGTACAGAGTATGAGCAAGAGTGTGTGTTGTGCTTTGACAGATTCCAAAACGCAACGGATAGCCTCCATCAACAACAAACATAGTAATGTCAAGTTGGATCAGCGATAGACTTAAACTAGTCTCCTCCTCGGATAGGGTGGTGAATAACCTGATTAAGCACTATTTACAGCAGTTGACAAATTTACGAAACTGAAATATACACATTTACCATATAATCTTGGACATTGGACACCCTGTTAGCCCCAAAACTGGCGCCCCTTTCGGTATTTATTTAACTTAATTGAAGAAGAAATTGATGTACAATGGGATTCTCCCAATCCCTTTCGGTATTCCAACTCCTCTTGTTGTCCAAAATGACCAGCAAGTCTTCAATCTGATTTGCCCCTTCATTTAGGTAATTAAATGGCCTTCAATCGCTTTGATAGAGATGGAAAATGTCCCAAATTCAATGATTTGCTGGTCCCTCCACTTAAATAGGCTAAAAATAGCTTCAGCCCTATTGAATCCAAGTCTTGGAGCTTCCAATTTCTGACACGCTTTTGAAGGCTGCTGCTAAACCCTAATTTTTGCTGCAGATTAGATTTTATAGTAGAGAAATCTGAAATTTCTCAGTCTTTGGTGATGTCAATGTTGTAATCTTCGGCGCAAGGCTGTAGAAAGACGAGGAGACGAGGGAGAATGCCGAGGAGAGAGAAAATGGACAATAGTGGAAATTTCAGCATTTGAGAAGTTAATGCAAGGTGGTTGTGTCGTGGCTTATGAGAGCCGAATTCTTCTTAGTGCAAAGAAGAATTTGTAGGTTAATGAGAAGAAACTTGTTAGGAAGACGTGAAATTTTGAGATGCTTTAATCTTGTCGATACCATTTAATTAAGTTATTAATCAAATGTGCAAGGTTGTTTCGCACATGTGATGCACATGACAAGTATTTCATGGTAACAAGCCAAGGACCTTGAGAATGCATTGGGTGCCAAAGGCAAATGTTGTGATAAGTATTCTCAGCTGGGCTTTGGGAGTCAGTTGGTGTCAGTTGTGACCCTAGGACAGTTATTTGGCCAAAAAGTATTGGTGGTGACATTAGTGACTAGCATTAATTAATTAATTAATTAATCAATGCCAGTCTAAGGGTCAACAGAGGTTGGGGACTATTTCAGGTTGCAAATGGCCCAACCAATTTAATTATGGATGGGCACATCTAATTTTGGGCAAGGTCAAAAGGGCTAAAAATAATTCTCAGGATTATATAATTCTGAAAATTAATTAGGCTAGATAATGCTGAAAAATGGATTTAGAAGGTTGCCACTTGGCGAAAATGCCCATGTAAATTGAGAAAACGTTTTTGGGGGTTGGGTCTCAGCCATTTAGCTAGTTTACAACTTGAGAGAGAGAGAGAGAGAGAGAGAGAGAGAGAGAGAGAGAGCTGCAAGTCCATTTTTTGCTCAGAGAACAACAATTTGTTGCAGAAGATAGCCATGTGGGGACCTCAATGGGCATGGGACAGCAGGGGGTCACATTCCAGGGGTTGGCAATAGCATTGTTGATTAGGTGACAGCAATTTGGAGGTGCTTGGCAGTAGATGACTGCATTAAATGCAAGATGGAGTAGGCAACAAGTAGAATTTAGGGTTTTCTCGTGAGGAAAATCAGATTTCTCTCTCATCTTGGCTTTCTCTGACCTTCTCTAACTAACATTTAGGGGATCTCAGCATTTCTCAGCCATTTTGAGTAAATCTCAGTTAAATTTGGTGGACAACAATGAGATCTATGTTGTAAAACCTAAATTTCTACAAAATTAAGGTTAAGTAGTTCTTGGAACGCGTGTAAATAGAAGGAGGCATCGTATACTAAAATTAGCACAAGGATTTTAGATGCAAGGCCATTCATTGTGAATTGGGGCAACATTTGGCATGTTAGTGGTTCCATTTATGCAATCCTTGGGTGAAAATCAAGGAGCGATTGACCCAAATTGCTTGTTGATTGTATGTATAGAAAGGGACTTTTGGATTAGCAAAGGATATTGTGGAATCTTAACTTGTACTCTATGAATTAGCAATTAAAGTTAAAGAAATACCAAAAGGGATGCCATTTTGGGCACCAATCGGGTGTCTATTGTCCAAGATTATTAAGGTAAATTGTGAATTTCAATTTATGTTTATTTGTTGATTGTTGTAATTAAGTGCTTCATTAGGAAATTACCATGCTCTCTAAGAAGGCCGGTCGGTTTTAGAACTCTTGGTTGTAATTTGTGCACTGTCTACGTTGAAATATTGTTTGTTAGGGTCTGATTTTACAGTGCAGACACATGATCAAACTTTGAGGTACTTTTTGACGCAGACAAAGTCTTTAGAGAATTATATGAGATGGGAAATTCTCTCTTTATGTTTCATTTCCAGATTGTACTTATTGATGGTGAAAAGAATGTTATGTTTGATGCATTGTTACACAAGCCATAAATTTCACCTGTTAGCATGGTTGATGACACTGAGTTGGATGCCACGAAAGAATAATATGTTGCTGATTCAGGCTTTGCTAATGTTTATGATTAACTATGCAATGGCTAGAGGCATAAGCACTTTATGCTAAGCAATGAATTTCTGATGATGCATGGATCATTGTGTGTCATGAAGTAGTTGAGGCCTAGAGTTATCATTGAAAGTCATACTAATTGTATGCAGAACATAGAGGTATTGATGCCACAATCAAGGTAGTGGAGCATTTCTTTTATTGGCTAGCTTTGAGGCATGATGTAGAGTAGTTTATTAGGACATGTATTGTATGTCAGAAGATAAAACATGACAGGCAAAAGATGTTGGTCTTTTTGTAGTCCTTGTCTATTCCTTATAGGCTTTGGCAGAGCATTGCGATAGACTTTATTTTTTAATTTCCTAGGATACCTATAGGGAATGATAGGATATGTACTGTCATTTGCAAGTTTAGCAAACATGTCCATTTCATTTCAATGAGGAAACAAATAAAGACTGATCATATGGCACACTTGTTTTTGCAGCATATCTTTAAGTACCATGGTATACTAGAGTCGATCATTAGTGATTAAGACCCTTGGATGACTAGTTTATTTTTGAAGGGGTTGTTTGAGAACATGGGTACCGCATTAAAATTCTTACTAGTTAGTCCAAGAAAGCAAATGTCATAATGTTAGATCTTTTGAGGTGCTCTAGGCCACAAGACATAGTGAGAGCAATATTTGCCCTTAGTTGAGTTTGCTTACAACAATACAATGCATAGTTCCATTGGCGAAGCTCCATTTGAGGTGGTTGAGAATAGCAAGAAAGTACCATCTATCTTGCAGACTAAGGATAAGATCTTTAAGGCTGACCATTATGTGGAAAGCCTGGATGCAACCTATGCAAAGATAAATTATGCACTTCAGAGATCACAAGAAAAGCAAAAGAATGCATTTGATCGCTATAGACGTGCTTTGCAGTTTGTAGAGGGTGATTATGTATTGCTGCATTTTGAAAAGGCAAGGCTGAAAAAAATGAAAGGAAGAGAGAGACTGTATACGAAGTTAAGTATGAGATATTATGAGCCCTTCTAGGTGTTGGAAAAGATAAGAAATGTGGCATATCGGCTAAATTTACGTCCATATTGGCAGATACACAATGCCTTCCATGTTAGTTTGTTGAGGCCTTTTTGTGATGATGTGCCAGAACATATGTCTATTGAAATTCAGCTTGAGGTTGAGGAGCTAGATGAGATTTTGCTACCTGAGCACATATTGACACATAAAGAAAAAAAGGTTAGAATAAAGTTTCCAGGAGATATTTGGTGAAGTTTCAAAATTATTCACCAATGGATCCAAAATGGATGGAAGAGGATGACTTTGCAAACCATCCTTAGTTGTTGCAGCTTTACCTAGATGCATTTTAGCTAGAGCCGACTTGAGTTTGGGCTTAGTTAGGTTCAAGAGAGCAGGGATTCGGAGTATTACTTGATGCTCGAGCAGGAGATAGCACTTTCACTCCTCTAGTTGTGGATAGCTCTTGTATGTAGTGGATCTCAGATATATTCAAAATGCATCTAAGGTATTGTGTTGACAATAGGTTGCCATGGGGTCACTATCAATGTACTAGTCACTGTGAGATGTATGCAAATGAGTATGGTTGTTACCGCAGTTGTGAGACTATACTTTTGCATCAGTTTGAGATTAGTTCATGATCAGTTGGGCATGAGCTTTTGCCTCTATTTTGAGATTAATTTCTGATCAGTTTCAACTCAGTTTTTGATCAACTTGAGAACCGTTATGGTTACTTTTGGGATCAGTTTTTGCATTGATTGCAGATCAGTTTTTGCAATCAGTTTGTGATTAGTTTGAGGTCACCTTTGCAGCAGTTTGAGATTAATTCTTAGATTAGTGAGTGATTGGTTTATGATCAAATTATGTTAGTTTTCAATGGTTCACAGCTAGTTTGACGGACAACAGCATGTTAGTAAATGCTATTGACATTTTAAGCCATGGTTTATGCTAAGAATATGCTTTATCATAGTTGTAAAGTCAGAAGAGTTGAGAAACATGAGTTATGGATGTATCTAATGTTGGGAATAAAGGGACATTGTGCCTTTTATATGTGCATGGATGTGAACACACCCTTAGCACATTTGTACTTTCATATATCTATCTATCTAAAAAACCTAAAGAGGTACACTCGTCATTATACCCATAAGTCGTGCTCACTCTCCTCTCTACTCTGCACTCTCTCTCTGTCTCTTTGTTGTGCAAAAGCAGTGCGTGTCTCAATCCTCGCGCCACAGGGCATAACAAACTGGTATCAGAGAGGGAAAGGAGTGCGCTTCTTGAGATGTCAGGAGTTAGCCGAGTGAGAAGGCGACAATTGTTGTTGGATAGTAGATAGGTGTGACCAGCAGAAGGTGACGGGCAGCAATCGATAGGTCCATTGTGGGCGACAAGGCACAGTACAGGTTGACGGGTGGGTCAGGCAACTGATGACATGCAATTAGGCGGATGGACAGGTGGCACGTCGGCAGGCAGCATACAGTTGGGCGACAGGCTGTAGCCTAGGCAGGAAGTTCGACGGGCAGTCGACAGGTCGCAGACTAGGCGGCATGTAGCAAGACAATTCGGCGATAGTTTGCAAGCTAGGCAGCAGACTTGATGGGCCAACGCTAGGACATGCTCATCACTTCAAAAATTTCTCCTTAATTTCTGCCATTATTTTGCCGGGCGTTCACACGCACAAGCACAACGTGAAATTTTGCCCAAGAAAATTGGGGCTTTTCGTGGATTTGGGGACCTTAATGTAGAATTGGATAATCCAACTCAGAAATTGCAAAATTGGTGCACATTTACCTAGGAATTTTGGGGCTTTTCACATTTTAGTGATTTTTTTCAATTTCACTGAAATTTATGCACACCGAACTCTAGAAATTTGGGGATTTGTCCAAATTTGATGCGAGCAAGACACAAGAGTGATATTTGTCTCAGAAATTGCAGGGATTTGTGACATTTTGCCTCCGACATTTGGGGCTTTTCATGTACATGCAAAAATTGGGCTGAAATTTACCCAATTTCTCGACATTGATGCACATTGGACCCCGTGCAATTTGGGGATTTTGTTGTTTGGGCAAAATTTGTGCGGCATTTGGTCATTTTATGTACATGCGGGTTTAATTCCATGCAATTTGGACATCTAGCACTTGAAAAATTGGGGATCTTGTTGAAATTGCTCTATTTTGGCAAAATTGGTCTATTCTATGCATATCAGAGACAATGCATGTGTGTGATTGATGCTTTTAGCACAAAAAATTTGGGGCTTTTGACAGTGCGTGTCAAATTTTGTGCCCGTGGGTGCATGTACAACAGATATTGCAGCTAAAATTTGGGACTTATCATGTAATGTGATGTATTTGCCCTTGAAACATTTGTAATCAGTTGTGGAGTGCTGTAGCACAAGGTTTAGTGCTTCTGAAAATTTATCTGCAGATCTGAAATTTCTGCTTTTACATGGTCATTTATTGCTGGTTGGTACTTGTTTGTACATTGGTCACTTGTGTGACAGTTTGGGCCTGCATTTGCTGAATTTTTTGGTCACATTTGGGCTGAAAATCATGGCTGGCAACAGTGATAGCAGTAATCTCGTGCACATTAAGAAGCTTAAAGGAGCACATAACCTTGCAGTTTGGCAAAAAGAGTGCTACAATATCCTATTGGAAGAAGCAAGCAAAGCCGATTAAGACCAAAGGGGCAAAGTCCGCAGATATGGAACATGAAGATTGGGATGAGTTAAACGAGCTTGCACGCTCAACCATCGAGCTATCAATTTCTGATGCCTTGTTGTTTAACATTGAAGGTTTGGATTTTGTCTATGCTATTTGGACTCGATTGAAAGAACTGTATGCACAGAAGAGTGCCGCAAGCAAAGTGTATTGGCTGAAAAAGCTTATGGATTTGTGTATGAAAGAGGGTATAACAATGTCTACTCACTTGAGTGAGTTTAACTCCATTTTCAGCCAGCTGGTTGCCTTGAAGTTTATGATTGATGAGGAATTTAAGGCTACGTTTTTGCTTTGCACTCTGCCAGAGAGTTGGGATATATTCAGGACTGCTATGAGCAATTCTAATGCGATCCTTTTGTATGCTGATGTAGAGAGTACTCTACTCATGGAAGAAATGAATCGGCAGAATAATGCATCCTGTAAGTCTTTGAGTGCTTTGCATACTAGGAGTAGATCATAGCAGAAAGGCAAATTTGATAGCAAGGGACGTAGTAAATCACGTGGCAAGGATGCTGAATGCCATCATTGTGGCAAGAAGGGTCACTTTAAATGTGACTGCTACAAATGGAAGAAAGAGAAAGTAATTAAAGGTCGAAGGACCCTGTGAAAAAGATGGGTGTCAAAGGCAAAAGTTGTAACAAGTTACACTTGTTAGATTTTAGGTGAAATTTGGTGTCAGTTTGCCCCTAGGACCATTAATTGGCCATTAAGTGTCAGTGGTGACACTAGGGACTAGGCATTAATTAATGGATTAATGCTTGTCCAAGGGTCATTAATGTATGGGACCACTTTGGGTTGCAAATGGCCTAGCCAATTAATTTTTGGATGGGCAAGGTCAAATTTTTGGGCATGGATTAAGGGCTGAATTAATTTTCAGAATTAATTAATTTTGAAAATTAATTAAATGGTTGGAAATTGCTGAATATGGATTAAGAAAGCTGCCACTTGGCAAAACTTTCGCTTGCAGGTGGGGGAAAGGTTAAATAGGGCTGAAGGGAGAGGGAAATCTCGTTTTTTCATTTTGGAGCTATTGGAAAGAGGTGTTGAACTATTGCTGCCAGCTTTTGGGGCCATTTCCCAACCATTGGAGACCATTTTGGTGATGGAGAATGCATATTCTTGACCTTGGGAAGCTGGCAATTGCTGCTGATGCACTTTCTCTTGAAGGGCACAGTCTCTGATGCTCCTATTGTTGTTGGTGCATCCGTTTGGGGCTGGTACAGCAGGGCAGCAGTTGACTTTGATCAGTTCTTTGCGACAAATCTCAGAATTTTCTCTCTCTACAGCATTCTCTCATCTCCTTCAGCCTATGCTCAGCCATTCTCAGCAATTCTTAGCCGTTCGGAGGAGATCTTAGCCATTTTTGGTGGGCTGATCTGTAATTTCTGCAGTAAATCCTAATTTACAGCAGAAATTAGGGTTTAGCAGCTACCTTGGGATTCGTGCCAGAGATTTAAGGCTCAAGGGACTGAAATTAGCAGCTGATAATTGAAGAATATCAAGGGATTTCAGGAGCCAGCCCATCTTGAATTGATTTGGGGTAGCATTTGGCCAGCCAAGGGTCAAATTGGAGAAGAAGTCTTGGGTGAATCAAGGGGCAAATGACCCAAAAGGCTTGCTGGTCATTTATGACAGCAAGAGCAATTGGTTAGTAGGAGGAGATTGAAGAATCTCAAGTTGTACTCCTTCCAATTGAATGGGGCCAACAGGGAGTCTACTGTCCAAGAATGTTATGGTGAAGTGTGTATTTCATTTTATGTGCATTTATTTATTGTTGTAATTAAGTGCTTAATTAGGTTAAACCACCCTATCCGAGAAGGAAGGTTGGTTTCAATCAGCCTAAGAAGAGTAGTGTTAAAATTGAAGAGGTGAATGTAGTCACTCATGAGAGTGACAGTGGGAATGATGTACTCTTGGTCTCTTCACACTTTAGTACACATGCTTTACTTGCAAATACGGATGATGACATGCATACTTGGATTCTAGATTCAGGCCTCATTGTGAATGGTTCTCTGACTATACAGGGGGTCAACATGGTGTTGTCCATCTTGGGGAGAACTATGCATGTGACATTGCAGGTATTGGCAGTGTGCAGTTGCAGTTTCAGCATGAATCTGTCTTCACACTTTAGCATGTATGACATGTACCTCAGCTCAAGAAGAGCTTGATTAGCACATGGCAGCTAGATGACGATGGATTTCATGCCACCTTTGGAGATGGGAAATGGAAGATTTGTAAGGGATCTAGAGTGATTGCTAGAGGTTATAAAAGTGATACCTTGTATCCCCTTCATGTATCTAGTGTGAGTGATCATGTTGTTGCCATGACTGAGCAGCCAGGTGTTTCTTTGTGGCATGGCCGGTTGACACATTTACTATCAATATAAAATACATGTACAAATATTTGTCAGCCATCTCCATGACTTATACACAAGGGCTTACAATCTGAGGTCAAACTGGAATGAAATTGCTTTCTTGTTTGGGTTACTTGCCTTGTCTTCATTATGCTAATTTTGAGCTTTATGATCATTGTATTTTTAGTAAACATGCACAGACGTCACATAAGAAGTCTCTTTTGTTGAAATCTTCTTCTCTAGAGTTAGTACATTCCGATGTATGTCGGATGCGAGGGTTATCTTTAGGGAGAAAGAAATATTTTGTTACCTTTGTCGATGATGCTACATGGAAGGTATGGGTTTATTCATAGCAAGGACAAAGTGCTCGACAAGTTTAAAAAATTATTGGCATTGGTTGAAAATTAGACTGATAAGACACTTAAGTGTCTTCACTCTGACAATGATGGGAAATATGTGTCCAAGGTCTTTCAGGCATTTTGTGACAGTAAAGGGAGAAAGAGGGAGCTCATTGCCCCTCATAATCCACCCCAAAATGGAGTTGCAGAGCATATGAATCGGACCATACAGGATAAGGTCCGTACGATGCTGTCTCATGCTGCATTCACCCATGGTTTTTGGATAGAGGCTATTATGACAGTGGTACACTTGATTAATCGGTCACCAAACAGGTCTTTCGGGGGTCGGGCAAGCGACGGACCTTCGTATATACACTTGAAAGTGTTTGGTTACGAAGCATTTGTGTACATTTGTAAAGAAAAACGTAGCAAACTTGAGCCAAAGTCAAGTAAATGCATTTTTCTAGGATATAGTGATGAGGGTGAAATGGGGTATAGATTATGGGATCTCAAGAAAAGGAAAGTAGTATGCAGCAATGATGTTATCTTTCGGGAGCATGCATAACCAGCCCGAAAATATTGAGGAGGTCCGTAGGGTTGTATTCTGGGAAGAAATAACTTTGGACAGCAAAATGTGCCCGTTGTACAGTAGCAAATACCTGCCGTAAATGAACCTGCAAATGCAGAAAATAATGCTGGAAATGATCAGCCAGCCATTGCCCATAATGATGAGCCATTGCATGTGCAGGAGCAGCCATGACAACAAGCTGTTAATGCTGATTTGCAGGTTGAAATGCCAGGATAGCAAGTTGAAAATGGAAATTTGTAGGAACAGCCAACAAACAATTATCATTGGGTTAGGAGATCATCTAGGGCTACTAGACAATCTGATAGATTTGTTCCTGGTGCAAACAATATGGTTGATTATGTTACGTTGACAAGAGTGTGGTGAATCGTCTTGCTTCAAGGAAGCAATGAACAGACAAGGCGGCAAGAAATGGTATAAAACCATGTTGTCAGAGATGGAATCTCTTGAGAAAAATGGCTCTTGGGACTTGGTGCAGTTGCCTAAAGGGCAGAAAACCCTTCTATGCAAATGGGTTTATAAGATAAAGGTCACTTCTGGTTCCTCACCAAAGTACAAAGCAAGATTGGTTGTGACGGGATACAAACATGAACATGGAGTTGACTTTGATGAGATATTCTCTCCTTTAGTCAAGATGACTACATGGAGAACCATTTTGGGCTTAGTTGCAGCTGAAGATATGGAGCTCATATAGATGGATGTAAAGATTGCATTTTTACATGGTGATTTGGATGAAGACATATATATACAACAACCCTAAGGGTTTGTGGCAAAAGGGAAAGAGAAGATGGTATGTAAACTCAAAAGGAGTTTGTATGGGCTGAAACAAGCACCAAGAGAATGGTATCATAAGTTTGATACATTTATGCAGTCTCAAGGTTTTCATAGAAGTCAAGCGGATCACTGCTTGTACACCAAGAAGGCAGCAGATGACAGCGTGATTATCTTGGTTTTGTATATTGATGACATGCTGATTGCTGGCAGGGATACTCATGCCTTGGACTCACTGAAGCAAAGACTTCATGGTAGTTTTGACATGAAGGATCTTGGTGATGCAAATCACATTCTTGGCATGCGAATACTCAGAGATAGGTCAAAGGGATTACTCTATCTATCTCAGCAAGAGTATATCACTAAGGTTTTGCAGCGTTTCAATATGGAGGGGGGAAAAACAATCGGGGTTCCATTGCCTCCATATGTGAAACTCAGTGCAGAGGACAGCCCTACATCTGATGATGAGAAGGCTGAAATGAATAACATACCATATGCTTCAGCTGTTGGCTGTTTGATGTATACTATGGTTGCTACACGTCCTAACATTGCCTTTCCAATGGGAGTGGTTAGCAGATACATGGCAAATCTTGGTAAAAAGCATTGGGAAGTAGTGAAAGGTATTATGAGATACCTCAAAGGCACAAAGGATTTGTGCATTGCTTTCCAGCATCTGCTTTGGAAAGCAGAAGACATCTGTCGTTGGCTTTACTGATGCAGACTATGTTGGTCATGCCGATTGTAGAAAGTTCATTTCTAGGTATGTGTTTACCTTCACAGGAGGAGCAGTCTCTTGGATCTCGAGTCTACAAAAGTGTGTTGCATTGTCTACTACAGAGGTAGAATATGTGGCTATCACTAAGGCATGTAAGGAGGCTTTATGGCTTTCACGTCTGGTGGGAGAGCTTGGAATTACAAAGTTACTTGTTCTCCATTGTGATAGTTAGAGTGCTATCATGCTAGCATGGAATCCCGTCTTTCATGCAAAGACGAAGCACATAAAGGTGAAGTACCACTTCATTAGAGATGTACTTTACAGCAAGAGCATTGAGCTTGTCAAAGTGCATACATATGATAATTGTGCAGATCTTCTCACGAAGGGTCTTCCAGTAGAGCGGTTTGCTCATTGCCAACAAATGATGGGAGCTAGATAGATATATGTATTTTAACTTTGTACATACCTAGACTTAGTTGAATCTTTTTTCCTCTTAAGGCACATTGCCTTGAGGTGGGAGGTTGTTGGGAATAAAGGGCCATCGTGCCTTTCATATGTGCACGGGTGTGAACACATCCTTAGAACATTTGTACTTTCATATATATATCTATCTATCTAAAAAACCTAAAGAGGTACACTCGTCATTGTACCCACAAGTCGTGCTCACTCTCCTCTCTACTTTGCACTCTCTCTCTCTCTCTCTTTGTTGTGAGAAAGCAGTGCATGTCTCGATCCTCGTGCCACAGGGCGTAACATCCAATGGGTTTTCTAGTAACAGTTCTGGACTGTATTTTAGATTTATATTATGTTTATGCTGGTTAGAAATTTTCAAATTTCAACAGGTTTGGGGCATATGACAAGGTTGGATAACAATGGCCAATGTTATGATTGTGATGTCTTGTGCAAATTCCAGTGTAATATGCTTTTCCTTTGGCAAAATGCAATGCAATTGAGGACGATTGTAGGGATTTCGAGGGGGAGGTATGTCACGTAGACACGAAATTTCAAGATGCTTTAATCTTGCAGATAACATTTGATTAAGTTATTAATTAAATGTGCAAGGTTGTTTAGCACATGTGATGCACATGGCAATTAGTTTGGTAACAGGCCAAGGACCCTGAGAATAAGTTATGCCAATTGTTTTGTAAACCCCTAGCACAAGCCAAGGTTCCCATCTACTCTTTGAATGCCTTGTTGGACTTCTTGTTTTATAAAACCCTAGCACAATTGTTTGGCCAAGAAGTGTTAGTGGTGACACTAGGGACTAGCATTAATTAATTAATTAATGCCAAATGCTGTTGCAAGTGCCATTTATCGTTATTCCAATGCAAAGTTTTCACACATGATGTAATGTGGCTCTGTCCTTTGAACGTGGAGCTAATTTAGGGAGGTGAGAGTTTTTAGGCTTGGGATTATAAGTAATGTCACTACAAAGGCTTTTTATAGGGCCTGTAGTTCGGGGTTCTTTTGCATCTTGGATACCAAGTTCAACAATCTTCATGGAGTGCTGGTATCTGTGCATGTCGAGTTTTTAAGGATATGTTTAAGTTTGTTTACAGGAGATAAATGCCTTTGGATGCCAAGGTAGCAGTATAACATGCATGATGCAGTGTTGTCAAATGACAGTGCAAGCTCATATTTGGATGCCATGACTTCATATGGATTATTTCTATTGTTTTAAGCATATCATCTACAAGGACTACATCCACAAGTGCTGTGAAGTAATGCCAACAACAAAGTTATGGAATTTTTACATACCATGTCTCGAGAAACCTATTTGAACCCATAACTTCCTTTGACTTGCAAACCATCTTTCATTGATCCAAAAGTAGTGCCAGATAAAATAGGTCCTTGTAGGGACTGAACTTAATCTTTTATGTTTCAGAAAACTCTTTAAGTAACTGACCAAATGTCAGTGCCAAAGAACGAAACAATTTATCAGAGTAATTTTTGTCTGTGCTGTGAGAAGTCCTTTTTTTGAAAACCTCTCTTACTCATATTTTCTAGGTGGTTATTGAAAGTCTTGGTCATCAAATTCATTCCTTAAATTAGCAGATCCTTTCAAGAATGTAACGTTTTGCTTTATTCAGATCTGGGGAGGGTTTTACAAAACAAGAGCGAAGTCCAACAAGGCGTTCAAAGAGTAGATGGGAACCTGTTCCAGAGGCAAAACCAGATGAAAAGCCAAACCTGCTGCTGGTTGGTGCAAATAATGGTGGGATGTGGAGCCTTGGTAGAGGGGTAGAAGCTGCGGTAAGATTTTGGTCTACATCTATTTGAAGTTAAAAAAAAAAAAACTCTTGCAATGTGGGTGGTCCAAAGTTGATAAAATTTATACCTTTTGACAGGTTTTCAGACACCTGGCTGCACATTGAAAAGCCATCTCTTTAATTAGCTGACAACTTTAAATTAAAATATCTACTGCTAGAACTGTGCAGGTCCTGTTTTTGAATTGTCATTGACATTCGACCCATATCTTTGTGCACACTTGTGTGTATCATGTATTACTTACAGGTTCAAGTGCCTTGGACCATGCGCCTCACGTATTTATTGTATTTGTGTGTTTGGAGCTTGTAAAAGAGCAGGCCAATGTAGAGCTCTTCTATTAGACCTCAGTACTCTTTCATGGATGTCTCTGTCATCTCTCTAGTCATGGCAGCTCTCCCTTTCCATATTGTAGGGGCTTTGTGGTCTTTCTATTCTCTGCTCTTGTTTTGCTTCTGATTTTTATGGGCGGGCTTCATAGGCTGCTTGCAAAAGAGTGATGGGCACCACCAAGCAAGCTCCAGCTGATCCTCTAAGGAGAGGAGACAGAATGATCCAGTACAGACGCCAGCTGGCATCTTCCCAGAGCAAAAAATCTCTTGAAAATCCATCAGCAGGGGGTGCCTCTCCTCTTCCTAGAAGGTGAAAAAGGAGGCCCTAGACAGACCATCCCCATGTGCTTGGAAGGCCCGAACCAGCTCTTGCTTTGTGCAGGGTGTGGGAAGGGACTGTCCAATCTCTTTAGTGGCTGGAGACGGGATGCTCTCCCAAACTTGCTCCCTACAATGGAACACTCGTGCCGAAATCGAATCATGCTGAAACAATACTTTGTAGGAATCAATAGCCAGCCGTAGCTCCTCCTTTGGGCAATTCTGCATTCATTCCATACCGATCTCAAATGTTGTGAATATGATCCTGAGTCATGCTAGACTACTGCATGTGAACTCTGTGAATATAATTTGCTTGTGAGAGTGAGCAACGGAAGCGAAAGAATTACAATTGCTGAACATTGAGAAGAATGAATGTGAAAGAGAGAACACAAGAACTCAAACAATGAATGAACGGGCAATGGAATCCATAACACAATGCAATAGGTGCACCATACAAATCACACAGGTGAATGGCATGCGTATTGATCAACAATGTCTCCAGATTTCCTCTCTCCAAGTGGATGTGATCTGATGTGACAGGAATAGAGTAGTGGCAAGACCAGGACAAATGAGCTATCCCTAAATGGGCTGCCTAACTGCCCGTAAATATGCCCATTACAAAGGCTAATAAAGAGCCTGACACCCATGAAATATACATGGCTAACATCCTTTCTCAGATCATGGGTGGTTAGTACAAAAAAAATATAATGATGGGGAACAACAAGCCCCTAAGAACCATCGCCTTGTCCCGTACCACAACAAAGATATGCAAGAAATCGGTACCACCATAATACATACAACAATGACAAGTGGTGCTTGAAGAAGACACTCAAAGTGTTCGAATGCACCATCGGAAATACTCCAAGACTCTAGCTTTGGGTCATGACTCCTAGTCCATAAGACATCTAAAGAAGAAGCTCCAAATCAATGCCAATAATGCTTCAACGCTAATCATAGAAAGTGGAAATAGCTGAATCTCTATGTTTGTCACTGATCCTTGTGGAAGCATGTCATGAACATGGATTCCCCGCTTTCAGCCAGACCACTAAAGTGTCCGCTCCATGTGGAGACAAGCTAGGAGCTAAACATTGCTTGCTGTCCAGATCTACCATCGTGGAGGACTGAAAGTCAAACCAACCCTCGATCGGAATTGCTAGATTATGTCGGTAAATTCAGAAAGCTGCCCCGAGGATCAATTGCATTGTATGAATTATAGTAGGCATCAACATGCTTGATCATTGCCCTCTCATAATCATCCTTGAAACCAGCCTTCCTTCCTGCAAAAGGTTGGTAGAGACCCGATTTAACACTTATTACAGCAAGCAAACAAATACTCAAATCTGAAATTTAAACATTACCAATCAATCTTGGACAGCCAACACTGGTCCCAACAACTGGTATCCCTTGCGGTATTTCTTTATCTTGTATTGCTCTAAGCTGAAGTACATAGAGTTATGGACTGATCTCCTCAAATTCTCAATACAAATAGTTATTATAAATATCCAGCAACAACGATAATTAAATTGCCCCGTGATTTGATTGGAGATTGGGCACAGATTGATCCTCGGGCTTTTGCATGCAGGCCAAATCAAATGGGAACGAGCTCACTCCTCAGATCAGTTGTAAATTCTCAATTTACAGTTGCTATTTGAGTATGGGGTCTTCAATTATTGGGCACCATTCCTGAGGTGGCTGAGAAATCCTAATGATTGCTGCAAATTAGGGTTTCATCAAGATTTTCTTCATTTGCTCTTCACCAAAGGTTGGATCGTTTGGAGAGAGAATCTTGTGAATGGTAGCTTTGATGGTGATTCTAATGGTACCAACAGCTTCAAAAGATGGGTAAACCCCCACTATGATTGGCAAGCCCTCCTCTTCTATCTCACCAAGGGAAGGAAGGAACTCTTCTGCCCTTGTCCTATCACGCCTTGTGATCAGTTTTTGCTTGCTCAGCTAGGCTGTCACACTAGCCTCAATGCAGTCTCTGGATACTCTCACTTGCTGTTTGTGGGTCTTTTACTGGCTGGTAGAGCCCCCAATAGGCTCTTGGCTGGCTGGAAATCTCTCATGCAGCAGCTCTTCACCTCCCTCCCACCTCCAAAATAGCCGTCTACACACTCAGCCAGCTCCAAACAGCCTTCTCTCAGCTTTGCACGGGCAATTTTCCAAGTGGTAGCCTTCTAAAACAAATTTCAGCATTAATTAATTAATTTTCAGAATTAAATTTTTGAAAATTAATGAATTGTCCATTCGACCCTGCCCATGAATCAGTTAGTGCCTATCCACATTTAATATGCTCACTCCTTTCAAACCTTAAGTTGTTCCAAACATTGAATGGCTTTTAAACTTGCATTAATCAATTAATCAATGCCTAATCTAATCAATTAATGCTAGTCTAGTGCTACCACATGACATTTTAAAGGTCCATTTAATGTCTAAGGGTACTTAGGCTGTCGCGTGATTTAGCCGACTTGCACCTTACACTTACATGTGCATAACTTAATAATACCAAAGCTAAGTATTAAAAATACACATCCCCATGACAATCCCTCTATGGCCCAGAGATACATGAGTTACGTCACTCCACTATGATAGGATAGAGATGTCCTTGCTCTATGTCAAGTAATGTTGTAGAGGAGAAAATGTATTGTGGAAGAGGAGATCAAAGGAATGGTGATTCATGAAGGAATCTCAAGCCACTCTAATAGAGAAGTGGAAAACAAGATTAGACCAAAACCATCAATATTAATCATTTGATACCATGTGAGAATGAGAAATAGAAGTAGAAGAATCACAATTGATAAACATTGAGAAGAATGAATATGAAAGAGAGAACACAAGAATTCGAACAATTAACAAACGAGCAATGGAGTTCATAATACTATATAAGAGATGCATTATACTAACCACATAGGTGATGTCATGAGGACATGTATTTTTGAAATCTCACTTAATATGTGGATTAATTTTTAATCACATGGTTAAGTAAATGTTGCACATGTGAGGTGTAATTGGGACTAGAGTAAATTTACGAGCTCAAGACCTGAGAAAATCAAGGGATGTCAAAGGCAAAAGTTGCTATAAGTTATGCTGCACAGGTACTTGGTGTTATCTGGTGCAAATTGTTGGCCTAGGTTATTCATTTGGCCATAAGTGCCGGTTCGTGACACTAGAGAAGTGGCGTTTAATGGTACCTAACGCCAATCTGATGGTCAAAGATGGTGCAGAGACACTCAGGAATGGAAGTTGCTTAGCCAATTTAATTATTGGCCAGTTAGATTATTTTTTAGGGGACCAGAATAATTATTAGATTAATTTTCAGTATTTAAAGACCGAAGGCAACATAAGCACAGAATCTAAAGTCATCTTTTTATTCAACTTTTCAAATGTTGAAATTTTCACTATTGTCCATCTAAATGGCACATCCTTATTTTACAAAGCATGCAATGGAGATGCAATTTCAGTAAACCCGCGTATATACTTCCTAGAGTAAGAGCATAACCCAAGAAGCTGCAAATCTCTTGCATATTTCTGAAAGGTGGCCATGATTGTATTGTCTCAACCTTTGCAGGGTCTATGTGAATACCATCAGCCGATACAATTTGCTCCCAAAATTAGATTTCATGCAAAAAGAGTTCACTTTTCTTGTCATTGATAACTAGTCTATGCTCATGCAGTTCATTTAACATAATGTCCAAGTTGTCAAAGTGAAGCAATGCGGAAGCGAATGTCTAAGACAAAGAGTGAACAGAGAGAGAAGAGAGAGAGAAAGAGATAGTGAAACACAAAAAATTTGCAGTGAAAAATGCTGTATAAGGATGCAAAAATATACACAGGTGCAAAGAGAATATCTGCGTATACTCACTAAATTTACATCAAAACCAACACCAAACAGAGCATTTGCATGACCAACATTCATTTCTTGACCCATAATCATTCGGGGGGTGTAGATGCATTAGCAAACATGTTAGTTTGTATCCCAGGCATTAAGCCAAAGCTGCCATACATAGGGTTTTGTATATTTCTAGCCATACGCGAATACATTGAGCCTTGCACACCATGTATTGGTTGTTGCATACCATAGTATTTTGAAACGCCATTTTGGCAGTGTTGAAATGGACCGGCCGTTTCAGACCGGAACAGAAACGGCAGACTGGCGTTTCACGATCCTGCAGTCCGTTTCAGAGCTAGTTATCTAGCACCGGATGGCGATTCCAGTTGTTCTCTTTTTCGACTCGCGCGCGCGGCACACTCTAGTAACTCTTGCTTTCCTGCTCGGATCTCCAACTCCCGCCTCCTCTTCGTCTTCGTCTTCGTCTTCGTCTTCCTCTTCTCTTTCTCCTTCTCCTTCTCCTTCTTCTTTATTCTTTTTTTTTTTTTTCTTCTTCTTCTTCTTTCTTCTTCTCCTTCTTCTTCTTCTCCTTCTTCTTCTTCTTCTTCTCCTCCTTTAATCCATTACCTAGGTCCTAAAAGCTAATCATATCATGGCGCCGGACCCATATTGGAGACACGCTACTCCAATCAAGGGATATGAAAACTCCGGCGGATCAAAGAAGTGGTGGTGCAACTATTGTGGATTGGAGAAATCAGAGAGTGCAACGTGCGTGAAAGACCACTTGGCATGCGTTCCCAACAAAGACATCGGGCCTTGTGTAAATGTACTGGCAAAAGTAACCGTAAGTCTCCATCTTTGGCGTCGAAAGCATATGGGTATTGAGCTAGAAGAGGATGAATTCTCTCATCCAACACCACATCGGGCTAATGAAGCACAAATGGGGCAACAAATTGAAGGTGTTAGTGGCCCATCAAAAAGGAGTGCATCCATATCTGTATTGAGTCCTAGTACAAAAAGGATCTTGTTGCCATCTTCTAGTGGTGGTGGGCAAAAGGACTCCTTGTATGGTGCAAGTGTCCATGCAGGACTTCAGAGCTAGGCAATTGTGGAGGCAATTAGAAAAGTCACACGCTTATTTATTCGGTGTGCTATCCCTTTTAATGTGGTGACTACACGTCAATGAAAGAAGACAATCAGGATAGTAAGCCGCATAGGGTGTGAGTGGGAAGGCCCACATCCGCAGATGCATTATGTACGGATGTGGGAAGGCCCACATTCGCAGATGCATTATGCACACGAGATCTTCAAAATGAGAAAGCATCCATAGAGGCTCAATTAAAGCCCTTGAAGGAGACATGGGTGAAATCATAGTTGTCAGGTACGATACGGTACGGTACGATAAAATACGGTACTAATTGATACCTTATGATTTTATAAGGTACAGTACGATATTAGTACGAAAAAAAAAGAATACATGTTTAAAGTGAAAATAGCCATTTCATTACAAAATAAGATGAATACCTGAGGGTGACCATTGTGGTCGCGACTCGCATGGGCTACGCAAAACATGCGATACATCATACAACTATAGTCTAGTATATCTAATACAAAAAAAAAAGAGAGACCTATGTTATATGAATGATGAATCTATGATGAGACATCACTATCATCATCATCAGTACCATCTGAGTGCTCATCAAGAGAGTCTGAAGATGACTCCTTGGCATCCAATGATGAGACAGACTCATACTCATCCTCGCTGATGAGGTTACCATCATCATCAAATGATGGCTCCCTAGATGGCGGTTGTGTAGGCAAGGGGAAGATGTCATCATGAGGCACAGGATGTGAGCTACTAGAGCCCTGTCTTATATATGTCTACAAGCCACTCGAACCACCCCTCCTGACCATGCCCCTGCTACCACCTACTCGTACTTCTTGCCCACAAGCACGCTGACTGCGAGTGTCACGAGTATCTGCTGCTATGAGCTCTCTATAGAGCTCTGCAAAAATCATCTCCTCCTCCTTGTCCACCTTCTTATCTACACTCGGAAGAGTGTCGCCTGTCAACTTGAATGTATCAACATTCACCTACACAATGCAATGATGCACGTAAGATTGATTATGATTCATTTTAAATACCAAATGCTAAAGTCTAAATTGTAAAGTATAAAGTTTAAACTTCAAAGTTCAAAGTTTAAAAGTTAAAACAACAAATTTTAAATGTTATGGTTAAGTGTTTAAACTTTACCTGCTTCGAACTACCCATGCTCATCATAGCCCTCATCATGCGTAAGTTAGTGCAACAATAGACTAGCCGTTCTAATTGTCGTGTGCTAAGCCGATTGCGAATCTTTGTGTGAATGAGAGAATAGGCACTCCAGTTTCTCTCACATGCACTTGAAGAGCAATCCTAGGCAAGGATTCTCATGGCTAAAGGGCTGAAGGGTCTCCAGTGCGTATCCAAAGTTTTGCCACGAAAATAAAGGCTTCACAAGTGACTCTCTCCTCCAACAAGTGGGAGAAGCAAAAGCCACATGCCTTCTTTGATCTGCATAGCATCCTAGCTCCTCTAGCATTGCATTGTGGTCATCAACAGGGACCATACGAGTCAAATAAGCAAGCTGGTTTGAATAGAACTCTCTATCATGCATGACCGCCGGTGACTTGTAGTACCAATGCGGCAAAACCATGGATGGGCTTATGCATCCACGCCCATCTTCCCTCTGCTATCTTTAAAACATGTGCATGCTGTGTCTCTGTGATCAGTGTACAAGCACGTGCCTCCGCCAATACCGCTCTAAAGAAGTAAACGAGAAGCCCATGGTGGACCCCTCGCAATCACTCATACGTAACACCCTATAAAAGGGAGTTACGACAATGACAACGGTACATACTTTTTGCCAAAACTGCTCATTAAGGCATAAGCCCTGCATGGCTTTGGCCTCCTCTGTCTCATGCTCATCCCACTCATTTCATAGAGTGGACACCATTGTCTGGCGCAAGGCGGACCGCACCTCATAAAGGTGCTCCAACAATAACCACATGTAAGCAAAGCGTGTTGAAGAAAGCTTCTTCAACTTAAGTGTGCTATGCTCACGATATATCGCAAGCACCTTTACCTTTACCGTGAAGAATGTGAAAATTGATGTAGCTTTGTGGACCACCCTCTTCACCCATTTAAGCTTCCCAAGTCCAAACAATGACTTGCACATGGAGTCCACACAATGGTAGGGAACTCGGCCTCAAGCAAACAGCACATGCACTGACAATTCGATGCATTGTCGGTAACAACTTGCACTACATTTGAGGGGTCCACCTACAACCACAATTTACAAATTACAAGTTCTGTATAAATCAAATTTCAATTATAAATCATGATATTATCATAATGAAAGAAAGTGAAACAAATTTAAAACGCAAATTGCAATGTATATCTCAATGATAGCTTGTCGAATGTGGTAGTAGATGAATGTACCCGTTGTTTTTCTCCCCCTCTTGCCGGTATCTACGGCTCGCAAAAAGTAAGTGTCGAGTGGATATGAAACGAGTATGTTGATGATTCCCCGTTTCTTACGATCACTCCATCCGTCGGTGAGAATGAAGCAACCATATTTTATCCATGTGGCCCGAATAGGATCAAGGGCTCTATCAATCCTCTCCTTCTCTTCATCAATCTTTCTTATCCTCATGTCGTTGTATGTGACACTGGTCCATCCTTCACATGGACCCACATTGGCAATGGTTTTTACCATCTTCTTCCATTGCTCTTGCTTTAGGACATTGAATGCAAGATTACACTCAATCACCGTGCGTGCAATTTCAATGTCCGCAAGTTCTTGTCTTTCTCTAAGAAAGGCAACCGATCCATGCACATGACTGGGTGCTCGAGAGAGATGATTGTCTCTGGCACCGCATGAGCCTCTACTCTTTGTCCTTTACCGGAGCTGGATGCGGATGTGGAGCCTCCACCACCAATGGTAGAGGCCTCTTCCGCATCGGTTGAAGATACGCCCACATTGGATGCTTCCTTGTTAGGAGACATAGGAGTTGGTGCCGGTAAGCCACTTCCTCCTCCTCTTGTGGATCCCCCTCTCATCTTGGCGAGAATCTCCTCCGCAATGTTTGGAGTGATCTCCTCGGATGGAGCAACTTGCCTCTCCGTCTTGGAAAGATGTTGGAGAAGCCGAGTTGCACCACTTGTATAGCGTTTCCCGTAATACTTGCATGTTCAATGGTGGGAGTTGGACTTCTTTGTGTCCCTCTCCACATGGATCGCATGCAAATTGAAGGCCTCGTGCTTCTCATGAGTCATGGTGCCGATGACAAATAAAGAGGCCACAGAGAGAGAGAGAGAGAGAGAGAGAGAGAGAGAGAGAGAGAGAGAGAGAGAGAGAGAGAGAGAGAGAGAGATGCTTGAGTCTCGACTCTTGACTCTTGAAACTTGATCTTGAAAGTTGAAAGAGAGGGAGACTCGAGAGGCTCCAGGGTTGGGGTAAAGTTGAAAGAGCAAGAGTGAGAGAGGAAATGGGAGATGAGAATGGCAAATGCTTTGATAGAGTGCGGGATAGAGGGGATGGGAGATGAGATTTGACTCTTTGAGAATGGCAAATGCTTTGATAGGGTGCGGAAAAGAGAAAGATGAGAACGGTAACTTGTAAGTACTTGCTGAATTGGTGTGGTAGCATTGAGGAGAGGAGCACCTTTTGTAGATGAGAGAAGGGTCAAAGTTCAAAGTTCAAACAATCAAAGTCTAAAGAGAGAAGGAATCCAAAGAGAGGGCTGCAAGCTGGAGCCTGGAAAGAATCCAAAGAGGAGCATTAAGTTTTGCATGAATGATGGCTGGAATTTGGAAAAGGGGGGTGGAGTAAGGTATCCAAGGCTTTCCACCCCCCCAAAAAGCGCAACAGTGCATGAAAAGCGCGAAACGTGGGACGCGAGACGCGAGATCGTAGGAAGCGCGAAAGAGCATACGCAATCCCAGGTGGCCGAAAGAGGCCAGCTTTATCATACGAAATTGTACCGTACGGTACCATGCGGATCATATTGTACGGACCGTTCCGTACCACGTATGGAGGCAACTATAGGTAAAATATAGATGCACAATATTACGCGATGGATGGTTAGATATGCATCGAAGGAATGTTTATAATGTTTTGGTGTCTTCATGTAAAGGCACCATGTTCATTAAGGCTATCAGTGTCTTTGTCTTAGGTCTTACCATCATAAGAGTTTTCATTTGAGAGCACATGCGAAAGGTCATCATGGACGTAGGAGTCCAAAATGTGGTGTAGGTGGTGACAGATAATGGAAACAATTGTGTGTCTATGAGACGTATGCTTGAGGAGGAGTTTCCTAGCATAGTATAGACTTCATGTGCATCCCATTGCCTTGACTTGCTTATTGAAGATGTTTGGCAAACATCTTGGGTGGATGACATTTTCAAGATGGCAACAAGCATGGCAAGATTTGTGAAGAAGAGGCTATCTGTTACAAGCATGTTTCGAGTCAATAGCATACTTGAGCTATTAAAACCTTCCACCACTAGATTTGCTTATATGTTTATTGTATTGGAGAGGTTGATACGAGTCTGTTCAAATTTGATACGGACTATTGTATATCACGAATGACTCACACGGAGTGAGAGAAAGTGTCCAAAGGCTCTTGCTTTTAGGTCGCAATATTTTAAATGGGAGTTGGTGGGTTGAGGCAAAGGCATTGATGAAAAGTCTCACTTCTATTTACACTGTATTGCGCATCACTGATATGGAGGGGAGTACTTTGGGGCTTCTATATGAGTATATGGATAAAATTGACGAGGCCTTGCTTTGCAATAGCTTTTTGCCCCAAGACAAGTAAGTTTTTGTTTAACTTTTACACATGTAATTATTTGGTATTAACGACTCCTTGATGATTGATCGTTATTTTAACTTCTAAGTTTTTAACTTATTTTATCTATAGGGTTGATGAGATTCATGCAGTGTGGAATGCACGATGGGATTGGTTCCATAAACTAATATGTGCTGTCGCACATATCTTGCATCCCCTTTGGCGTAGCGAGGAGCAATACACTAGCGAGGAGTTAGAGGAGGGCTTCATGGAGTACATGAGGCATCTCATAGGGGATGATATAGATATGATGAGAAGAGTAGAGGATGATTTGTTAGCATTCCGCAATCATTCTTTTCATTTTGGCTGACCCACAGCTAGGCTTCGAGAGAGACACAGCTTCAGCCTGTCTCAGTGTGGGAGAAATATGGCAATTATGCTCCTACTTTGGTATGTAACTGATGACTATTATATTTTGAATCTTGATTATCTAATGCATTATGCAACCTAGGTAACAAGTTTTATAAATGTTGATTTTGTGGCATGCATATTAGCAATTGTCAATTACTTAATCTCAATCTCTTAACTTGAATAGAAACACATTGCCATTCGTGTCCTCTTGCAAGATTATAGTTCAGGGCGTATTGAGAGGAACTGAAGCACATGGGTCCTTTTCCACACCAAGTATGACTCACCTGAAGCTGACAGCTGTTAGTCGGATTAGGATTAGGAAGCCAACAACCTTCTAGGTGAGGTTGGGTGGTGAAATGAACAGATTCTCTCGTGCTGTTTGGACTGTCGATAGAGGGAGGCACTTAGTAAAGTCTCTGACATAAAATGTGGACGGACACATAATACTGGTATCAGAGCCGTTGGGCTACCTTTCCTTGGAAAGAGTCGAAAGGGCTTTCGTCCTTGTCGGTAGTTGATGCGTGAGCGGGTTATGTCAGTCGTCGCCCTTTCGGACTGGAGCCTAAATCTAGTGTCTTAAACGTTTCTGTGTTGGTGGGTTTTTTCGGAAAAGAGCCGTCGGGTCCCATTCCTACCTGGCGCGCCAATCTGGAGCTGTCGCGTTACCAGTCAATCCTAGAGCTGTCCACGTCAACGCGGAAGTATCCGCACCAGGCAAATGCGTGCGTTGCCATCAAGGACGGTGGGACGGTGTAAGACGTGTCAAGTGAAATCTCGCCTTAAAGTGACAATAGTGGTCACAGCTAGTTCATACGTGACCTAGCGCTCGGGGGGGGGGGGGGGGGGAATGTTTAATCCCATCCTCACCTTGTGTTTCTGCCCGATAAGCCTTATTTCCACGCGATCAGCACAGTTTGGAGGAAAGTCGAACTGTTCCTCACGTCTTTTACTATCACTAAACTGTAAAAGCCATCGACATTTGCCCTATCACTGTAATTAGGGAAGCACCTCATCTTGTATGCAAATTTCTTATATTTGCTTTCTAATTCGAGTGTATTAATGGAGGGCAAATAGAAAAAGGGGGTAACCGAAGGCTCTAGTTCCGGGGACCATCCTATGGTGGATTCCCATGAAACGGAAATTCAAGAAGAACAATGGGAAGAATTTTTTGCTACACGAGAACAATTTGATGATTTAACTGCTCGTTTGCAAGCACAAGGGGTTCAAATGGAGTTGCTAACTCAAGCACTCACAGAAATAAAATTTCAATTAGCCTTATTACTAGAAAGGGATAAAGATAAGGTAGAAACCTCAGACATTCCATCTTCATCGAAAGATCTAGATGTGACTATGCGAGATCCTAGGGAACCCCACCAAAATCTGAGGGATAACCCAGTGTTAAAAGATATGAAACCTCCTCAGTTTCACCGAGAGGAAAAAGACAGAAATAAAGACACTATCTTTAAATTTCTCCAAAAATGGGAGGATTTGCACAAACTTAAGAATACTCTACCATATCTCCAAGCGTTGGAGGTCAGTCTAACCTTGGGGCCAAAGGCACACAGAAATAAAGACACTATCTTTAAATTTCTCCAAAAATGGAAGGATTTGCACAAACTTAAGAATACTCTACCATATCTTCAAGCGTTGGAGGTCAGTCTAACCTTGGGGCCAAAGGCATATAAACGGTGGAGAACTTTAAAGGAGGCAAATAAAATATGTGAAACTTGGGCTCAATTTGAATCGGTCTTTTTGAAAGAATTTCTTCCTGAAAATGAAATGGAAAGAAATTGGGAAGATTGGGATTATGTCAGACAAAAGAGAAAGACCTTTGCTGACATATCTGGAGGAGTATCGTGAGATAATCCTCAAATTGGAAGGAATAGATGAATTTCAAAAGACGAGGATTCATAAGGGGACTAGATAAGGCCTGTAAAAAGGAAGTGAAAAGGAGTTCACCCAAGATGCTTGAAGAGGCAATTAAATTTGCATTAATCAATGAAGGTAATACGCGTCTAGGTGCACTCACTAGTCTCATTGATACGGAGCCTAAGACTAAGGAATTTGAAGCCTCAAAATTTGTAGGCAAATTTAAAAGGAAAATGCCATTCCTTAAAGGTAAGAAACAACCCTTTGAAAAGAAACAATATGTAAGACCAAAGTTAAGTTAAGATAACTTTGATAAGGCCAAAAAAGAAAGGCTGTGTTTCAATTGCCTATCCCCTAACCATGCTGCCTGGAATTGTTCTCAAAGGAAAAAGGGGGAAGATAAAGGAAAGGATAAGGACAAGGAAAGGGAAAAGAGAAACAAATCCATGTAGTGCAGACCTTGGAATTAAAAGGTCATGAAAAGTATAAATCTTTAGAGGTCTTGCACAAGGATGTACAACACAAGTGTTGTATGTCAACTTCTATGTGGCAGTCTACTTTCGGGCCACATGATTTAGTTAGAGTGCATGGATTGATAGCAGGAAAGAGAGTTAGAGTCATGATTGATGACTCTGCTACCCACAATTTCATAAATTATGCACTTGTCAAAAAATTGAAACTTTCCCAACAAAAGAGTGAGCATCAATATGTTGTTTGTATGATGCAAGGTTAGGATAATAAAATATGCGATACAATGGTATCCAATTTGGAAATTGAGATCCAAGGATATAAAGATAAACTTGACTTCCAAATTATGAATATGGAAAGAGCCAATATTGCTTTAGGGAGGGAGTGGCTATGGGGATTGGAACCATCCTTAAAACGTAGTTATGATCATAATACATTGGAATCTGAAAGGGATGATAAGACTTTTGTGATTCAAGGTGAACATGAATTATCTGATAACCCTTTGTTGTGTTTCATTGAAGTTCAGAAGCTGATAAAGAAGGAAGCTTGTGAGCCTGTACAGAACACTTTTACTTTCTGTAATATAAAGCAACAATTTTCTTATGTTTGTGAGTTGCATGTAAATAATGAATTAAGTAGTTTGTTAGATGAATTTAAAGATGTGTTTCCTTCTGATTTACAAAGTGGCCTTCCATTAGATAGGGGTGATGTAAATCGCCCAATTGATATAGATAGGGATACACACCCTATTTCTAAACCACCTTATAAGCTAAGTGAAACACAGCACCAAGAAGTCCAAAGACAAATTGAGGATTACCTTGATAAAGGTTTTATACAACCTAGCAATTCACCTTGGGCTTCGCCAATTTTATTGGTGAAGAAAAAAGACGGTTTTATGCGACTTTGTGTTGATTATAGAGCACTTAATAAGATAACGGTAAAGAATAAATTTCCTATGCCCAGAATGGAAGATCTTTTTGATCAATTACAAGGGGCAAAATTCTTCACAAAGATTGATTTAAAATCAGGCTATCACCAAGTAAGAATTAAGGCCCAGGATGTTCCTAAGACGGCATTTCGTACTAGATATGGGGATTATGATTTTTTGGTGATTCCTTTTGGCCTCACTAATGCACCAGCTACTTTTATGAAGCTGATGAATAGTGTGTTACGGCCCTATCTAAGACATTTTGTAGTAGTATTCTTGGATGATATCTTGATCTTTAGTAAATCAAGAGAAGAGCATTTGGAACACTTATGATTAGTATTCCAATTGTTAAGAACACATTCCCTTTTTGCGAAGAAAACTAAATGTGAATTCTTCGCACAAGAGGTCAAATATTTGGGACATATTATCTCGAAAGAGGGAATCAAGATGGATCCAAAAAAAGTAAGGGCAATTATTAAATGGTCATCTCCAAGGAACCTGGAAGAGTTGCAGATCTTCCTAGGTTTATTTGGATTTTATCGAATATTCATTGGAGATTATGCCAAGGTAGTTGTTCGAATGATGGATCAACTTAAAGGGAAGGGAAGAGCTTTAATTGGGGAACAATCCAAAATGAAAGTTTTCAAAAACTTAAGGTAGCTATTGCTATAGCCCCAGTACTATTAATTGTGGATCCCAATAAACCATTCATGGTTGAAGCTGATGCTAGAGATAGGGCAGTAGACGCGGTCTTATTACAAGAAGGCCGACCAACTGCTTTTGAAAGCAAGAAATCAGACTGTGCAAAATGGAATTATTCTGTTTATGAGAGGGAGCTATATGCAATAGTACATGCAATGAAGAAATGGAGGCACTATCTGTACGGTGCTAAACTTTTGATCTTGTCGGATCGTGAAAGCATTAAGTGGCTTAATGACCAACCGGATCTACAAGGGCGTAAAGCCAGATGGGCCGAACTCCTCCAAGAGTTCGACTACGAGATAAGGTATAGAAAGGGAAAGTACAATATAGTGGCTGATGCACTCAGCAGAATGCCCATCATAAATGAATTGAGTTTTACTCAGTTCACTTCCGATTTACTTGAATCCTTAAAAGGGAAATGCCAGGTTGATCCGACATATTCCAACATATGGGAAGCAATAAAAAATGGGGAATCCAAATGGAAGGGCCTCCATTGAGGAAGGAATATTTGAGGATATTCAACAAGGAAACAGAGCATCAGAGGTTGCTCAAATGGGATTCAAGTGGAAGAACAATACCATTGGTAATGGTTATTTACTCTATAAGGGTAGGGTATGTGTCCCGAAAGATGAAGAAATAAGGCGCGCGATACTCTTTGAGTGTCATGATACCCCTAGTGCGGGACATCTAGGAGTTAATAAGACTTATAGTCTTATTAAAAGGCAGTTCTATTGGTGTGGAATGAATAAGGACGTCCTTGACTATGTGGTCAAATGTAATAAATGCTAGGTTAATAAAGCTGAAAGATTGAAAATGGGAGGACTTCTCCACCCATTAGAGATTCTTTCGGGAAAATGGGAGAGTATCTCCATGGACTTTATTGTCGTGTTACCCAGAACACAGAGGGGGCACGACTCTGTGTGGGTGATTGTGGATAGGCTAACCAAAATGGCTTGGTTTATTTCAACCTCAACTAATGTTAAAACACCAGAATTGGCTAGATTGTTCATAGAGGACATATACCGATTGTATGGCCTTCTGGCAAATATAGTTTCTGATCGGGATAGAAAATTTGATGGTCAATTTTGGCAGGCTATGTTTAGGAAGTTGGATACTAAACTTAGTATGAGTACGGCGGAGCACCCACAAACTGATGTGCAAACTGAAAGGGTTAATCAAATCCTTGAAGATATGCTCAGGGCATATGTAAGTAAAATACAAACTAATTGGGAAGAGTATCTACCGATAGCAAAGTTTGCATATAATAGTACCAAGCACTCTTTCATTGGACATAGTCCATTTATGCTAATGTATGGATTTCAGCCCAGAGCTCCTTATGCAGCTGCATAAGGAAAAGGTTTAGGCAGCTAAGGACTTTTTGGAGGATATGAATAATATGTTAAAATTTGCTCAAGAAAATATTAAGAAAGCTTAAAATCGAGCTAGAGCTTATGCAGATCCTCACCGAAGAGACATCTCCTTTGAAGAGGGGGAATTGGTCTATCTTAAAGTGCCTGAACAAACTAAAACAATGAAAACGGGACGATGTCCAAAGCTGTCACCCAGGTATTGTGGTCCTTTCACAATACTTAAAAGGGTGGGAGAACAGGCTTACAAGCTCCAACTACTTGCTGGCAGTAAAACACATTCAATTTTTCATGTAAGTAAGCTAAGAAAGAAGCTGGGTGATATGGATAATCTAATCTTAAATGATAATATTGAGGAGCTATTAGATGACCAATCTAATCCACATGAACTAGAAAGAATTTTAAATGTTTGTAACAGATGAAGAATTTTAAATGTTCATAATTGACGAACAAGAAACACTATTTATCAAGAATACCTGGTCAAATGAAAAGATTGTTCAAAAGAAAGCTCAACATGGAAGCGAGTAAGTACTTTAAGGAAAAGGTTTCCCAATTTACAGTTGGACCTTTCAAGTATCGTTTTCGAGGACGAAACTGATTCTTAAGGGGAAGGAAATGTTACATTAATAAATGTATCTTATGGGGAGACAAGCGTGAGGGATGACCGTTCAGGGGCCTTGGGCACCCGAACGGGGTCAAGGGGAGCCTAGAGAGTAAGTGAGTTTAAAGATAGTATGACTCACCTGAAGCTGACGGCTGGCAGTCAGATCAGGATTAGGAAGCCAGCAACCTTCTAGGCGAGGTTGGGTGGTGAAACGAACAGAATCTCTCGTGCTGTTTGGGCTGTCGACAGAGGGGGGGCACTTAGTAAAATCTCCAACATCAAACGTGGATGGACACATAATAGAGCCTATCTAGGAGACTAATGTAGTGGGGTGTGAATTTATGGATGCAGGAAGGAAAACGCACATCTTCATTGGCTTCAATATTCTTGTTGGAGAAGAGGGTCCCTTGTCTCTATTTCCCATCCGGGGCCATCTCTACTTGTTGCCCTCCATTCCTCAGTACCGTCTCATGTCACAATTCAAGGGTATCAGTGGGTCTATTATTGTAGCATTTTACACGTGTCACATTTTGTGCATGTTTCACATATCTTATTGATGTTTGGTAAGTTTATGCATTGGCTTTTTTAAAGAGCAACATACATAACATCTCTTCTCTCTCATTTAAATCTAGCAAGTTCCTTTGTGCTTGTTAGAATTTTTGGGCATGCCTACGTGTGTGCGCGTATGTGTTAGATATGCTCAATGCCCCACCCTCGTAAGGTGCCACCGATGATCCATGGTGCTCTTAGTAGTAAGGCCCCCATTATGAGGAGAAGCCATGTGTGAGCATAGACATTGGTTGGGTTTTGACTTGTATGCCAGATGAGGTCTATGTGATCAAATGGCAAAAGAGGTGACCTTTGTGGATCTAGCCTTATGGTTAGAGTAGTTATGTTGGTAGCAACTTGAGGTACAATGCAAGTCTCAAGAGGGGCAACGGTCTCCTTGACAAGGGTCTTCAGGCAGCGCCCCCAACTTGACGGTAAATGGAATATTCCTTGGCCAACTAGGGAAGGTTCATAATATGGTGTGACAGGTTGACTAGACTACCTTTCTAGGCTATAAAAGGAAGATCCTTCCAAAACCATGGTCAATCTATCTTCATCAAGTTAGAGTTCTTCCAGTTACCCTTAAGCCCTTTGCCTATTGTTTGTTTGGATTGCCATTTAAGCTTCACAATGGAAGCGCACGGTTAGTGCCATCTTTGTATATTTCGTTTGAAATTAAAGCAGTTCGTATTCTTCTTATATTTGCTATGATTCTGTCCCTCCCCTACTCCTTGCTCAGATTCTATCCATTGCACCGTGTAATTTCTACAGCATGTGCATTCCCCTTCCCACTTCTTATGTGTTCTCTACTCCTTGCTCGGATTCTGTCCACTACATCGTGTAATTTCTACCGCATGTGCATCCCCCTTCCCCCTAGCATACTTGTCTTGGCCTTTTAACAATGCTCATATTGCCATTCTTACCTGTTGCTACCATAGGACAATATCTCCTGTCGAATTGACTGAGATATATATTTTCTATCAAAATCATACATTGCTGACACACTACATTCTGTTGAATGTGTCTGCAAATTGTTTCCTAAAATGTAGTGTCACAGAAATTCTCTCACAGTTTCTTGTATTGCACATCTCATTTTCCAGAGTCTTTAATCAAATGGTTTGTAGTCCTAGCTGAGGTTTTTGAATATTAGAATTTTTCTAGATTTCACTGATGTATTTACGATTTATTGGCTGGTGGTTTCAAGACACTGATCAGCGTGCTTGTGTAGGTCTCTTCCTTGAAATGGGAAAGACAAGATGGGGTATGGAATAAAACTAAGCTTGTGCTACAACAGCAGTTTTTGGATGCAAAGAATTTGAAGAGAGTTGCCAAAAAAGCTAGAAAAGATGGTTCAGGAGATCTGCAGGAGGGAAATATCAGCTCGGAAGGAAGTGAGGATGAAATTGTACTAGGTGGTGGGGTTTATTTGGGAAGTGTAGGTGCTGCGGACACTCCTGAAGAGAAGTTAAAAAGACAAAGTCGGACAAAAAGGTTCGACAAAAATAAAGAGGTGGCAACAGGGAACAGAGAAATCATGCGAAGCAAAGTAAGCATCAGTGTGAGTGCATCTGCACGGAGAGCAACAGCATTGATGCTGGCAAAAAGTCTTGGAGATGGTGTTGGTGGTGCAGTTGAGGACATTGACTGGGACTCCTTAACAGTCAAAGGGACATGTCAGGAAATTGAGAAGAAGTACTTGAGGCTAACATCAGCTCCAGATCCAAACACAGTATGCATTTTCTGAACATCCTGGACTTTTCTGTTGAGATGTTTTCGTATGTCTTCACAACAGTATGATGCATATCCCGTTTAAACACTCAAATGTGTTTTAGTTGTCTCTGTTGTTTATTTGGGTTTCTATTTTTGTTTTCCTATTTTGGAAAGAGGTTAGCCGGGTCATCTTTTAGATGCTTTTGTCTCTCTTAAATCGGTTACTGCTCCAGGCAATGATTCTCATGCTTAGATCCAACTCTGAACTAAAAACATACAACCGAGTCAAAAACCTGTTACACATCAAGAATAAAGGATGTCTCTGTACTGACAATTTGTTCTAGATCAAAAAATATTCTATCATCATACACTTAAGTTGATTTTGCCATGGCTTACATGTGAACTGTATATTGTCACTTGAACAACTGACCTTTGTGATTTTAGCACACCACCATGCACTTTAAGACTTCAGTAGTCAACCAGATGCAGAGTGTGTTATAATTTATACCAGACCTTTTACTGCTGTTTATGTACACTTAGATATAGTTCTCAAGGAAAAGGTTTGATGAAGGGTTTAAGAGCAAATGATGTTTTTACCTTTCAGTTTCTTAAGATATGGTAGCATGCAGGTGACAAAAACTGTTCCAAATGACGAGGTGTGGTGTCCTAAATGGCATTACTGTTTGTTTTCGGCGTGTCACTTCTCTCTAAAAGTCATAAAAAATGAAGCTCCATGGAGCTAATTTTCTTTTTGTAATAGTCAGCTTGATTTCCCTCTGCAGTAGTCTCTTGGCATATGCTCGATATTCATAGTTTTCTTTCATTAATTATCAATGCAGTCCTTATATTCACCTCGGTTTGTTATCCATGTCTTCTATTTTTGTTTTCCTGTTCATAGAGTCTGTTTGAATAACCATATCTTAGCTTCTATTATTGCCTTTGGATGAGTGTATGTTATGAAGGGTTGACACATATTAAGCCTTTGGAAAATATACTTGATTGTGGTGATTAGGGCATATTAGCACGGGGACTGTTTTGAGACATCGTGGAATTCGATGTTTTTTTTGGGTTTCTTGCGGAAGGCCCTGATGTAGAAAAATTATACCCCAACATTTGTAATATCCTTTTGTTCACGGCAGTGTTGGGTAGAAAGTAATTGCACCCATCATCCTTCCAACTTTGTCGACTGGTTTTAGGAAGGCCCTGATATAGAGAAATCATATCCCAACATTTGTAATATCATTTTCGATCTTTGTTAATGGCAGTGTTGGGTAGAAAGTAATTGCACCCATTATCCTTCCAACTTTGTTGACTGGTTTCAGTCTGTTATTAGTTGGTTCTGCGGAATTGCTGGTTTCCAAGGAGCAAAAATTTACCATGTTTTATATGTTTGCTATGGCAATCTGGAAGTGCTTCTATAACAAAGTGATTTTTTAAAATTCACATCTGCTGTTTTTTGTGTTTCAATCAGGTAAGGCCTGAGGAGGTTTTGAAGAAAGCATTAGCAATGGTTCAAACAACTCAGAAAAACTATCTGTACAAATGTGAGCAGCTGAAGTCCATCCGTCAGGATCTGACAGTACAAAGGATAAGCAATGAGCTAACTGTGCAGGTCTGTAGACCTAATACATCTTAAGGTGTATTAGGTTGCCTTCTGGATTTTTTCTGTCTTCTGAAATCTACCATCTTTTTGCTTTTTGGTCTTAAGATGATTGGTGCAGGGAGGGAAGATACTGCCCTGTTATTATCATCTGAAGCTTTTCCTTTGTAAAACCAACTCATATACCATTGATGATTTCTTCAGGTTTATGAGACGCATGCTAGGATGGCATTAGAGGCTGGAGATTTACCTGAGTATAATCAGGTATGTTTCTCTGCTGTATAAAAGATCTTTCAGCTTGTGCTGTTACAATCTTCTTATTGGCCTGCTTATGTGGATTGACAGTGCCAGTCACAGCTGAAAGGTTTGTATGCAGAAGGCATAAAAGGCTGCAATAATGAGTTTACAGCCTATAGCTTGCTATACATTATTGTACACCATGGAAACAAGCGAGATCTTCTGTCTTCTATGGCTAGGTGAGCATTTTTGTACTCCAGACGTGCTTCTAGGCTGTAATGTGTGTTGTGATCAAGATGGTTTTAGCTGAAACACTACTTTTTAGTGAGATGTGCCTTCCATAGCTACTAGCCAGGGGGCTGCATAAGTGGATCACTTTTTCTGCTTCTGCTGTGCCACTTTAATGTGATGCTTATTGTGATCAACATGGTAATAAAGTTAAATTTATGTCAATCATTACAGGTATTTCTGAAGGCATTGGCATTTAGAACAACATGTAATTTACATCATTTGTGGCAACAGGTTATCTCCAGAGGCCAAGGAAGATGAAGCAGTCAAACATGCTTTAGCTGTTCGTGCTGCAGTGGCAAGTGGCAACTACACAGCTTTTTTTAAGCTTTACAGAACAGCCCCCAATCTAGGAACCTGTCTGATGGGTAACTAGTTTATTTCTCTTTGAAATAGTTGGGTTGGAATAGAGTAGGATGCATTGTTTCCATTGTCCAGTCTTGTCGTACTCCTGTGATGAAAAAAGTTTCACGAGCTCACTGTCCTTTATCGGTCGCATGATTGATTGCAGATCTTTATGTTGAGAGAATGCGTTTTGAAGCTTTAAGATGCATGACACGTGCATACCGTCCTACTTTACAAGTGTTGTTTATTGGCCGAATCCTTGGATTCGTTGGTCTTGGAGCTTCTGAAATGAGTTCTGAGATAGATCTTGAAGGTTTAGATGAATGTGAAGATTGGCTTAGGGCTCACGGTGCAGTTCTTGTGCGTGAAAATAATGGGAGAGAGTTGTATCTGGATTGCAAGGCAAGTGCTTACAGCTTTTGTGCTGCAGATATTATTGTGTACTTTTACAGTCTTGGAAATTCCATAGTTGGAAGTTTAATTGAGTTGATCTTTATGTTCTATAGGCATCTGCCTCATGCCTCTTTATGCCTGAACCTGAGGATGCTGTGGCACATGGAGATGCAAATCTTGCTGTCAATGACTTCCTGACTCAGGTTTAACAAGGTCTCTCTCAAAAGGTTACTTGAACACCCACTCACCATGTATACTGGGGATGGACGCTGTGATTCAGGTCTCGTTTGAAAACTGAACAAAAATGGCCCAGGGATCTCTGCAAACCATATATTGGGAAATGCAAGGGTCAATATAGAAGAAGGCAATATGACTTTTACAATTCACCACTGGGTGGGGTGATGAGGCCTGCCATGCAGCACAGAAGGATGACTGCTTCGAGCTTCTCAAGAGTCTGAAGCCCTTGCAGCCTGCTGGTTTCTGTTTTTGTATACCTCTACTGAAAATGTGCATTTTGGCAACATATATCAGAGAAGAAATCTCAAAGAGTGCTGGTTTTTAAATCCAGAAAAGGTGGTTCCATCCCAAGAGCTGGAGATCCAAGACATGAAACATTATAAGGTTGTATCAATTGGCATATATATCCTGAATTGAGCTTGAGCTTCAGAATCAGGTTGCCATACCCATCTGACACGAAAACTGGAAAGATGCAGCATGGGTAGCACTACATTGGAGGCATCTTTAACTTCCACTTGTATACCCAGCCCATTTTTGCTAATAATGTGGCTGATTCTTCAGTCTTGATTGCAATTGCACACCTCGATGCAAGGAGGCAAGGAGAGTGTACTAGATACCTTTCGCAAGAAAATGCAAAGGCAATCTGAACCTAATGCACTGCCTTACAAAGAGCAGGCAGAGCAGTCTTAACAGTGTCTCTGCTCCTTTTGTATGCTACATATGGAAAAGTGTGAATGTACATTTTACATTGAGCATTTTTTATGTACTGGGGAGAAATCTGTCACTCGCAAGGTGGCAAGGTATTACAAAGCACTGGAGCTCATTATCAGTTGCTTAGTAATATGCTGCCTTACTTTTGCAGATTTTAGTATTGCACATATGTTGGCATTTTTGGAACAATTCAATCAGGTGGATTATGCAGTCGTGCAGTTGGGTCGTTTCTTTTTTGCAAATTTACCTTGATGTATTTCCTGTGGAATGATACCGATTCTTTGTGAGGGCCGTGCAATAATGGAGCTGTGTAACATTTAAGTGTTACAAATGATACTTGGAAATACTTTTGGATGACATGAATTCACTATTGACTTGATACTGGCTTTCCCACTTTAAGCAGTTAAAATTTTTGACACCCACCAGTCATTTTCTGGTCACACTATCTTTGCAGAATTGAGTGGAGGGTTAGGCAGAAGCATTAGAATACCTGTTGTCTTCATGTGCAAACGGAACTGGAGCTTTTTGGTGGTGGGTGGTGCGAGTTATAATTAGTTGCTTATTCCACGGAAACTGCAGACTATGGAGCCATGGCCTTTTGGCCCTTAAAGATATTCAAGTAGTTTTTAAAAATGCAACTGGTGATATTCAACTGTCTGTCAAGATGCATGAACTGTGCTTAGGTGTCAGACATTTCTAGCCTTTAACTTGATGTGAAAGATTTACCAACTTACTCTATCTGAATTATGTGCACTGTGACTTGATCTGAAGTTTAGCCTGCACCTGTCTGGATTGACCTGTGAAAGATGTGTGCTTAGTGTATGGAGGAAAGACTTATCAAGTTGTAGTTAACTTGAATCCAAGCTTCTCCTTCCATGGTTCTTGTTCATTCCAACTTAGAGAAACCATTTCTATTTTGTGATTCTTGATCAACCATGAGAGCTTAAGAGTATTGGTGGTGTACGCTTCTAGCAAGCTCCACACTTACAACAATGTTTAAATTGTGATTTGCAAAAAATTGGGAGGTGAAGGAATACTCATTAAGAGGCATTCCTTGGATCATACCTTGTCGCAACTTTACGTCAATGATTTGTGCAGCAAATAACAATGGAGCAAAGAGGGTAGCCGTGCCTCGCCTCATAGATCTTTGCAAGGAAAAGGCTTTGGAGCATAAATCATTGACGTACATGATTGCATTAGAGTTGGCGAGAAGTGTCTAGGTCGTCTCCACAATGCCCTTCCCAAACTCCATAGTTTGCATTTCTTTTGCGATGAAAGCACGATCCATTGAAAATACAAGATTCAAGAGTGCATCGTGTATCTTTCTCCAAGTGAAACCATGTTATGGATGGATTATCCACCCCAGTTTGAAATTGATATTGGCCATTGCCACGGCCCTAACAACCTTCAACGTGACATTTTCACCCTATTTGGTGGTTTTCAGATTAGCTTGACCTATCCTTGCTATTATTTGGCATGAAACATACCATCTACTCGAATCTTGTTGAGCAAATGTAGAGGTCTTGGGCACATACCTCCTAGAGTTTTTGAATGCTTCAAATGATATAACATTTCTATTGTGTGGCTTGGCTTTCTTAAGACCACAAACTCTCGCTCATTCCTAGAAATTGGTCTCTCTAGTAGTATGGCTTCGTCACTAAACAATAGCTTTTCTATCCCCAAGTGTTCCACTAACTAATTTATGATCTTGGGGATGTGCAAGTTTGCTAGCAATCATAGTGGACATATGTTTTGAGATTGCTTTCAAAATTTTTACAAAATCAATAGTTAGTGTGCCTTATTCTCCATTGTTGCTATAAATTCCATGTTATGTTTCATCTTGAGAGCATTGAGGAAACATGGTGCTCCTTCTCCAACCATCCATCATTTTCCCTTTAGTTGCACTTTTGCATCTTCAACCTTATCCTTCTCTTGACACAACTTTTTTGAGCAACTAGGATAGAGGTAGATTGCTAGTTTGCATCTAGAATAGTTAGGGAGGAGACATTTGAGGGGCGGTGGAGCATGATGTATTCATCTTCCATGCACAACTTGAGGGTTAGATAGGAGTGTGATTTGATGTAGTTATCTTTGAAAGCATCATAAATTTGCACTCCCTTGAAATCCACCAAATCTTTCCAATGTTTGAGGTAGATAGTTCAATCTACCTCCCTCCAAGTTTCACACGTCTATTACATAGAAAAGGTGGTGGTTGTGGATACATGATCACATATCAAGGTTGGACCAATCAAATCTCGTGACTTGACAATGTCATCCCATGTCTTTCTCTTGTAGTATCATATTCTTTATGTGCAATGTACTGCGCTTACAAAGGGTCATGTTCCAATCTCCCAAAAGGATTGTCTTAGCATTATCCATCCTTGCACTCTAACTCTTTCCAAAGACTCGTTTTTTCTACTTAAGTATTTGGGACATAGATGGAGAGAACGCAAATTTCATCTATCATTAGGCTTGTTGCCATTGCACAATGTTCACATGATTTGAATCTCTCGCTTATTAGGAGGAATATGCCTCTTCTGCCTTGCTAGTTTTGATCTCCCCAATAAATTGTAGCCCTCAAATCTTTATTTCCTTGCTTCTTCCTCTCCTAATCCAATCTATTGCAAACCAACTAGATCTACTCTCCTCCTTTTGAGTTGTAAGACATATGCCTTTTCTCCTTTGGCTTTTTAGCCTTGTATGTTCTAAGGTATCGCTATCATATTGTAGAAGCTTCTTTCATTATTCATACGCATAATCACCATCATCCAAATTTCCAACCTCACCATCCTACAGTGTGAAGAAGTTCTGAGTGATCATGGGCATTCTTATAAGTTTTAAAATGAGGCCGCCTAATTTTCCTTTCCAATCTTTCTCTTACATATTTGGTTCTCATTATTCACATCAAAATGCTTATTTGGTTGGTTTTTCCTTGTTTGCAATTGTGTTTTCTTGTTTTCCCCTTCATCATAGTTGTTGCCGTTGGTACTCATCTTACCCTTGTCTAGATTGCCTTTTTTCTCCCCTTGCAATTGCATGCATTGCATTTGCATCCATTTTCTTCTCCATTGTCAAGTGTTAGCTGGGCTCTTGCTTCATTTCCCCCATGATTTCTTCATTTGGATTGCCAGGTGCATAGTGTCCTCCCTCTATAAATAAAGGTGGTGTTTGGGTATGTTGAGAAGTACACTTTGATGACATGCTTGATTCCATTTGCATCAAAGAGCTCAAGTATCTCTAGATGGGAATTCTTTCTATCCTAAATGCACATCTCTTAGCTCTAAGGACTTCGATTAACATTGTGATTGTTGAGGCATACAAGACCCGAGCTAGAGTCAACAAGCTTTGCAATCTCTCTATCAAGCCAAACTAGCAATCTTGGGAATATGTGACCCACACATGGCACTCATGTTGTAGCACATTCCTCATAGGCACTCGATGGCATCAAATGTACCAGGTTTCCTTTGAAACTAATAGTCCATCTAGGAATCCAATCCCCTCTATCAAAGAGGAAACCATCACATGAAAAAAACCCTTTTCCACAAAATTGAACTCCACCAATGTAGCTAAGTTCTGTCAAAAGTGTGCCAAAATTGCCTTAAAAACTTTGAGGAGGGTGATCTTCCTATAAGAAACATATGTACCCCATGAAGGAAAAAATTAGCATTTTATACAAGAGAAAAAACATATAATAGTGACAATGAGGACCTACTTTTTGTGCTTGATGGCTTCACTCTTCCCTTTGTTGAGTTGCTTTTGATTGTTGCACATTTGTTTCTCAATCATTACTCCACCCTACAAAGCTCTAGCAAAGTCCATTTCCATGCTTTCCCCATTCTTTTGCACCTTGTTTAGCTCCCCACCACCTTGATCACTTCAGAATGTTTGCTTCCCTCCTTGCATGTGTGTAGTAGGAGGAGGGCCACGTGGAACTTGCCTTTAATTAATTTCTTTAAATGGTCTTTATTGACCATGTTACCATGTTCTAGTACCACGTCTTCGATCTCAAGGTCCCTTAGGTCCTATTGATATTAAAGTCGATTCTAAGCCATGTTTGTTTAGTTGTTCAATCTTGCTCCTCCTAGTGGTTAAAATGGAACACTCCCCTTTAGATATCTCATAGCTTTGCTAGATTGCTTAGTTCCATTCACATTTGGCACAAGAGTGCTCGATTAATGACCCATTACACACTCTTTCAAGGATGGCCTTGTGCTTGTTTAGTATAGTGGTATTTATCCTTTAGGAAAATGTCACAAAATAGAACAAAAATGATTATTTACCAACACACTTGAAATCTAATGCTAAGGGCTATCAGGGGTTAAAGGCCACCTTTGCTTAGTTGCCTACATTTACTTGTAGCTACCACCTGCATACTTATATGCTACATGTGGTGGTTGTCCATCATTGTCACTTTATTCTTTATTCTTACTATGACAATAGAATAAGGAAAGGCAAGTCACACATTGTGATTGCTAGAGTTTCTACACATTGGTCTCTCTCTTCTTCTTTACATGAACCTCCATACCTCTTTGCTCCCACTCGTGTTTCCACTCATGCTCCACTTTTGAATGGGTGTCAGAGTGAGGAGCTTCATTGACATTGCATTCATCCTAGGAAGAAGAGCTCACTTGAAGCTTTCATGGCAATCGCACGCTGAGGTATGCATTAGTCCCATTGAGTTTCTGCTTTTAATACAACTTGTTTTAGTCTTTTTTGAGCTCTTCCAAGGGAGTGTTTAGGCATTGGCAAGAGCTCCATTGTGCTACAGTCAACAACAATAGTAGAAATCCCATGACAACTAGCGTGACTTGCACCAGCTATCCTGGATATTCTATTTTCCCCATTCAACTTGTCACCTCCACCTCCAGATTTGCTTCCCAATAATCATTAGTTTCTTAGGTATCCTCCTTAGCATTGAAAACTCACATTTGGGCACACATTGATGTTAAATACCTTTAGCTATTGACTGCTTTTGAAGACAAGTCTATGGTAATACACTATGGATAACATGTGTTTGAATGCCTATACATTTGTAATGCTAAAAGGGCAAGTTTGAAACTCTTGGATGTTGTGTTGATGCTTGGGTAACACTCTTGGACTAATTTGAGCTTGATTAGCTCAGTTTTTGAAGGGTTTATTATTGTAATAAAGTTTGGATAGCAAGCATTTACTGTGAAGGTCTATGTATTACATGCCTACAAGCACTTTGGGAATTCTCCATGTATGAGTTAATTCTTGGCATTGATGTATATGCCTAGATATGATTATGATGAGCTTAGATCTTCATATTTGAGCTTGGTTGAATGAATTTTGGTAGTGGCTCATTGATACAATGATTCTTCACTTATGGATTGAAAGCCTATTTTCAGTTTGTGCTCCTAGATGTACTGATTCATGTCTTTGGGCACTCAGATGCTATATACTTGACCTATTGAGCTTTGTTGTGATGGGGGTCCTTTGTATTTACATTGTAGAGCTTAGTTATTTGAGTTAGTGGTTGGGGGACTCTTTTATGATCTCTTGATTTATGCTACACTCTGTTCATTGTAGAGATTCATGATTGTGGGTTGATTTTCTTTGAGATTAAATACCTTATACATATGCTTGTCAGTGGGTTATCAATGTTGGCTACATGCTTGATACGCATTGTTGTATGCATCTATGTATTTGACATCTTGGATGTCTTGACATCTTAGGTACTTGGTGGTTTATGCATTGTCTTGCACATCTAGCTGCATTACATATCTTGATTGCTACACAGATATTCCTAGCAGTGGGAGCTTACTCTTTTGGTCATTTGCCTATATATGTATGGTCATTTGCTATGGTTTAATGGATAGCTAAGCTAAAAAATATTTTTGAGCAATTTCTTTGAGAGCCAATGCTTTATTTGAGTACTCTAGTGCTTCTTGCTTTGTGGACAACAATGTACTAACTCAATCTCTTCCATGTTGCACTCTCATTAGCTAAATTTTGGGGCTGATTTGTTGTTATTACAACATCTTGTCCTCTATTTGGTTTGTAGACATAATGGCAAGTGCTTCAAATGCCTCCAATGAAAGTGCTATTTCAACATAGAGAAGTTGGATGGCAACAACTAGTATTGGACGACTCAAATATGGTAGGTATTGGTACAAAAGAAGCAAGTTAGACTATTGAAAGAGAAGGGTATAAAGCTAGAAAATTGGGATAGAGATGATTGGAATGAGCTTGATGAGCCATGCAAGTCTACTATCATATTGTGTTTGTCTAAGAAGGTGTACTTCAATGTTATTTCAGCTGATGGTGGTGCATATGATTTATGGAGGAACATATGCAATCTTTACGACAAAGTAGAGTTATTCATCTTAGTTTTATTACTTGAAGGAGCGTGTGGATCTTCATATGAAGGAGGGCACCCCCATGTCTACTCCTTTGAATGAGTTTCACTCTATTTTTAGCAAGCTTAGCTAGCACATAATTGAATTGGAGGATAATATAAAGTCTTTTTCTTGCTTGTCACACTACCAAAGTCTTGGGATACATTCCACAACTGCTATGAGTACTAATCCTTCTAAAGATGGTTTTAAATGCAATGATGTAGAGAGTGCTTTAATTATAGAATAGATGAAAAGGAAGAATATTGATGTAGCCCACACTTCTCATGTACTTATAATGAAAGGTAGAAATGGTACAAATGTGAATAATAACCATGTTAGAGACTCACAAAAGTCTCAGTTCAAGTCTTGTGAGTAGTCTCATAGTAAGTCCCACAATCATAAGTCCTCTTTGACACATCATTATTATGGACAACACGGGCACATTAGGTCATAGTACCATAGAATGTGCAATGATAAGCACAATGAAGAAGACAAAGAAAAAGTGCAAGATAATGCCAAATCTTATGATAATCATAGTATTGTCCCTAAATCCAATGTTAAGATAAAAGAGATAAATGACTTGGAGTACAATTTTAATGATTACATACTTGCTACTTCATGACTTAATTCCTTTCAATTGACTGATGCTCCGTATTCTCATTCTCACTATTGGATTCTTGATTCGGTGGCTTCTTTTCATGTTATCCCACATCATCACTTGCTTCATAGCTATCATACTATTACAAGTTTTGTTAAATAGGGAGATGACATTGCATTGGATATCATTGGTGTATGTGATCTTAGATTGCAACTTGGTATTGGTGCTCCTTTTTTGCTTCATGATGTATTGTCATGTCTTGGCTTTAACTGAAAACCTTATCTCAACATGATGACAGATATGATGTATGTTTTCATGATTCTATGTCAAAGATCACTTGTGGTAGTCTTTTTTTTGCTAGAGGTACCAAGGTTGGCATCCTATATCCCTTGCTTATATTTGGATCTGTTGATTGTGTCTTGGTTGTGACCGATCTTCCTTATGTATCTCTTTGGCATCATCATCTTGGGAATATGTTCCTGAAAGGAATAAAATACTCACTCGTTTTGTTGCCTCTTGACTATTCATGTTTTAAATTTTATGATCATTATTTATATGGCAGATAGACATAGACCTCTCATAAAAAGTCTAACTCTATGTGCATGGGTGGACCTTTGGCTCTTGCTCATTCAGATGTTTGTGATTCCATGTCTTGTTAGCCATTAGGTAGTGCTAAGTATTTTATTATGTTTATTGATGATTATTCACATAAGATTTGGGTCTATCCCATTAAGAAGAAATCAAAGATGCTACAAATGTTTTAGGACTTTCTTGCTATGGTTAAGAACCATTCTAGGCATAGGCTGAAATGCTTACAAATTGACAATGGGGATGAATATGTCTCTAAGGAAGTTGAGCAGGTTTGTGATGAGAGGGCATCAATTGACTGCTCCTCCATACACCCCACCCTAAAATATTATTGTTGCAAAATGCATAAATAGGACTTTTGAGAAAACTGTCTATAATATGCTTAATTAAACAGGCTTACCATGGTACTTTTGGGTTGAGGTTGTTGCTACTACTGCTCATTGTTGGGGGTAAATGCGCATGTGTCTAGCCACTCGTGTATTTTACTCACACACCTATACATTGCAAGTGACTAGTGTCCATCACTATCACTTTATTCTTTATTCTTTTAGTGACATTTGAATAAAGGGAAGGTCAATCACACATGGTAATTGTTGGAGTTCCCACATTTCGTGTCTTTCTCTTTCTTGCTCTTGCTTCTTCCACCATAGCTCTTGCTTCCACTTGTATGCTTTCACTTAAGGACTCATCTCCCTTCAACTAGTGAATATAGAGCTCAAGATCAATGCCCAATGCTGAATACAAGTGTCATGAGGTGTTGCCAATGCTCATCAAGGTTGTCAAGAGTGCCAGGAACCATTTAGAGTCTAGAGTAGTTGTCAAATTGATTTGGGAAGATCATGCTACGAACATGCGCAGATCACATAGCGTGTCTTGGGAATACTACAAGGTGTGCTCATGCAAATGGGGGGCAAGGCAAGCTCCAAGGGTTGCCAAGGAAGGCTTGGAAGAGGTCCAATGTAGTTGGAAGTACCCTAGAAGACATAGAGTATCAAAAGCATACCCTTGAATGAGAAGCTGAGGACTAGGCTTGAGCTCATAGGAAGATGTCTCTGATACAATTTGAAGGGAGGTGAGCCCTTAAGTGGAAGGACGCAAGCAAAAGAAAGAGCTATGGTGGAAGGAGCAAGAGCAAGAAAGAGAGAGATACGAAATGTAGAAACTCCAATTGTCACCATGTGTGACCGGCCTTCCCTTTATTCAAATGTCACTAAAAGAATAAATAATAAAGTGACAGTGATGGGCACCCGTTTCCACCTGCAGTGTATAGGTGTGCGGGTAACTAATACATGGTGTAGGTACTGCCAATGCAACTAATACACGGGTGGCTAGGTAGATGGACCTTTACCCCCAATATTCATCTCATTAATAAATCCCCATACATTGCTTTTGGTGGTAGAGTTGCAAAGGGGGTACCTTCCTCATATGTACACTTTTGAGTCTTTGGATATGAGACTTCTGCCATATTCCCAAAGACAAGCACAATAAGTTGGCAAGAAGTCCATCAAATGTATCTTTGTTGGATATCGTGATGCATGTGAGATGGGCTATCACCTTTGGGATCTGTAGGCTTGGAAGGTTATTTACAACCAAGAACTTATATTCCATGAGGAAAAGATGCATATGAGACCAAAGCAAGTGAGTGGGGTATGCATGGTGGTCTCCTATTATAGTACACCCATCCCCAATTCGAAAGCTTGCAGCAACAGTTTTGTTGATAATATAGTGGCCTAGGATCCACTTGTTGTGCAGGATCATGATAATGCACATTGAGGATACATCATATAGGCCGCACATCTAGCTTTGAGGTGCTCCGCTAAAGCCTCACATCCTCTTGATAATTTTGAGTCCTCTATGCATTATGTCATGGTAAGTCAGATGATGAGAAGGGCGAGATAGCCAAGATCCTATATGCATCTATGGTGGGTAGCTTGATGTATGCCATGATAGCCACTAGACCTAACATAGTATTTGCAGTGGGAGTTATGGATTATTATATGACAACACTCGACAAGTGACATTGGACACCATGAAGGGTATCATGAGATACCTTAAGGTCATTGCGAATATGTGCATTTGTTATGGTGGCTAGGATATTGAAATCATGGGCTACACGGACTCTGATTATGCACGATATGTAGATAATAGAAAGTCCATATGCAACTATAGTTTTGTCTTTATTAGAGATGGTGTTTCTTGTGTGTCAAGGGCATAGAAATATAGGTCTTGTCTACTACCAAGGACGAGTATATTGCAGTCTAGGACTTTATGAGTGCCATTCAGTTTTGGCATGTAGCACGGCCTTTCATATGAAGACCAAGCACATTGAGATATGTTATCTCTGCATCAAAGAGGTGATAGAGGACAAGCAGATAGAGCTTGTCAAGATCTCAACTAGTGAGAATCATGCAAATTCTCCCAATGGAATGTTATGCCTTTCTTACGAAGATGATGAATGTAGGGTGAGATGATGTCTTTTTCTCATCTTGTTGTGCTTCTATGTACACTTTGTACTTTGTCACTTTTTTCTTGTTTTCTCCACACTTGACCACCATAAATGATTTTAGTGGCTATATGTCGCCAAATGGCTATACTTTTATTTTTTTAAGGATTTTTTTTTTGAAATTTGAGTAGATTGAGTTATAACTCCAAAATTTTTTTTTGGCCAACATTTCTGAAGTATATCGAGATTTTGAAGGCTCTTTCGCCATTCATGAAAAACAAATATCAATAAGAAATATATTAAATTTGCCACAATATTTATAAGTTATGGGATATATATAGAAACATTCGTCACATGTACATATGTACTCATACACATAGTACATACATAAACACATGTCACATACTACTTATCCTCGCTCCTTCTTTACATACTCGTACACATGAATATTAAATTTGCCATAGTATTTATAAGTTATGGATATATATAGAAACATGTGCCACATGTACCTATGTACTCATACAAATAGTACATATGTAGACACATGTCACATATTACTTATCCTTGCTCCTTCTTTGCATACTCATACACATAACTCACACACACCCCTCCACACACACACATTACTCAATAGTATATCTACTCTTGTATTCATACATACATATATACAATTCTTAGAACCAAAAGGTTTGAGGTACTCATGGTCCAATAACTTGAGCTAGTCAGATCTTTGAAGCATGCATCTTGAAAGTTGCAAAGGAAGACATAGCTCTACCTAAAACCCATAAATGTTAAGGGACTTCCCCTCTTCATAGACTTGAGCACAAATAATACCTCCCCTTCAATGAATGGTTTATCCAAGAGCAATCCAATTTCAACAAGAGGTGCCAAGGACTCTCTCCATTTCCACATCTAAGATTTTAGCAACACACTAGGACTAATCAACAACACTTTTGGGCTCAACTTCGGCTAGCATTGAGAGATGCTTGTGGAAAACATTAGTATATCCTAGTCATCAGTAAAGGTGCATCTATTTTTATCCTAAATAAATGTGATAGTCTCTCTTTGATGCTTAGCTTTGAGAGAATTGAGACTATCACTGATTGCAAGAAATGCGTAAAATGGTCACAATGATGAAGCTATAAAATGCTTTGATAAGATGCAAGATTACCTTTTTCCATCTCAAAGCCAACATGGGCCCGTAAAACCAATAACCACCGGCATGCATAGGGGGACCCATGTGTGTATTTATCCACAACCCACTACATGGGTGCCATAATATCATCTTGCTTCATCATGATTCATAACAAAACCCCCCTCTCTCTATGGGTTTAGAGCGATTTTTTTTTTACAACAAAGATTGCTATGGTGCAAACCATTTGGATTGGCCAAAAGAATAGGTTCTTATTAATCGATTCTTCGCTTGAGCTAAGTTTTTCATGACCTACTAGGCGATTTAAACTTTTTGACGTTAATGGATAAAAGGAAATAATTCTACAATGATATTTAGATATGAAATTGAACATGTGATAATCAACCCATACACTCCCTCTCTCAAAATTAAAAAACACGAATTAAAATCACACACACATACCCCTCTTTTCTTTCTTTTAATTTTTTTTTTCATAAAGTCTTCCCCCCCTTTTCTCAAAACCAATCTCTCTCTCTCTCTCTCTCTCTCTCTCTCTCTCTCTGTGCCTAGTCATGCATTACTTCTGATGTGCTGTAATGGTGGTCTTCACACTAACTCAATATTCACCATGTCATTTTCTTAAGGCCTTCCAATACGTCATCTTTCATTTTCGGTTGCCCTCCCTACTGTGTAGTCATGTGTGTGGTCTTCCTCAGCAATTGTAGCACACCTAGGCTATATGCCATCATTGTTTAATCCTGCAAAGGCTTCTAACTATGAGAATATTATTTTGAGGGGCTTGGAAGGAGATTTATATGTGGCCAATAAATTTGTGAACATGTACTACAAATGCTACTCCCTTTTGCAGAAGCACAGCTGGTGTTTTTACTAGTTCCAAATGTGGTCACATGGAATGCCATGCTCGCTGGGTATGTAGAACATGGGCCTTGTGAAGAAGCCTTGAGATGTTGCAAAATGATGTAGCTGCAAAGCATACCTGTAGATACTATTACATTTGTCATGTATTTGAAAGCTTGTGGGACTTTGGGGGCATTAAGAGAGTAGGCTAGGAAATACATAGTGAGACTAAGAACTCAAGCTTAGGAAATGTGTTGGTAGACATGTATGGGAGGTACGGTTCTGTTGCAAAAGGTCCCATGTTTTCAATAGCATGTTGAAAGGAGATGTTGTATCACAGACTGATCTAATGAATACATATTGTCAGAATCATGAGGATGACAAGGCTTTACAATGTTTTGAGGAGATATAAGAGCAAGATATGTTTGTGGATGATGTAACTTTTGTCCTTTGCTTGATGTCTTGTGGCATTTCACATGCCTAGATAAAGGATGACATGTGCATGGTGAAGTTTTTTAGAGTGGGTTTGACATTAGGAAAAAAATGAACTCACAAATGGGCCCTTAAAAATATTATAGTTTAAGATGTAGAACTTTTGGATTATCCAATAGGAAGGCTAGATGTTGACATCCATGGAGGGTGAGTCTTCTCTCTCCAAATCTTGGGTTTTTAATTTAAAAAAGGGATAGTGGGGGATTTAAAAAAAGGGAGAATGAATAGTACACAAAATTGAGTTTCTCTCACCTCGTATTTTCCCCTTTTTTGGAGAATTTTCAATTTTGGTTTTTTTTCCTCTCATGAAATTAGTTGACACAAAAGTTGAGCAACATACCAATTTTCCTCTCTTCTCTATACTCGTGAATTTTCGTCTCCATTGAAGCTCCCTAGTAAGAGTAATTAGGGTTTTGAGCGTTCTGCTTACCTCTGCACTTTCTTCTCCATCCAGCTCCAGATTTTGGGCAAAACACATGTGCCCATCTCTCTTTGCATTGTCTTTTGTTTGCTATTTTTTCAATAGGGTTTGATGTCGTTTCTCACTATTATTGTTGTTTTATGTAGAGGTTGTTTTGCGCAAGAGGCCCATGTGCTCATCTCTCTCTCTCTCTCTCTCTCTCTCTCTCTCTCTCTCCTTTCTTTCCCCCCTCTCTCTATGTGTTGTTTCTCTTTTATGTTGTGTTTTCAATATAATTTGATATTGGTTCTAATTATTGTTTTCTTGCAAAGTTTATTTGGAGGAAGAGACAAAATGTGTTAATCTCTCTCTTTGTTTAGTTTTTTTTAAAATGCTATCTTTTCAATATAACCTGATGTTTGTTCTACCCTTGTTATTGTTTTATTGCAGAGATCATTTTGGGAGACATTGCATAAGTGCTCATCTGTCTCTCCCTCTCTCTTTCTCTTTCTATGTTTCCTCTTTTCTACTGTTTTTTCAGTATACCTTCATGTAAATACTAGCTCTTGCTATTGTCTTTTGCAGAGATCAATTTGGCCAAGATTGGATAGGTGCTCATTTCTTTCTCTCTCCCGCGTACTCACACACTTTCTCTTTCTTTCTCTTTGCATTTTTCCTTTTCTACTATCTTTACAATAGCGGTTGATGCTAGTTCTAACTTAAGGATTAATTGTTGTTGCAGCACTTAACACAAGGTAGAGTAGAGATTTTATAGCTCAATTTATGGGTAAATCTGCCATATTTTGTGGTGCCAAAATTTATTCATTTAATTAGTGACTTTTATGTTTGATGGGACTGATGTTTTCTTTTGTCCATCATTTGCAATGGGTTTGATCAGTAAGGATTCAATCTTATCTTCAACAGATCAGCTTTTAGGTAAATTTGCCCTATTTTGTGTTGCTTCTATTCATGCAATTATCTAAATATTTTTTATTAAAAGAGATTCATGCATGTATTTTTGTTAAAAGGGATTCATGTAGGTATTTTTTTGTACATACAGGTATTGTACAAGGTTTAGGTGAAGCACATAATTCTCGATCGACTATTTTGATGTGGTGAGTGATTCCTTTGTGCTAGATTATATGGATATGCTAGAAGTCAATGGTTCAAAAATCCTCTAATTTATTGGTCTTGTGTGTTTGTTCGGATCTCCATGCCAATTGGAAATGATCCATGAAACTCTTGTATCATATCATCCATATAACACACAATGTGTTGAGTCATAGAATATCTTAGGTGTCAATCCAATGTGCCTATTAAGATTTCATGCTATATGGATGCTATCCTTGTAACAACTACTCTATAATATCCACGTTTCATACAATGTATAAAGTCAAATCAGACTCCTATTCATTCTAATGAAATTTATTTTTGCAAAATTCTCTGAGTATTATGGTGTTATTCTTTCCATTATATTTCATGTAAATGATATGATTAATGTGATGCCTTGAAATTGAATCTACACTTTGTGTTGATGTACATATCCACATGCATTTTGATATCAATGTTTGTGTCTATTTACAAAAGTGTAAACATCTCTTAATGCCATGTTGATTTGTATGGCATATTGGGGATTACTAGACAGACTTAAAATGCTTATCATTTAGGGGTTAATATATGCTTCTTTACATCTAATGCCTAGGTTATAATTCCTGAGAGAAGAACAAGCATTCTCTCGATATAGAAGTACATAACAGAAAAGATGCAAAAGGGAATTGGATCACTAATATGTATCATTGCTCGTCTTGGGTACATATGCATCCAAGTATGAAGGGAGCTTTCAGGGTGAAAGCATCTGCAATTGCAGATGTATCAAAGCATTGGAAGGGTAAAATTTTAGATATTAGACAAAGGAATGTTGATTCTCACCTTGGAACAGATGCGTTGGTACAACATGTATTCATGCAAAAACAAATACATATTGCGCCCAATGTGCCCTTTCAACGAAACATTGCAAACAATAAGTATTTGCAACTCATTGAGAATGAGAAATTTCAAGATATTTATGTAAGTACTTGTCTAGTATTTACAGAAGTATACCCTTCGGATTGCTGTGAGTGGCAAATGTCGAGAGTTTCATAGGTTCTTTTAAGTGTTACCACCTCGAAATTGGTAGACTTCTCTTTGAGGGGCATACAACTAAGCAGCTTGCAAAGGACCTTGTTTATTTCTATGACTCCAAGTGCATATTGTCCAAGGGGGGTTCAAGAATATGGAACCCTTGAGTCTATACACATACCGAATCTCCATAGCATAGAATGACCATTGTGTAGTAGTGACATTTTGCACATGTGTAGCACAAAAATTTTAGCAGACATATTGAACTCTATGAAGCCAAGCACCGGCTCAAAGAATGTACATCTAAGCTTGTTCATACCAATTGCAATTTTTGCACATATGTTCAAGGAATGTAAGGGTAAAGTGTATCAGAGGATTATGTAACAAGGATTCTAGGCAAAACTTGGACATAAAAAATGCCTCACAGTCCTGACATAGTAGTGGAGTGTCGAGCCACAACAACGGGCATGGCTTTCAGGTAAACTTTTTCTCTCTTGATTGAGTATTATGTTACTTTGGGATGGATCGGCTAACTTTCCTTTCCAATTATAGGTACTTTGTCACACGACAGACTTTATACCTAGTGTTCAAGTATCGTAGATGCAGGATGCTCAAGGATAAATGGTTGTGCCTTGATCAAGACATGCATGAAAGTACACCTGTAGATGTTACAGTCATTTGTGAGGGCTGCAAGCCCCAAGTGTTGCAAATGGAGAATGATTGGCACTTGAGTATAATGCACCATGAAATTACAATGTTAATGCAGAATCCACCTGTTAGCTTCTATTTTAAACTAGATAGCAGGAAAATTCGAACTCAAGCTGAGGATACTATTACCAGTGGAACGTGTGTGACTCCACATATTTTAGAAATTGTAGAGTCTCCCTAAAAATCCCAACACCACAAGTTGTAATATCCAACACTTGTAAAATTTTGGATTTTTGTGCCAATATAATATTGTCACTTTCAAACTTGCAATATTTAGAAATTATGGTATTTATGCAAAATCATACACTTGTATAAACTTTCCACATCAACACATTTACATATACATGCAAACTTTACAAAGACGTAAGTAAAGCCATAACTAAATATCATATGCGAATAGCCCTTAATGATTTAAAACTTAAGGTTTTTAAGGTAGAACTAGTTTAGTTCTTGTTTCATTGTTCATTTCACACTTTCTCTCTTCATCTCTTTATATCCACCACATCCCTCCTATCTGCTACGATGGATGCTCGTGCACACTTTGATGAGTGGATTCACAAGACTATCTTTGCTAGCCAGGGTGACGAGATATTTTAGGTTTTCTCTAAGAACTTCAACCTTGAAAGCATGCTCTCATCACTGGATCCACCCTTTAGGTTTTGGAAGTCTTTGTGAGCACCATTGCTACCTATACATACTCCATCGCGGGATCCGACATGAGTTGGGTGCCTTCGAAATAACTCATGGTATTTTGGGTAGGGAAGAATCACCAAAGAGTGGTGAATAGGTGTCTAGCTCACATGGATCCTTCACACAGAGTATGCATTGTTCCCATGGACAATACTCCAGGTACAACACCTTTGGATCTAGTGGAGTGTGATTGCGCATTGACAATTTACCTCCTTGCATTGGATATACCCCTAGAGGAGGAGAGAGATGAAGATACAACTCCACAGGTTGTTGCTATCACATATATGGGAGAAGAGCCGATTAAAGAGCTCATAAATGTTGAAGAGGAACATCGGGTGGTGGCAGAGCAAGGGTTGGCTCTCATGGTGCCATCTTCTTTAGAAGAGCCACAAGTTGACAAACCTAATCTTGCCTCCTTGATGCCCATTGAAGTAGATGGTGTACAATACTTGCTTCTGTCATATGTGCTACAATACTTGGAAATGAAATAAGAAGAATTGTTTTCCATCCTAGTCAAGGACTTGATGGAAGACATGATCGATTATGATTACATGGATGTACATTCGACAATGGCAAAGATTGGAAGATATGATGGCACAAGCTTAGATACAGTGAGTACCATCATAGCAACATAGGAGCATATTACCTCGGTTGAAGAAGATTACCTTGTGCTGGATGCTAAATTTGAAGCACTACAACATGATCTATTCGAACCAAGGCCCCAACTTCCTACCAAGGAGTTTGTAGATCCCTCTGTCCAAAGAGGTGTCTTGCTGACACATGAGGAATTGAAGATACAAGATGATTTGGAGAAGGTGAGATTTCTAACTACCATATATTTTTATGTGATGAAACTTGATAATAGGGTGCATCGGGTCCCTCGGAGTCCACCGGTAAGATCTTGGCCAAAAATATTTTTGGCAAATGCCAAACTTTGGACAGGGCAATTGTAGGCATGATTTATTGCCAAGATCTTACTGGTGGACTTCAGGAGACCCGATGCACCCTACCGTCAAGTTCCGTTGCTTTCTAATAACTCTAGGTTAGTTGCTAAATATATTTTTTGATTTGACTTTATCATTTAGGACATACTATATATAGATGAGTTTGCATCAAGGCAAGGAGAAGCTCGACATGCAAATTGACAAAAGGATTCAGCTCTAAAGGAGTACATTGGCAATCTCATTGCAGACTTGGTGGTCTTCCATAAGAAGTGCTCACCACGAGGGCAAGAAACAATCATGAAAATTCATGCTTTGACCAAGTTTGGACCTTTTTGAGCAATACTTGTGACATTTAGCTTGGAGAAGGTGGTGCTAGTCATAGTCAAGCGGTCAAAGCTTCTTTACTTGTTTGACCAAATGCGTGGTGGAGCAATGTGTATGCTTGCTACATTAGGTGACCTTGCTAAAGTGTTAGATCCGTTGGAGAAAGAGTTGAAGGGGAAGAGTGTCATTTTGAAGCCAAAAAGAAACTTCTATTTTCATCGGAAGGTGGCTCCTCCTCTCCACAGATGAAAAAGCCAAGGAACGAATGAGAGTTCTTGTTGACCATCAACTTTTTGTATCTGCCATCACTATCAGTCATCGCATGTATTTTTCTTGATGAATATAAGATATTTTACTTTGTCCCTATAAATATATATTTATTGAATAAATGTGTGGTTCATGTAACTGTGACGACAATGTGTGGTATGTGAATGATGAATTCGCATACGTTAACATAATCCAATTTAATTATGTCAACGCGTAGTACTACACTTGCGATTGTGCATAGGCAATAACGTAACTCATATCTATACGTATTACTACTTTCGATACATGTGTACGTTTAACATAAATTAAGAGTCATGCGTTTCAAGAAACAAAACAAAAACAACTTTACCCAATTATTTAAATTTAGTACACATTGCATGAGATATTATGTATATATATATATATATATATAAATATTCCAATGTGGCAGAGTATACAAAATTTTTTGGCCTTTCAAGATGCTATGGTGCTATAACACTCATTGCAAAACCTTGCATCATCTAATAACCTATGGAGGAGTCCCCTTGCCGTGTCGAAGGCAAATAATAAAGTTTATTTCTTTATCTGTGATTGTGACACGCTTTGCATGGATGGCCGATAGTTGTGTACTATCGAACAAGTCAATGAGAAACCCCTTTGCAGGGCCTCCATAGCTGCAACAATCCACCTTCCTGCTGGTGGGCCATCCCTCACTTGCACCCAAAATCTTCATATCCCTTTCAGCTCCAAGTCCTACATGACTTTCCGAACAACCTTATGAAAAGATCTTTTCGGGGTGAGAAGCTCATATCTGCGTTGGATTCTCCTTATCTCCCAAAGGGCGATAGTGCATGGTTACCATCTCCTCTTCTTCTGTGGTGGTCGTTGTGCTCTATGGGGAGTACTTGTTGCTGCACTAGAGGAGTGGAGCCCCAAGAGGAACACTAAGAAAAAGGGAATTCTCTTGCAAGAAAATCTATCTTGTAACATCAACAAGCTTTTATTTCATTCTTTTGATAACCAAAACAAAGAAAACAACAATTCTTCATGCAACATCATAGTAGATATCTCCCACGGATTTGATAGAATCAACCATAATCTTCAACATCTTCATAGAATCCATCAATAGAACAAATAATCTATAAGAATACACCATTTTTGAATGGAAATCAATCACATAGTATTCATCTTCAATGTCTTCATAGTTCTCTCTCTCAATCTCTCATATACAATTACACTGTTTTGATAGAATTGACTATCTCTGGCTCTCTCTCTCTCTATCAATAGTACATCATATCCTCACTACAATACTCTCATAATAACTCTCAATAATTCTTTTTAGGTCATGGATGCACCTCCCAAGAGGAATGTTTGATATGAAGAGTCACCAGAGCCAGTACAATGTCTTTTCACAGCTCACTACTGTCATTGTTACTCAGTCTTCTCTTCAGTCTTTAACAGTTGCTTCTTCCACTTGTTTTAGCTCTTTTTAACTTAGATTCATTCTTTCCAAAAGTTAGAAAACTTTTTCAAAGTCACACATACATTCTACAGAACACTTACAGAAGATCTATAGAATAGTTATAGTACAGTACCAGAGTAGCTACAGTACAGTTACAATACAAAGACAGAGCAGCTACAAAGGCTCTACAGAAGGTCTACAGAGGGTTACAAAAGGTCATCAGAACCTCATTACTCATACTCAAACCATTCCAAACTATCAAAAACTATTCAATAGGCTTCCAAAAGATCTCAATCTTCATCAATCATCAATCCATGCTTCATAAGAAGACAATCATAACAAAACAGAAGCTATACAGAACCAATCAAAACCTCAATAGAACATCATAGAGCTTCATATCTTCACTGAGAATCATCATGAACTTTCAAAAAATAATCAATATCATCCAAAACACTCTCAAACGCTTCCTTTAATAACCATACATCACTCTAAATCCATAAAAAATCAATCATTCAAACCTCAAAAACAACAAAAATCAATCAAAAATTCGATCTTTTTCCACTCTCAACATATCCCCACACTTAGAACAGAAGCGTCCTCGCGATCTAAGGAAAAGAAGAATATAAGTTCATTAAAGAGCTCAATTTTATCTTATGTAGGATCTTCAATAGTCTCACCAAACCACGACCCCAACTTATCACCTATATCTGATAGAAAAATACTACTAAAGGAAAACTTCGTTATTCATTAACTCATCTGATTAATAATTTAAAAGCCATAACAAATTTGTAAAGGATATGAGAGGTTCTCTTCAACTTTGCACCATAGGCTTTCCATCCACCATCAATCGTTTGAAAAGAGCTCTTGAACAAATTATTCTCAATCAGCACGAACTCATCACATACAATTATTACAACACACATAAACACTAGTACAACCATCTGAATGACGCCTCCAAAAAGAGAGATATATCTATAATTAAGAATCATCCAAAATACATTGCAAAGGCATCAATGAAGGTGATCCCTTTTGAAGGCTTGGTGGTTTCGAAAACGATCCATAGAGAAGGATTCATCTACAAATGTCTTTGGAGGATTTTGAAAGAACTACATGCAGCACATCCTTTCTAGCAAAACAAGGTATCTGCTAGGTAGACATAGGGCATGAAAATATAGGACATCCAACTGGTGGGAGTCAATGTTCACATTGAAATTCATACAAAGCTTTGGAATGGCCTTTTGATCATTATGGGAATGCCTATGCATGTATGCTAGATACCAAGCAAAATGAGCTGTCAATCTCATTGAAGGATCTAGAGATTGTGAATATTGATGAGCAAAATGGAGGTAGTTCTGGCATAATTGACAGGCAGTAGTTCAATCTCCTGGAATTATTGGCCAGTTTATCTGAGGTCTAGTAAGAGAATCAGTCGAGCTCCATCCTCTTCTTCTTGGAATCTGCTGATCAAACCCTTCGTACTCACTAACCAATTGAGGGTGTTGAGAAATAGAAGTGGCAGGAGATGGAAGTGGAATAAGTAAAAGAGGATGAAGAGAGGGGTAGGCAAAATCATAAAAGGAGGAATAAGCTAAAGAAGGAGTGGCTGAAAATTTAAGGGAATCAGTTAGGAAATGTGTTAATTGATAAACAACAAAAGTAGAAGGTATATGAATAGATGGAGAAGGGCATGGTGGAGAAGGGGAAAATACTCTATCTTCAATAAAAGAACAATAGGTAAATATGGGAATTTAAGGAAAAGATTGAGGTTGGAAAAGAAGAGGTAAGATTGCTACTAAATTAGTTTGATAAAGGGAAAGATAGATATCATAGCGATGAGCCATTTGTTGGTAGTACAATAGGCTAGGAACAGAGTGACCTAAGATAGGTCTTCTCTGATAGGCATAAAAAAAGGTTGAATCAAATGGATGGTAACTCATCACACAAGGATGGATCATCTGGAATCAAGGGGAATGAAGCATCCACGAAAGTCGCAAGTTCTGCTTTCGTTATAGGCTCAAAAGCCAGTAAGAAAAAATAATCTCGATTGACCAGCGAGACATACTGGATAGGAGGAGGAGCGTGAGCTGCCATTCAGATGGAAAACACACACACCACAACACAGACAATCACAAAGAACGCTTGTAAAACAACCAAAGGGCTATAAAAAAGAAATCAATCAAAAGAAGGACACACATATAGAGACGTAACTAACCAATTTACCACCCCAAATAACCCACATCCTAGAAAAAATTCGGCATGACCTTTACACATATGCGACCGAAAACTTCATGCGATGCAACAAACAGGCACCTAAAAACCCGTATCAGGCAAGAAAGAAAGAAAAAACTACAAACCGCACCCGTAATCGTAGCACATAGACAAACCATAATACCATAAAAATGTACATCAGGACCTAACCATAACCTTGACCAACGATTTCAACTAAGAGGACTTTACGCGCCCATTCCATGAAGCGTGTTTATTAAAAGGGGGAAAAAAAAGTGCAGTGAGGGGGAATTGTTTTAATGAAGGGTTCATTTTAAGAAATTATTAACAATGGGTGACATTTTATTAGGTTATAAACCTCAATAAGAAAACGACGGTTCCTTCTTAAAATTTTAATTACAACTTATTAGGGTGAAACAGTGCTTTATCGAAACCTGGACTATGATTCCCAGACTGGGTCTCTAAATGCAAATTCATTAATTGAAAATTAAAAGTGATGTGGAGCGCTTTTTTACCAGCACGTATTTTCTTGTGATGATGGCTGGTTCATTTTTATTAAAAATTAAGTTTCCTCTTAAGCATACGTAGTGCGTGCAAAGTGAATGGCTGGTTGATTTTTAAAGTATTAGAAACTATGTGTTTAGCGCGAATGCGCGTGAAAAGGTGGGTGAATATAGTTCATTTTAGCAATTAATTGTGGTTAAGGGGTAATGAAAATGAATAAAGCCCACAAAATAAATACTTGGTAGGGGTGTGCATGCAATAGACTGAAGGCGTACGGAGTAGTCTCCCAAATGCAAGGAATCTAGTCAAACAAAAACAAACACCATTGATTGGAAAAAATAAAGCACCTTAGTGTTTTTGCTTTATTTGGAATTGATTTTTATTTATTTATTTTAATTTTATTTGTTTTTGGTTTTTTTATTTTGATTTTTTGAATTTTAGGTGTGTTTGTATTGTGTATATTGTTTGATTCGATTTATTTAATTTGTTATTTTTTCTTGTTTTATTTTATTTTTTAAAAATAATTAAATCAAAATATATAACACATGAATATGTTATGAAGTGTAAGAGTGAATTTTTAGCCAACTAGCAAGTATCAACAGTGTGTTGTAATTCATCCATGATTTTCCAATTGATTTTTAGGATTTAAAATGAATTTTTACAAAGTAAAGTATTAAAATTAGGGTTTTGGCTTCAAATAATATTCTACCATTTATGCAAGCATTTTTAATCAAGAAATTATTGGCAAAAGAGACAAGGGTTTGTGACAAGGGTTTGTGGAATTTTTTGGAATGTTTTTGGATTTATTTCTGAATTTTTACTAATTTTTAATGAAATTTACTCATTTTTAATGTATTTTTGAATGAATTTTTAAATTTAATTTTTTTTTTGGTAATTTTTTTGTTTTAATTTACACTTTAAAAATATTCCAAATAATTTCAACAATATTGGTAAAATTTCAAAAATTTTTTAATAATTTTTTTGAATTTTAAATGAATTTTTGGATTTTTATGGGTTTTGTGTTTATTTTTATGTATTTTGCGTGTTGGAAAATAAAAGATGGTACCCGAGTTGCTTGTGAACAGTGAAGGATGACTATGTGTGAATGGTAGACTGCAATACTCCACCGCATGGACAAGTCGGAAGCACATCCTCACGCGTGAACACCCGCTAGCATACCCGTACACAGCGAGAAAATAACGGAAGAGAAAAGGCAGGAACGAGGGCTAACTGAGTAGATTAAGTGAATTAGGTTAGCTTAGTCTGAGAAAGTTAATTAAGTTAGTTTAGTTGAGTAAATCAATTAAGTTTGTTAGGTTAGTCAGGTTAAATCTGGTAAATTAGGTTACTTAGGTTAAGTCTAGAAAATTAGGTTAGTCTAGTTAGTCAGGTTAACTAGGTTAGTCTAGTTGGGTAGGTTAAGTCTGGTAAGTCTAGTTAGGCCTGGTTACTTAGGTTTAGTAAGTCTAACTAGGGTTAGGAGTCTAACTAAAGGTAAGTTAATCTAACTAGGGTTAGGGAGGCTAATTGTGATTAGGTCAGACTAACTAGTGTGAAGTTAGGTTAACTAGGGGTTAGGTTAATTAACTGTGGGTTAGTCAATCTAACTAAGGTTAGTTATTTTAACCAAGGGTGAGTCAGCTAACTAGGGTTAATGTAGACTAACTAAGGGTGAGTTAGACTAATTAGGGTTAGGGGTCAATTAACTAGGGTTAGTGGGGGACTAACTAGGGTTAGTTAGCTAGGGTGAGTGGAAACTGACTAGGGTTAGTTAGCTAGGGTGAGGAGGAGGAGAAGGAGGGAGAAGGGGAAGAAGGTGGTGGAGCGCTGCGTTCGTTAGCATTGGGCCGGACATGAGAGACGGTGGCGGTGGCTCCATAGGCGGCGACATGGAGTAGGGCAGCGATCCAGGCACTCGGGCGACGTCAACAGGCGCTGGGGCACCGTTTGTCGGCATTGGGGCGGTGTCACGAACGACAACAGGGTGGCCGAGGAGGTAAGAGAAGAAGCAGGAGAAGGAAGAAGAGAAGGAGGGGGAGGAGGAAAGAAGAAGAAGAAGAAGAAGAAGAAGAAGAGGAAGGGAGAAGGGGAGGAGGAAGAAGAAAGGAGAAGGGGAGGTCGTGGGGATGACAATGGGCCATCATATATGTGTTTTTTTTTCTTTGTTTCTTTCTTCTCTTTTTTTTTTCTTGCTTTATTGTCTTTTTGTGTTGTCTTTTTTTAAAATTTTGGTGTTGCTTTTTTGTTTCTTAAAATTTTTGGATTTATTTATTATTATGATTATGTATTCGCTTGTATTTTTTTCCTTCGTCGTTTTGTGTCCTTGTTTGTTTTTTTTCTCTTTTTTTTCTTTTTCGAGGTGTGTTTTTTTTCTTTTGTTGTGTTTGTTTTTTAATGGAAAAATAAAAATAAAAAAAAAATAAAAAATGGATGGGCAAGAAACACACCCCCATCCTGTGCACATGCGCGGGCAGGGGTAAAAAAATTTGCAGTGATAGGATCAAACGGGGCAGGGACGGTGATGTGCGTATCAGAGACGCCACGGGGGCATCCCGAGGCACGTAAAACCAGAAACAGGTGCGTTCACGCGCGATATGAGAAACGTGGTCACACGCAAAAAATGAATAAGAATTAATAAAATCCAAACCGTTCGTCGGATCGAAAAACCATAAGAAGGGAAAATGTGCTAAGAGATGAGGGGAAAATGATGGAAACATGCAACACCGGGTCCGAGGCAAAATCAGGGTGTTCACATGGGAAAAACGCAAAAAATAGTCCTTAAAACACATACAGATATTAATATCGAAAAATTTGCATATCGAAATGAAGTGTGGAAAGAAGAAAAATTGTGCAAAATAAGGTGTCCAACAACCCTATCATGGCAAAACACAGTTTTGATCGAGATAGGATACGTTCACATGGAAAAAACCCCAAAAATATTCCCAAAAATGGACTCGAAAATTAATACGGGAAGAACTGTGCGTCGGAATAGAGGACAGTAAAAAGAAAAAATGTCTGAAAGAAAGGGATTCACAGGAGTAGTGCATCAAAACTCAGTTTGGGGGAAATTAGGAGGGGTTCACATGGAAAAAACATGAAAAACACATCTTAAAACACTCGAAAAAATTAATAACTAACAATTAAAAACATGAAAAAATTAAAATTAAATTGGAATTCCGGTGAAAACAGGGCATGTTCACATGGAAAAATGTGAAAAATAAGCATAAAAAAGGCCCGCTAGCCTGTGAAAATTAATAACGGATGAATTATGCATCGAAATGATAGGGAGTAAGAAGGAAAAATATCAAGGGGAAGGGGTAGGACAGGGCTGGTACATCAGACCACGGTTTTGAAGCAATAAAGACGCGTTCACATGGAAAACTGTCCATTTTACGGGAATTGCTTCAAAAATTAATAACTTGAGAACCTTCTGTCGGAATAGGGGTCGGTAAAAAGGAAAAATAGGCAGTTTGAAGCAACAAACAGGACTATAAGATTGGATTGGGATTCTGAGTGAATATAGGATGCGTTCGTATGGAAAAAGTACAAAACAAAGGATAAAGAAAAACTGTCAAAGAACAACCCCGGGGACAGGGTGAAATAGCACGGAAGAGGGGGGAAGGGACCCCATTAGGATAGAATGAAGTCATGGCATAGATGCATAATCAGAATAGGGTATATGCCTGGGGGTATACAACATAGACGCACAGGGACGCGTCCCCATGCTTAAGACCTTAGTAGGAAGGGAAATCTGAACATCAAGGACTTGGTATCTCACATTAGACCAACCACAATGTCCCCACACTTAAGACATGATCGTTACTGAGAAACAAAAAGTGTAGGGTTAAGAAAACTTGGCCTATATTACCAAGGAGGAATGTCGACTATCGAGGTTGCGTCTGGTGTTGTTGTGTCTGCTAGAGGAGGTAACAAGGTGTCTTCACAGCACACGTCCTTCATCCTTCATGGTAGGGACCATGTGGCAGCACCCAGGGAGGTAGCTGGTGAAAGGAATCGCAGGAAATTCGTCGATGATGACAAGGGATATTGCACTCAACTCACGATCACTCGAATGGAATAAAAGAGTAGTCACTCGTCCCATTACTAACATCACTCGGGTGAATACTGATGGAAACCTAGATCGCACACCCGTTTTAGGAATCGACAAGGGAATAGTGCATAGAGAGTATGCCATGGTGCATCACTGCGTCCAACCTGTCTAGCATAGGTGCAAGGAGAAAGGCCAGGGAGCCTTGTAGTGCAGTGTACAGAATAGAGTGACGTGTCTTGTGTTAATGGTAGAGACCCAGCCCATGGGTGCATAGGAAAACGGGAACGTACCTGACCCCAATGGTCGCAACGTCCCTTGATCCTCACCTCTCGATAATTGATTAAAGAGCCGCCAGTCACACTCAGCCCACCCTCTGTCTTATGCTCTGTTGATAGATACAAAGGGTAGCCCTTTCCTGAAACCTGTTGATGTAATCCTCACGGTCACTTTTGGAGAGGTTGTATGCCTTGTGCACTTTTGATGGTGCAACTGTGCATCCCACCCTCTGCTGGCATACGGTGCAAGAAGGAAGGCCAAGGAGCCTTATGGTACAGTGCACAGGAACAAATCGTGCTTGTGCATTGAGAGGCCCATCCCGTGCGTGCAATACTCCATTTACACATCTCACCTCTCATTTGATTTAAAGGGAAAAACTGGTCACTCACCGTACCCTCTGTCTCATGCTCTGATAGATACAGAGAGCAGCCCATACACATGTCCCCATCCTGTTAGGATGAAATCTCACATCACTCAAAGGATGGGTGATGAAGATCATGGTGGCTGTTGTTGTCATCAGGATCTTGAAGATGAGGCGTACCTAGGGAGGCAGCCAACAAGTCTCGTACTTCAATAATTTGTAAGAAAAGTTGTTGGTTAAAACGGATTGATATTATAGAGACAGCGCACCAAGGGAGGTGGCTTCAAATTACTTGCTGGAAAGGTTCTGCTGGTGATGAGTCAGCTATCCTGAACTGCGGGGTGTTACCACCTTTTCCACAGTCAGCTTCCCGCCCAAGGGTGTTTCTACCTTTTCTTGGAACGAGGCGTGTTATGACAGGGAATTTCTTCCTTTTTTCCCATAACAGTTTCGTTTGTTTTTGTTTTTGTTTTTGTTTTTTTTTCCATTAAGAAAGAGAATGGTAGAAATACTATGTGTCAGGACCAACCTCACCACTGTTGTTGGATCAGACAAGAAGAGAACAAGGTCGGGTTGAGATGTTTCTACGAGGGGGTAGCAAAACGAGACCACCTCATGAGGAGAATCATAAGGGCTATCAGAAGCACAATGAGAAGGACAGTGTGACGCCCAAAAGGGAAAGGGCAGATCGACTGTGATTGTCAAGATTCCCAGGGAGGGAAGTACATCTTCATGCAATAGCCATTGATGAAGAAAGGATCATCAGAGGCATCAACAGTCTGTACCTGAACAGAGCCGTTAGGATTGACAGCAAGTACCTTGTACAGAGCCATTCACCATTGTTGAAGCTTGCCAGGAAACTTGCCAAATCTCAAATCATAGGCTAGGACAAGATCACCTTCTTTGAACTCCTTGTGCTTGATGAAATTGTCATGATAGGCCTTGCGTCGTGCTTGAGTGGTTTCCACACACTCCACTGTTGTTGGATCAGACGAGAAGAGAACAAGGTCCGGTTGAGATGTTTCTACGAGGGGGTAGCAGAATGAGACTGCCTCATGAGGAGAATCATAAGGGCTATCAGAAACACAATGAGAAGGACAGTGCGACGCCCAAAAGGGAAAGGGCATGTCAACTGTGATTGTCAAGATTCCCAGGGAGGGAAGTACATCTTCAAGCAATAGCCATTGATGAGGAAAGGATCATCAGAGGCATCAACGGTCTGTACCTGAACAGAGCCGTTATGATTGACAGCAAGTACCTTGTATAGAGCCATCCATCGTTGTTGAAGCTTGCCAGGAAACTTGCCAAATCTCGAATCATAGGCTAGGACAAGATCACCTTCTTTGAACTCCTTGTGCTTGATGAAATTGTTGTGATAGGCCTTGTGTCACGCTTGAGTGGTTTCCACACACTGTAGGGCCATCCGCCATATCTCATCCAAGCATTCCAAGTGTAGGAGACAACGTGAAGTGACTCATCATCTCCCAAGCATTCTTTAACTGCCACTTGCAAAGAGGGTAATTCCAGCCCAATAGGGAAGATGGCTTCTATACCATACACTAACTGGAAAGGGGTCTATCCTGTAGCTGCCTTATGGGAGGTTCTGTATGCCTAGAGGGCCTCTGTAAGTTGATCGTTCCAATCAGGACGATGTGCGGCAATCGTTCTTGTTAGAACTGAGCAGAGAATGCGATTGGTGACTTCAACTTGGCCATTGGCTCCGGGTTAATAAGGAGTGGACTTGCAATGGCAGATCTTATACAGCTTAGTCAGCTCATCCATGCTTTTGTTAAGGAAATGAGTACCTCTGTCACTTACCAGCTCAAGGGGACTGCCAAAACGGGTGATAATATTCTCGTACATGAACAAGGCTACACTGTTACCATCATCCCGCTTCAAGGCTTTAGCTTTACACCCTTTTGTGACATAATCTGTACATACTAAGATGTATCTATTCTGCTTCCGTGTGGTGGGTGGATCAATGGGAATATTTTTCACATTTTTCAATGTGAATATGCCCTGTTTTCATCGGAATTCCATTTTAATTTTTCCATGTTATTAATTTTTTCGAGTGTTTTCATCCAAAACATGGAGTCCCAAGAGGAACACCAAGGAAAAGGGAATTCTCTTGCAAGAAAATCTATCTTGTAACATCAACAAGCTTTTATTTCATTCTTTTGATAACCAAAACAAAAAAAATAATAATTCTTCACGCAGCATCATAGTAGTTATCTCCCACGGATTTGATAGAATCAACCATAATCTTCAACATCTTCACAGAATCCATCAATAGAACAAATAACCTAGAAGAATACACCATTTTTGAATGAAAATCAATCACATAGTATTTATCTTCAATGTCTTCATAGTTCTCTCTCTCAATCTCTCATATACAATTACACTGTTTTGATAGAATTGACTATCCCTGGCTCTCTCTCTCTCTCTCTCTCTCTCTCTATCAATAGTACATTATATCCCCACTACAATACTCTCATAATAACTCTCAATAATCCTTCTTAGGTCGTGGATGCACCTCCCAAGAGGTATGTCTGATATGAAGAGTCACCAGAGCCAGTACAGTGTCTTTTCACAGCTCATTACTGTCACTGTCACTCAGTCTTCTCTTCAGTCTTCAGCAGCTATTTCTTCCACTTGTTTTAGCTCTTTTGAACTTAGATTCATCCTTTCCAAAATTTAGAAAAATTTCGCAAAGTCACACATACATTCTACAGAACACTTATAGAAGATCTACAGAACAGTTACAGTACAGTACCAGAGCAGCTACAATATAGTTACAATAAAGAGACAGAGCAGCTATAGAGGCTCTACAGAAGGTCTGCAGAGGGTTACAAAAGGTCATCAGAACCTCATTACTCATACTCAAACCATTCCAAACTATAAAAAACTATTCAATAGGCTTCCAAAAGATCTCAATCTTTATCAATCATCAATCCATGCTTCATACAGAAAACAATCAGAATAAAACAGAAGCTATACAGAAGGTATACAGAACCTCAACAGAACATCATAGAGCTTCATATCTTAACTGAGAATCATCATGAACTTCCAAAACATAATCAATATCATCCAAAACACTCTTAAACACTTCCTTTAACAACCATACATCACTCTAAATCCATCAAAAATCAATCATTCAGACCTCAAAAATAACAAAAATCAGTCAAAAATTTGATCTTTTTCCACTCTCAACAAGAAGGCTCCACCTTGTGCTCTTGGTGGCATGCCATGGTGTGAGGCCTTCCCATGGCCAAAATGGTGGCATGCTTGCTTGGTGCGTGCCATGCAAGCTCAAGGAGGGCAAGATGGAGAAGAGACAGAGGTTGGGGGTGTGAGAATAGAGGAAGGAAAGAAAGCAAGATGTGAAAATCAGAAGAAGAATGAACTTTTAATCCATTTAAATCCCAAAATCGGGTTAATGAAGCTTCATATGCACTGTCCATCGTGTGATCGTAAATCCATAACCTTTTGCCGGAATGCGATGAAACTTCAGACGCATGCTCATTAGGTGGCCAAGAGCCCAAATTATTTTTTTTTGGAAAAAAAATACATGCAGACCCCTGGTCTAAAGTCTCACATCTGCAGTAAAAATTATCCCACGCCAAAATTATGGATGGATTGATAATCGAGAAATCAACATCGCAACTACTGGCCCTTAAAAACTTTGCACCACATAGACTATATAGAGACATCAGGAGTAAAGTTTGCAACAAGGAATCATAAATTTTTGCGCATTTTTCCTATTGAAATTGACAATGCTAGAAAAAACTATAAGTAAGAGTTGAAAATACAATGAAAATGCATAGTCAAAGTTGAGAATGATGGACAAGAGTAAAAATTTGTTTCATATTTTAAGAGCATGTACAACATTTTGCATGGGAACATAGTCATATGTCCAATGCACGAGGTGAACACTATAAAAAAAGATAACAATATAAACTATGATTATTTCATTGGAATGGATGCATCCTTCACTGCTTGAAGATTTCTTACAAGTTGGGAGTTATAGTGATGCACTTAGCATGTATTGCACAACATTGAGCATAAGCCATCAAGTTGACTAAAAAGGCCTCTAGAGGACACTGTAGAGCATGGAGACATTCTTTTATGAAGCAATCAGGTCTATCCTGACCTTGTGCCAAAAACCACCTCCTGCTTTCTGTGCAATAGAGGTCTTGCACAATCTCACGAAAAAAGTCTCGAGAAGCTTGCCTTCGAAATGATGAGATCAAAAGAGCGTTGATACCTCTTGATTTCTCTTAGGGCCAATATACCTTGCTTTTACTTGCATTTCTTGTGGGAATGCTGAGGAGGACCCTTGTGAGGGTGGCTTGAGAAAGCTGGTTAGGTTGAGAAGGGGGTGCATCTGAGCTACTTGCTCCAAGGGACTGAACACGATATGGGGCTCTGAGCTGAAGCTTATTTGCAAGTGTCTTAGGCCTAGCCATCTTTCTTGCACAAGAGATATGAGAACTCAATGAATAAGATAGAAAGTGAAATTTTTAAATATATAACCCTAAACTCTAAGACTCATTCACATAGATGCACACACTCTCTTTCTCTCTTAAACTATGAATTGCATTCACACTGAACAGATTGTTCATATTACTATCTTAGCTCTCTTTGAGCCCATTTGTTGCCTTGTCGAAGCATGGATTCTAGCCACTTAGCATGGTTTTCTTTGGAACTTGAAACTTCATAACACACTCTTTTAGTGACACGACGTGATTCCATCATGTTTGCAGTCGATTCATCAACTTCCACCAAGATAGCAATTGCATCATTGGATTGCTACCATTCACCCCTCGACCATGATCGGTTTTTCTTTGGTATGCACCACACGCTATCCAATGTGAAATTTCCATCCCTTGTGTGGACCAAACTCCAATGCTTCCCTGTTCTGCAAAGTTCGGCCCATGTGCCTCAAGGATATGCCACAAAGACACATATAACAAATGAGTAAAACTATGCTCAATAGTTTATACAATTCCTACAATTTTAAAATATTAACTTAGTATGCACCATGTAATGTGTGATAGAGGTTTTGCCCCACACTTCCACTATGTTTTCGTAGAAGTTATACACAACATCAATAAATTCTTGATTATATTCATTGTTAAACACCATCTTGCAAAGTAAGAGAGCCAATTTGTTAAGACTTATCCAAACCTTAGCTTTGGCCAACCTTGGTTTTTCTCCATTATTTTGATCAAGAATTGCAGAATGTAACTTTTTCCACCCATCGTAGTCCTGTGGCCTACAAACCATGACATTCCCTTCCTCATTGATGGGTACTAAGAGAAACTTCCTAGCCTTTGCTCCTCCAAAGTAAGGCTTTTTTGGCAAGTTACCAGATTTTCCTGATTTCTTCTCATCTTTTTCAACCGTCACTCGATGCTTGTGTAGCCCAATTTTTGATAGCACTCGCTCCACATCCTTACATGTTGCAATGGCTTATTTTTCTTGTTGCATCCTATAAGCAAAGCAAATGTATTCATATACAAGGGCTTCTTTTTCTTGTTGCATCCTATAAGCAAATCAAATGTATTCATATACAAGTTTCTCCTTGATTCTGACAAAAACATGTAATGAACAAATGTGAATATGATCCAATGGAATGTTGAAGATGGGCTTCCAAGTGGGATATTCTCTATTGCGCGTTGATGCAGCACTTGCCACCCTTTGTTGCTAGTTCTTCTTTCTATCCTTTCCTTCCTCTATCGAGCAATATAGGCATGGATTCTTTGTATTTGCACCATTGAAGATTCCACACATACATTTTCAAGTTTTCAAGTCTCCTGCAAGATGCCATTCAACCAAGTATTGACCATACCCTTCAACCAAGAGCATCTCACCATGTTCCTGATAATCGATGATGCTTTGAATGCTTGTGCGCGTAAAGAACAGTTGCAACACCTCAAATGTTTCCTTAGGAACTTCAAATGCAACAAGCCACCACACATGACACTCGTATTGAATACTAAAGTTCCCTGCGTTGTTCTTGTTGAATTGTAAAGCTCTATTCATTAAAGTTACACTAACTCTTTCGAGTTTTACTCCTTTGACAACCTCACTTTCATCCAATTTTATAACAAATTGCAATTTACCATTACATTCCTCAACAAACATATTGTAGTACATTACCATTGCTGAGTGCACCTTGTACAAATCTAAATAGTAATTGTTGAGTTCAATAAACTTCACCTCATAGGAATTTATGGTCCCAACCTTTAGTGTCTCCACGCATTGAACATGCATTGGATCTCCTATTAGGTCCCATCGAGCCTCTATTAACTTTGAAGGTTGAGGAAGAGGCACATTTCTATTTCTCTTCAGCACACAACCAAACCAAGCCTTCACACCTTTGAATATCTTTGAGTAAGTTGCTATGCTAATACTGACCTTGTCACAAATGGATTGTGCATCCATAGCTGAGAACTCATTTGACATATCTTTTATGGTGCACTCAATCATCTTTTCCTTCACAGCCTTAAACTTAGGATTGCTCAAAGCATTTTCCAATGTACTTGTCTTCAACAATCTACAAATATATGATCTAACCTCACTCTCACCTAGGTTCTCATTGTGAGCTACCTTACATGCTTTGATATGTCACTTCCACTGGCTGTTATTCACAATTAACTCATTGATTAGTTTCTTCTTTCATTTGCACTCCTATGTTAGCTTGATGTTGATATTTCTCAGGTCGTCCAATTGTGCATTTGCCTCCTCATATGAGATACCAATGTCATGGATAGTGTCATTTAATTGTACCACTTGTCCTATGAGCTGTTGTATATGAAGTTGATGTGCAATGATCATATCATGATAATTTTTTATGGTTGCTTGGCAAGTTATAAATACTTTGAACGCTTGATCATTGAGCCGCCTAGTGTAATCGAGCAACCCATTTTCACCCTTGCACACATACTTCAGCACATTTGTGATTCGTGAGAAAGTTGGAGGCCTATTGTTTAAGGGGTCAATTGGGTAGATTCCCCCATCAACCCACAAGTCCACATGTTTCAATCCCATTTGTCTGTAACTCTACAGAACCTGAGGCTTGACATTGGTATGTTGGGCTCTTTTGAATAATGGGATGCATTCAATCTCTACCTTAATATGTAGCTCCTTATTTCCTGTATTCATTTTACTATTAATAGAAATAGAGAGCCTAATTGGTTTTGTCCCAGGAGATAGAGTGGAGATGCACAGAGAGGCACACAAAGGTGGCAAGAGAAAGGAGGGTGTACGTAATTCACTCTATTAATGAAGCTTGCATAAACACAAAGAAGAGGTCACAATAGAGCCATGAGAGAGTATAGATATAGGGAAAAATAGCTCAAAGATTAGGGATGTCCAAGACTTTTTGTATTTTAGACATTTCTATTTTATCTCCAAAAAGATTTCTAAAAAACACGAAATTTGATCACTTTGTTTGTTTTTTGACCAAAATCTAGAATATAAAAAATCCCCAAAATATCCTAAAAGGAACTTTCAAAATTTTATTTTCCTTGTTCTCGATTAAAAAATCAATAACCTCGTATCTACTAATCATTTTGCGTTGAAAACAAAGCTTCACACTCCCATAGCTATTGAATATAAAATTTGGTTGAAAAATACTTCTTGAATGAGGAGAGAGAAGGAATATGAGTATACTTTATAGATAATATAAAAAAGGCAAAATGAGATTGCAAAAGTGGACAGAGAAGAGGATTATTTTACTATTCTTCTCTCCTCTTTTCCTTGTTTTAAGGAGGAGGGAGGAAGGGCTAAAAGGCCCATTTGTGAGTTCATTTTTTTCCTAATGCAAGGAGCTATCTGCAAAGCAGTGCGATGTTGGTATGTATGGTAGATGTGACTCTCTTGTTGAAGAAGAACAAGTATTTGATAAGCTGTCAGTCACAAACACATTCTCTTGGAAGGCACTCATGGCTGGATATGTTGACCATGGGCATGGTGAAGAGGCCATTGTCACGATTAGTTATGCCTTGAAAGCATGTGCTGCCATAGGAGCAGCTGACAAGGGTTAAAAAACTCATAATGAGATTGTTAGACTGTGGATGTTGGAGGGCAAGATTGTGTTCGGGAATGCTCTTGTGGATATGTATGCCAAATGTTGTGCACTTGCAAAAGCACAAGAGGTTTTGGACTAGCTTCTTGCTTGGGATGTAGTATCTCACAGTATAATGATTCACATAAGCTTGGGATGTAGTATCTCACAGTATAATTATTCACATAAGGTTTGGGCCTACTATATCAAGCAAAAATCAGAGATGTTATCCACTTTTCAATGATTTCTTGCTATGGTTGAGAACTAGTTTAGGCATAGGCTAAAATGCCCACAAGGTTTGATACTTGGGGATGAATATCTCTAAGGAATTTGAGTAGTTTTGTGATGAGAGGAATATTAAGCATCAGTTGACTGCCCTTTATACCCCACCTTAGAATGCTATTGCGAAGCACATGAATAAGACTATTCATGAAAGTGTTCACAATATACTTAGTCAGGCTGGCTTATTAGAGTACTTTTGGACTGAGATAGTTACCACTATTGTTCATCAGATTAATAAATTCCCATGCACTGCTCTTGGTGGTAGAGTTGCAGGAAGGTATGGTCTAGTAAACCTCCCTTGTATGTACACTTGCGAGGGCGATTCTTTGGATGCAAGGCTTTTTGTAATATTCTCAAAGATAAACATAATGAGTTGGATTTGGTTTGTCAAATGCATCGTTCTTGATATGGTGATGAAGATAAGATGGGCTATCGCCTTTGGGATCCACAGGCTCGGAAGGTTTTTTGTAGTCATGATGTTATATTCCATGAGACTAGAGCAGGTAGTTAATATACACAAGATAATCTTTCAAGAAGAGCCTCTTGTTATAGTACAGCTAACCCTAGTTATACAACTTGCAATAGCTAATGATATAGTGGCTAGATCTGCCAGTTGTGTAAGATCATGATGATAGACTAAGAGGACATGCCATATAGATCCTACACCCAACTTTGAGATGCTCTACTCGAGTCTCACATCCTCTTGATCATTTTGAGCTTTGTATACGAGGGATTCACTAGTAGTAATAAGGAGACGTCACTTGCGTGCAAAAAACATATGAAAATGCCCCTTCCTTCCCTTAAATAACCCCCTCCCTTACACTCACGTGGTACCATACGATGAACCCTAGTGGACCCCCTGGGGCTCTGTATGCATTCGGTTTTGGTGACAAATTCAGGTGAGCTGCTCACTTATGAGGAGGCTATGTGTAGAGGTGATAGTCTCTCTGAAAGAGAGTCTTGCAGTTCGAGTTTCACTCACTGCAGAAAAATCATACATAGGATTTGGTTTTCTTCTCGGATGGTAAACATAAATTGCCATACAAGTGGATGTATAAGTTGAAGAGCACCCCTAGTCACCCTAAGCTAGTACACAAGGCATTCTTGATTGCTAAGGATTTTAAATAGGAAAAGGGAGTTAACTTTGATGAGATCTTCTCCCCAGTGGTCATGATGACAACCTTTTGCTTGGTATTGGCCTTGGTTGCACAGATGTATATAAACTTGTACAAGATAGATATTAATATGAATTTCTTACATCGTGACTTGCATGAAGAAATATATATGCAACAACCTAAGGACTTTGAGAAAAAGGACAAGGGATACATAGTGTGCAAGTTGAAAAAGAGTATTTATGGACTTAAGTAGCTGCCTAGGGAATGGTATCATAAGTCTAATGTCTATATACTTTTATGGAGTTATTTTCATAGTGATATAGATCTGTTTCTTTATATGAAGAAGGCATGTTATCATTTTGATGTTATATGTTGATGGCATGCCAATTGTTGGGAGTGCTCATGATGAGTTGGATGCTTTGAAGACTCAACTCAAGAAGAGCTTTGAGATGAAGGACATGGGATATGCCTCTCACATCCTTGGTATGCACTTTATGTGTAATTGATCTAAGGGACTTCTTTGCTTATCATAGAAGGAGTACATTCGTAAAGTCCTTGAGAGGTTCCATATATAGCATGGTAAGCCGATTGGCTACCCATTACTTTCTGATGTGAAGGTCAATCCAGGAAGATTTTGTCCCCAATTAGATGATGAGAAGGGCGAGATAGCAAAGTTTACACATACATTTGCAGTGGTGGGTAACTTGATGTATACTATGCTAGCTACTAGACCTTACATAGCATGTGTGTAGGATAAGATGGCATTTATTCCTTGTCTTGTTGTACTTCAATGTATACATCGTAGTTTGTCACTATTTTTTTTTGTTTTCTCTACACTCAAGCATATTCTCCTTTAAGTGGGAGGTTGTTGGGGGCTAAAGGCTACTTGTGCCTAGCCATCTACATTTTCTTGTACTTACGATATGCACACTTGTATATTGTAGGTTGTGGCCACCCATCATTGCCATTTTGTTATCTATTCTTTCTATGACAATAGAATAAGGGAAGACAAGTCACCATTGTGATTGTTAGAGTTCCCACACACCATCTTGCTCTCTCTTACTTGAACCTACATAGCTCTTGCTTCTCACTCTTGCCCCACCTTTCAAATAGCACTTTCATAGTAAGCTAGTAAATTGGATTATGAGAATTTTAGGAACATTAGAAATAAAGAGTTAGACTACTATTTCTTTTTTTTTGCCAATTTTTCAAAACTAATTGACCTTGGTGAGGAGCACAAGCAATTCTAACCACAAAAAATACATCTTTGTCATGAAGTAAGAACAATTCAAAAAAGGCACTCTCCTCTAACATAGGTAGAGGTAAAGGCCAAGCTACTAGTTGCTATGGCAAAATCATGGATAGTATTATGACTCATAAGAGTAGTCTCATACAAGTGTAGAGGCCAATCTCAAGGCAAGGGGAGCCAAAGAGGTTGGAAAGGGATTTTATTTTTGGAAGGAACATGGGAGGAGATTTGGGTAGCTAGCATACGGAAGTGGGCCAAGTCAACACCCTTGGAATATTTTGATTACTTTCATACTTCATCTTGAATGGCTGCAAGATCAAATTTGCTCGATTGTTTGTTTCTTGGCAATACTCCAAGAAACCACCAAATCAAATCCTTCCCTTTCCAAAAATGTTTTTATTGAACTCTCTAGCACATGTAGCTTTGAACATTCTTGGCAACTTGTTAAATCTAATTGTTGTGTTTCTCCATGCCACCTATTAGGAAAGCCTTGGTCTTAGACAATCAAGTAATCAATTTGTGGTCTTAGATAAATAATTGTAGTCTTAACTAGGCATGGTTATGGTGAGTCTTGAGTAAGTCTACAGAGTCTTGGTCTTATGCATACACAATCTTAGTCTTAAGAAAGTATTGTCTTGATCTTAAACAAACAAGAAAGTGGTGATGTAGTAGTAGTAGATAGGCAGCACAAAGTTGAGGTCTTAAACAAGTCTAGACAATCATGATCTTGAGCAAGCCTTCCAAAGCTTGGTCTTAGGAAAGCATGCACATGGTGATGTTGTCATAGTAGACTAGCAAGTAGTTGGAAAAATATCAAGAAAGCAAGCCAACCATGGTCTTGAGTAGGTTTAGCAAATTCATTAATCATGCTTGACACAACGTTCAAATTGGCGTTAGAAACAACATGAAAAGGGCGAGTACAAAAACATTAAAAAGACCGTTTCATCAGGCATTAACAACACTTTTGCACAGGTTTCTCTCGAGCATTAACAAACCCTAAACATGTTTGCATAGTGTTTCTATCGTGTTTAAACATGCATTAAATACATTATTAAATCCAATGTTCATCAATGCATTAAATAGAATTTTCCCATGAACCCAAACAAAGTTTCACAAGGTCTGTTGTATGTTCCATGATGAATTTAATAGTGTCTGAAAACCCATTTAAAAAAACATTTAAATTGCAAATTAAAAATGCATATGATTTGCAATGGTTCAAATAGAAATTGATGTTATTCAACAACAAACAACAAAGAAACTCTATATAAGGAAATGATAAACATATAAGCCTTGGAATTTTGAAGAAGAGGGTTCTGTCCACTTTTTGAAAGCTTGCATGCTTTTGATATGAGCACTAGCATGTTATAGCACCTCGAACAAGCTCACACATGCGTGCACACACACACACACACACACACACACACACACACACTCTCTCTCTCTCTCTCTCTCTCTCTCTCTCTCTCTCTCTCTATGTTACTCTCCATTTTCCCTAAACTTGTTGTTTCGTTTTTGTTTTTTTTGACTTTTTGGGATGCCTAAATTCAACGTGGCAAAGTTTGAAAATGGGTGCATGAATACACACATTAAATACACTGTAAAAAGTGTTACTAATTTGCATGTTTGTAATACTTCAACCAATGAACCAACCTCATAATCCTCTAATCAGATGACCTAGGAAAGGAGATCCAGTTCCTTTTACACTAGTGTCATCCCAAATGCTTCAACCAATGAACCAAGCTCATAATCCTCTAATTAGATGACCTAGGAAAGGAGATCCAATTCATTTACATTGGTGTATTCGCAACAAGAAGAGAGGGACCGGAGATTGGCTTTATGTGTGGAGTATTGAGGAAACTATGTTTATACTTTGCCATAGTCACCTCAATTAATGTTCAATATTGATCCATGGATTTGAAAATATGTATCTCAACTCGAGTTGAATGCTAAGGCCTTCAAAAATTGGGCGATCCATATATGGTAACCACACCAAGAAAATCACACTTTAGTTTTTTATGTGAAGACTTCTTAAATGAAAGTATTTTGTTTGCACTGTAATATAATCTGCTTTGCCTCTTCAAAGAAATTTTTTATCATGGACCAACAATTGAAAATATTCAACATAGCATCTAATCTCTAATGTGCTAGTTGACCTAGGGAAAAGAAGATCACACCAATGGGACAATCATTGGTAGGCACATTGTGCTTTCATTGGTTGTGGTCACTCACAAAAGTGACATAATAGTGGAGAAGTAGCAATTCTCAAATAGGGGATACGTCGATGTGCTTCTACGTGGGGCTCTATCATTGGTGCATTTACCCTAACAAATGCAATGACCTAGCTTTCGGTAGGCAAAAAACCCTTGTTTGGACAAAATTTGGTGTTAAGCTACACGTGTAAAACTTCCATAGGCTAGGATATGAGTAGCCCAAAAACCTCGTCATCATACATACCTACAAAACCTCCATGGGCTAGGATATGAGTTGCCCAAAGACGTAAATCATACATTCCTTTTGAGAGACATAAACTTGGTGCCAAATGCATGGACAATAGGTAGCGAGAGGTAATGCCATTAAAGCAAGCGGCACTCTCTCTTTCTCTCTCTCATATTATCATTCTCGGTCGTTCATGCTAAGGCAGGCGATTGTTGCCTATCATCATGAAGCACAAACAATAGGTTATTTCTCACTTCTTCACCCCCAAACCATTGCCTTCGTCGGCCACCACCTCCCCTACATGCTCACCTCCCTGCTCTTTGACCATCCAATGGCCTCCCGCCACGACATCCGCCTCCCTCTGTAGGGTTCATCACGGTTCTAGCACTGAATCCTACAGCAAAAAGCCCCTTGGGCACCACTCATTGAGGAAACAACCTAGCTTTGAACTCACACACAACAACTTTTGGCATGGCAACCCCGAGTTTGATGGTTATAGTGGTGTGGACATGGTCAATGATGATGGAGAGCTTTTGAATCCTGTCGACCTTGAGCAACCTGAAATCTGCAGCGGAGTGACCCTATTGGGCGACGAAGAAACACATGACCAATAGGAGCACATTCATTCTAAATCAGTTATTTATAATAGGAGGAGGAAGAGAGAAGTATACCTTGAGACACAGACACATCCATTGATATCCAAACAGCCATAGATTCCACCCCAAGAGGAAACAATTTCCTCAATTGTCCCTACGTATTGGAATTTGAAAGAGATCTTTGACACTGATGCCATCATGGATCCTGAGAAGAACTTGCATCTTTGTTGCTTATTGCTTGGAAACACACCTAAGATGCTTGAAGATCTTAGGGAGTTAGCACAATCATTTGTATCAAATGAGAAGTTGGCCTTATGGAACACAAAGTGGAGAGAGGTGGCACATTCAAAGCAGGCGAAGGACTTGTCTAGTGCCTCCTCTCTGCCAAATCATTTGAACACTACAGTAGGTGCAAGTCCTAGTCCCGGTTCCACAAGATAGTAAGATGATCTGTCGCGGGCAAGAACTATGTGGTAGACATTGAGGAATCACCAATGTGAGTCAACAATTGGCATTCCTTTTGATGCAATCAAGCCAGGTGACAGAGACATCGATGAAGGCCTCTTCGGGCAGTGTGTGGAAGCCACAATAGATAATATCAGTTATTTTCCTTCAGATTTGAAAATTTGTGCCTTGGAGAGTTGGAAAGGAGAAGAAGACCTTGGATTGCACTTGAGATCTACAACCCACTATGCCAGTCTGCCTATAGCAAGGAGTCAGATGTGTATGCAATTGGCTGGTTCATCATCACAGACATCAACAAATCAACCAAATACATCTATTCTTGGAAATGAAGCAAATAATGAGACTGAAACACCATATCAAATAGTAAGAGATCAAAATTTTTTTGCCACTACGTGTTGGAGTAGTTGAAACACAAATTACACCAACTGTATAAAATGCTCCATGTCAACCTATACAAACAAATGAAGAAGAGAGGTCAAATTCCTTGAAAAGCACACAAGCTAGTGAGAAGAAAAATAAAAGAATTTGGAGCCTTACAACACATACATTTTAGCTAGATGGCTTAGTAAATTTCCATTCATTGAGCCCGTTATACTAGCAGATGATTCTACTCCAAAAAAGGCTCGGTGTATTAGTTGCTCATGGAAAAAGGGAAGTTATTACACAGTTTAGCTCAAAATTGACACTAAAGAGAAGCATACATGCAAGGTATATGAAAAAACCATTGTTGATGGGCAAGAAGTAAGTCAAGTGAGATGGAACTCTAGTGAGGAGTGTCTACATCTAAAGAATGTAGGACTAAATGAGAAACATTTGCTTGAGCTAGCACAATGTGAGAAGTTATCAATTAACAACATGTTTGAAAAAATGCAAGATAAGACCTTGCAAAGTAAAATCCTACAATTGAATGCATTTTTTTAATCATTTATAATTATTAATATATTCATAATATATTTTGTATTGTGTAATATCAAATTGTAATGACTTTTTTACGTGCAGACTGTTTTTTGTATCTTAAGGCAAGAAAGACCAATGGTGAACTATCACGAGTATAAGGAATTCTTGTCACAATTTCCTATTTATAATTTTCCACAATCGCATTGGTCACGTAGTAGTGGATGGGATTTAGCAAAAGCGTTAGATGAGGTTGTCAAGCAAGATTTGACATAAAAAATCAAATCTTCTTAATTTTTTGCTCGCTCGCTAGATGAGGCCACATCTAGAGATAATACTAGTTGGGTTTGCATGATTGTTTATATTGTGGAAAATCATGTTCATCATGCATATTTTCTTACAATAAACAAAATGCAAAAAGATGCCACAATAGAGAACCTATTCTTGTTAGTTGAAGAAAGCTTGACAAGTATGTTGCAATTATCAAGGGCTAAGATTGCAAAAAAACTAATTTGTGTGGGAGTTGATGGAGCAATATTTATGCGAGGCGATCGCTTAGGAATTTGTGTCCACCTACAAACTTTTATACTAGCTCCTTTTATGTTAGGAATTCATTGTATGGCACATTGAATGAACTTGGCCTATAAAATAGTTGATGAGTTTGATAGTGTTGCAAAGGTGAAGCAGTTGGTCAGTATATCTAGCAGTTTTTTTGGTAGGAGTTCCAAACGATATTTAAAGTTCCAAGAGATGGTGAAAGGTTTAACAGAGGGTAGAAATTTATTGAAGCATGTGAATACAAGGTGGATCATTCAGCTTGTACTTGCCATCTAGGAGATTATTAGAGGAGTACCCATCTTTAGTAGGACTCATGGATTATTAGAGACTGACAAGGCATTAGAGCTTTTAATAGCTTTGACAGATTTAGAGACATTACTTATGTTGATAGGCATTTCAATGTTTTTGGATTTAATATACTAGTACATTTTTTTTCTAAGTTTGATACCTAATATTTTGTATCTTTGTTTTATAGGAATTGTTCCTCTACTTGTAGAGCTTAATGTCCTTGTGAAGCTTGTTGAAAAGAGAACAATGTATATGGTTGAATATAGAAATATTCGGAAGATGGTATGCTTGGCATTAGATTCTTTTTATGCAGATATGAATCATCCTTTCCATGAGGAGAGATTCAAAAGATGGCATGAGATCATGAACTTTCAATCAGAACCTCGCAAGAGCTTTTTAAAGATAAACAAAAATGGTACAATATGCATCAAAGTACATTCACGGTTGGTACATCTTTATGTCTCTAGGAAGCAAGTTCGAGGATGGCTTGTTAGAAGATAGCTTGTAAAGATGGAAAATTTTAATAATGCAGTGAAGAGTGTTAAAATCACATTAGCACAAGTTGCATGGTCTATGTCATAGGAAATAACAAAATGGTTTCGAAGAGATGAACTATTGGAGGCAATGACAATAGTTTATCCATAATTTTGGAACCATCAACAAGACATGTGTGCTCTTCAAGCAGATTTCAAGAAAAGAGTTCATGTTCTTAAAGATCACTTTGGAAAAATGTTACAATTGCAAGGGTAGATGGAGATGCACTTTTGCAACAATCACAATGCTTTGGAGAGACCATGTGGCATCAATTTATAGAACTTGTAGAGCCTACAAAATTAGATACAATTACTCAAATATGGAATAGGTTGAGCATGAGTCAAGTTCTCCACGATTGTATGCCTGAATATTTTCGACTTGTTGACTTGGCTCAAACAATGATTTTAGGATCCGTGGAGAATGAAAGAATGTTTAGTGTTATGGCATTTTTAAAAAACAAGGTGCGTAACAAGTTAAGTATAAACTTGGATACTTGCATGAGATTGTATGTTTCCCATCAGTTAAGTAGAGAAATTTCCCTTTGACCGAGCTTTGGCAATTGGATATTAGTCTCATCAATACTTGGTGAAATCAATTGGATATCAACACAGGGTCGGCATCAGTACCATCATCATCATCAACAAAACTACATGAAAATGATGAAGTTCCTAGTACTGGTGGATGGCAAGTCTAAGATAATGAGGTTGCTCTTTGTGTAATCAACTTGAATGGTGAAGCTTTTGTATAGACAATCCAAGTGAATGTTGCATTGTGGCTCATCAATACATTATTTATATGTATTTACTCACAGGAAAGTTGAGCTTTAATCAATGTGTATTTTGGCTTGATTTACCTTGCTTTAGTTGCACTATTTTCTTTGCAATAACATGGTCATTGGTTGAATTATCTTTCATTCAATGTTTTTCCTATGTTCTTAATAAGAAAACTTTACCATTTTGAGTTCAAAAATAACACTTTAAACCTTTTATTACTGTATTATTTTCATAAAAAAATTCACCAACCAATTATAGGATATCTTTGGTTTAGAGAACAAATAGCCACACTTTCGAAAGTCTAAAATACAAGTTTCGCCACATATTCTATAACATGAAAGTATACATTGGCTCTTAAAATCATCTATGTTGGCCACACTCAACTTTAAGTGGGAGTTTGTTGGGGTTTAAAAGCCACATGTGCCTAGCTACCTACATTTACTTGTACTTAGTACACACACACATGTACACTATAGGTGGTAGCCACTCATCACTATCACTTTATTCTTTATTCTTACTATGACAACATAATAAGGGAAGACAAGTCACACATTGTGATTGTTGGAGTTTCTACACACCGGTCTCTCTCTTCTTTGCTTGAACCTCAATAGCTCTTGCTTCTCTCTTGCCTTCACTTGTGCTTCCACTCCTACTTCACCTTTCAAGGGTTACTTTCTTTCAATATGGATGTTAAAGGTTCTCTAGTGAGGGATTTTAAAGGTAATGTTTTTCTATCTTTTTGTTCCATGACCATTTTCCTTCTCTTTCGTCACCACATTCTCTCCCTATTTCTTTGTCTCCATCCTACCCCTTGAGCTATTTTGCTATTCGTCTCTCTCTCTCTCTCTCTCTCTCTCTCTCTCTCTCTCTCTCTCTCTCTCTCTCTCTCTCTAATTTCTCCCCATCTTTGTCCCTCTCCATCCTATCCTTGTTTGTTTGGTCACGAAGTGTCTCTTGTGGTGCAATATTGTGTTTAAGCTCTTAAAGAGCCTATTGTTGTAGGACTTTTTGTTGTGTAGAGTAGTTAAAGTCCAAGAACAATATAAACCATACCCTCACTTTGTAAATAATCACCTTCTTCTTTCATTATACTTTTATAAATGTTCTTTTTCTAATTTGATTATTTGAGAGTGGTTTTATCAATAGGTTTGTTGGTTGTCTTCTTCTTCTTGTTCCATTATTTGACTATAGTTTTATTAAGTAATGCTTTGTCTCATGCTTCGAATTTTGTGCATGAAAGGAAGGTGGCAAGATGGCACCATCTTCTTTTGATGATAATCTATTTTGTCTTTTTTTAATGGCTAATAGATATATTCTTGTTTTGGTCATGTTTTGATAATAATTTTCTTCAACTACGATTTAAAATGATATTATTGTATTCTTGATCATCCTATAAATTAGTGATGCGTAATAGTCATCTTCTTCATGATTGTTTTAATTAGGTGCACTATGGTTATATAATGTCGATTATCATTTTCTTCTCGGTTGGTTATGGTTTCATTAAGGCTCATTGTGTAATTATAATTAGAAAGCGAGAAAGCTAAATCATTGTTTTTGTTATGATATTCAATTAGCTAACATCCTCAAACACTCAATCGACTATATCTAACTTCGCTTCTTGTATGATTATCTAAAGCACTACTTCGAATACTTTCTTAGCTATTTTTTTGTTACTATATAGTTTCTACACTGACATAAATTTTGCTCCTTTCTTAACAACGTGATAGATGATGTTAAACAATGTCTAAAGGAAAAGAACGACCAAGATATACAAAACTTCTTACATAGAATCTTATCAATCTTTTCTTCTATGGTACTCAACTATATGTAATGCTACCCCCCATTTTATATAATAGAACTTATAATAAGTTAGAGAGAAATAACACACACACACACACAAACACGCACGCATGCATGCATGCACACATGCACACACACACACACACACACACACACACACATTTAATATATGAATTATTATGATTGTTGTAGTATCTTTTGAGCTTGATTTCTTATATAATCTTTCTAACTACATTTATAAACGTGTTCACATGTTCAACCATCTTATCCACAAAGATTGAACTTTCAAGCACAAATAATGTCAAGATATAACTCTAGTTGAATAATGTAGGATATGACAAATGCATATTTTTTCATGCATTCTCCACTCTCAAGTGACTTATCCACCTCTCATATAGATAGCTCATGCTCAAGCTCCAAATCATCTCTACTCTCTTTAGCCTTATCCCTCAGAATGCAAGAAAATAAAGAAATCTCAAATGTAATAGAAAATTGTTATGTCTTTTCTCACTTTTGCTTCTAAGATTGTGAATGCACTAGGGGTTTAGGAATCTTGTTGGCAATATGTCTCCATCAAGTATTAAAAAATTTATTACAAAGCTCAAAATGACTAGAAAAATAATAAATAATATCAAGAAGTAGGTATTAAATATGCAAGTCGTTTCCAATTCCTAAAGAGACCAAGAGCATGAAAAAGTAAGTTGTTTGAGCAGGTTGTAAACCATCTCCAACAAGAGTCAAATAATGGAAACGATATGTCAATAATCTTCTTCTTGAATGGACATTTAGAATCTACCACCTTTTGATATTTAGCTCTAGCATGGGCAAAAGCACATTGTTTTTCTTTTCCAAAATTGCCAGCTTGTGGCTCCTTATGTTGTTGTTGTCAAGATTGTGGGAGAGAAGGAAGGAGTCTCGCTTGAAGCTTTCTTGCTTGCACAATGGGGGAAGACACACAAGGGTGGAGGCTGAAAACAGTTTTCCTCTTCTTAGTTGTGTAAGCCAAAAGAACTCAAGTACAAGGAAATAGAAGAACCCTATATATGGGTCTCAAACCAAACTCAACTAACTAAGGTGGCATACTAACTGAGCCACGAACTAGAGTAGATAAGGATAGCTATCATGTAGCTATTATTCATGGGCGGTGTACCAACCGCATCTGCAACTGACAAGTCGGTGACATAAATACACAACGGTCACCCTGGCGTATCACGAGTGGAGCTCGATATCTCAACACTCCCCCTTGAGCTCAATCCCAATTCCTGCACACCAAGCAGGTCTCTGAACTTGCGCAGCTTCTCTGCGCCCAATGCCTTCGTGAATATGTCAGCTACCTGATCCTCTGTTCTGACATAAACTAGATCAATAAGACCTAGTAAAACCCTCTCTCGCACATAGTGATAATGCACCTCAATGTGCTTTGTTCTAGCATGATAGACTGGGCTATTTGCCAAGTGTATACTACTCATGTTGTCACAATAAATGACAACTGGTCCATCTGTAGACTGATGCATATCATAAAGTAGCTTATGCAACTAAGCTACCTCACATGCAGCCATTGCTGCACCCCTGTACTCAGCCTCTGTGCTCGACAAGGCAACTGTAGGCTGTTTCTTGCTGCTCCAAGTGACTGCAGCACTTTGAAAAGAGAACACATATCCACTGGTAGATCGTCTATCAGAAATACTACCAGCCCAATCAGCATCAGTGTATCCATGCAACTGTATTTGAACCCCAGTCTCATAAAATAGTCCATACTGCAATGTGGACTTCACATACCTGAGTATGCGTCTAGCCGCATCCAAATGTGGTTTCCTTGGAGCTTGCATAAACTGACTTACCAATCCAATAGCATAGCTCAAATCTGGCCTGGTAATAGTCATATAAATCAAACTTCCTACTATGCGTCTGTACATAGTAGGGTCTTCTAGAAGCTCACCTGCATCTGTGCTCAGCTTCACATTTTGCTCCAAAGGAACTGAAATAGGCTTACAACCTGTCATCCCATATTTGGACAGCATGTCCAATCCATACTGCCTCTGCAAGAGCTGTATCCCACTTGGTGATCTAATCACCTCAATGCCCAAGAAATAATGCAGCTCTCCCAAATCCTTCATCTCAAACTTCTGCTTCAATAGCATTTTCACATGAAGGATATCTTCATCACTGTCACCTGTCATAATCAAATCATCAACATAAATGACAAGTAGCATAACACCTTTCTCTGTTTTTCTCACATAAAGTGAGAAATCTGCCTTGGAAATCTGAAAGCCAATAGTGACAAGATATTGTCCTATCTTGTCAGACCATGCTCTAGGTGCTTGCTTCAAGCCATACAAGGCTTTCTTCAACCTGCAAACAAACTCAGGATGAACAGCATGCACATAACCTGGTGGCTGCTCCATATAGACCTCTTCTTGCAAATCACCATGCAAGAAGGCATTCTTTACATCCATTTGATGTAAAGACCATCCCTTTGATGCAGCCATAGCAATGACCGCTCTTACGGTTGCCATCCTTGCAACCGGACTGAATGTTTCTTCATAGTCAATACCATATGTTTGTGCATACCCCTTGACTACTAATCTTGCCTTGTATCTGTTCACAGAACCATCTGCATTGTGCTTCACCTTATAAACCCACTTACAGCCAATTGCATTTTTACCTTTAGACAAAGGTACCAATTCCCATGTAGCATTTGCTTCCAAGGCATCCATTTCTTCATCCATGGCTTTCTCCCATTTTTCTTTTCCCATGGCTTCCTCAAAAGAAGTGGGTTCTGGTTCCTGTATCACTTTAACCATATATGCATAGTGAATGGCTGTAAATCCATCATATTTCAGTCTATCCACAGGATACCTAGCTCTCGTAGACCTGCGCAAAGTAGGTTCACTCCCAGGTGCTCTCAAAACATCCCTGGTCTTCCTTACTCCAGGTGTAACAATAGAAGGAATACCCAACTCATCATCAATGCTCTGTTTTGAGCCACTGGATTCACCATCCACATAAGAGTGACCTGCATTCACATCAAACATGGGCTGATCAACCTTCTCTTTTCCTTTTCGTGATACCTGCATACCACTATCTGCATTACTTTGAGAAGATTCTCCTGATCTCAATCTGCCTGTCCATGGCGAAGAATGTGAACCACTACTAGAGGACGCTCCAGGTCCACTAATATTTTGTGACTGCTGCTGTGAATTTTGTGCAGCATTACCATTTTGTGCATCTACATCATCAATCACATTTACTGGTTTATACCAGCTACTCATCTCATAAAAAACAACATCTCTGCTCACTGTAAACTTACGAGTAGAAGGGTTATAGCATCTATACCCTTTTTGCTGCAGAGAGTAACCAATAAAGATACACTTCTCAGCTTTTGGATCCAACTTGGATCTCAACTCATCTGGCACATGTGCATAGGCAATGCAACCAAAAATTTTCAAATGAGAAATATCTGGTTTCCTACCAGTATACCTCTCCTCTGGAGTCATTCCATGTATTGCTGCAGTGGGAGTCCTGTTCATTATGTAGACTGCTGTAGCAACTGCTTCAGCCCAATAAAAATCTGGCAAGTCTTTTTCATTGAGCATGGCACGAGATACCTCTCCAATATGCCTGTTTTTCCTTTCTGCAATTCCATTTTGTTGTGGGGTATGACTGCATGAATATTGCTGCTTTATGCCATGCTCCTGCAGGAACCTTGCAAACTCATTTGAGAGGTACTCTCCCCCTCCATCTGACCTTAGGCATTTTATCTGCAGGCCTGTTTCTTTTTCAACCATCGCTTTAAGAGTTTTGAAATGCCCAAAAACTTCACTTTTCTTTTTCATAAAATACACCCAAGCTTTTCTGCTATAGTCATCAATAAAACTGACAAAATAATGACAGCCTCCAAGAGATGCAGCTTTAGTTGTCCACACATCAGAGTGGATTAATTCCAATGGCTTCTTACTCTCTTGAACATGTCTAGGAAATGGTTTCCTTGCCTGTTTTCCAAATTGACAGGCTTCACATACCTTATGCATTTCTGCAACCTTGAATTTCGGCAAACCTGCAACAATATTTTGGGCCTGCATTGATTTAAGTCGCTGTACATTAACATGACCAATGCGTTTATGCCAGATATCAATATCTGCAACTACACCGGTCCCATGTGCAAACATTGCTGCACTCAATTCAGACATGTCTGCATCCAATGTAAACATTCTGCCCTTCTTCTTTCCTTTTGCTACCAAGCGACCTTTATTTTTCATATCCTCAACAAAGCATCCATGAGGATTAAATCTGACCTGCAAGCCCTGTTCAACCATTTGACCAACAGAAACCAGATTCTTGGTGATATTCGGGACATGAAATACATCGGACAGGTATTTCTTTTTCCCATCCTGCATAGACAAGGGAATTTTTCCAATCTGCACAATAGGATGTGCAGTATCATCACCAGTCTCCACAAATCCTGGTTTTTCCATTTTCCTTGCATCCTCCATCCATTCTGCATGACCTGTCATGTGGTTTGATGCACCTGAGTCAACATACCATACATCATTGCTTTCTTCTGCACTTGTCACAGAATTGTTCATGTGCTGCACCATAAACAAGTGCTCATTTCTGTCATCACCCTGTCTACTAGAAGATGCATAATTCCCTTGTTGCAGTTTTCCATTCATGATGTCATTCTGCTTTTTATAGTAGTCTTTAGCCATATGACCCATTTTACCACAGTAGTAGCATTCAACATTACTGTTTGCATTTTGGCCTCTTTGCCATCCACTACGACCTCTTTGGCTCCCCCTGCCTCTAGAGTTACCACGTCCTCCTCCATAGGACTGGTTTTCTTGAGTTTGCTACATATTCTGATTTCTACCACGGCCTCCATATCGGCCTCCTCTAGCTCTGCCTCTACCTCTTCCAGCATTTGAGTAGAAGATAGCTTCTTTTGAAGTTCCTCCTGAAGAAGATGCACCACCATTTCTTTGTTCCTCAGAAGTTAGAAGAGCAATCAACTCCTCAAAATCAGGAAATCTTTCACGAACTGAAATGGATGTCCGAAACTGTGCATAATCCTTTCCTAGACCATTCAAGGTCATAGAAACTAAATCATCATCTTCCACTGGTGACCCAATGGAAGCAAGTGCATCTGCAATCTTCTTCACCTTCATGTGGTAGTCGTTGATGCTCATATTTTCTCTTTGCACATTGTGCAACTCTTGCTTGAGCTGCATTTTCCTGGCTTGTGTATTTGTGCTATACATTTTTGACAAAGTATCCCATGCCTCCTTTGCGTACTTGCATCCTGAATATGCACAATCATAGAGTCTGAAATACTGATAGACAGCCAGTACATAACTTTCCTAGCTCTCTCATGCCATGCTTTGAATACCTGCATTTGCTGTTGATTGGGAACTTCAGGAAGAACTGGTTCTTCTTCATTTCCTGCAACAATTCCCAATATCCTTTTCCCATAAGGAAATTCGTCATTCTAAACTTCAATGCCTGGAAGTTGTTCTTGTCAAGCTTTTCAGTGACAATCTGTGAAAGAGAATCAGATGCTATTACAGAAGACTGCAAAAAATTGTGTCACTGTAAAGAACACAGCTTCACCCTCACAAGGGAAAATCTGCAAAACTGGCGAAAGTGGTATTTGACCACACAGTCACTTCCTAGTGACGATTTTGCATAAACAGGAACCAAGGATGATTCTGAAACTCCCAATGTCTCTGCGCACAAGCATACGATGCAATTTCTACAGTAACTTTTCACCGACCTGTAGAACAGTGGCTGCACAGCATAAATCCGAGCCTTTTCCTAAGTGCGTGCAGAAAATTTTCACCTCCAAAACAGGCCCCGAAATGGCCTCAAATAAAAAAAACAGGGTCGCCAAGAGCTAAAGCTCTTACCCGCAGTATATACTGCCCTCTTGCTTCACCGCAAAGGGCATCTCAACCTGAGACAATGCACTCCTGCACTTTCCGGCTGTGCTACCTGCAGAGATCTGCTCCCAAAACAGAAAATGAAAGCAACACTACTCCTCTTACCAGAACACCGCGAGCTTGGCTTGCTTTCTTGAGCTCCTTACCACGAACAAGGCTCTGATACCATGTCAAGATTGTGGGAGAGAAGGAAGGAGTCTCGCTTGAAGCTTTCTTGCTTGCACAATGGGGGAAGACACACAAGGGTGGAGGCTGAAAACAGTTTTCCTCTTCTTAGTTGTGTAAGCCAAAAGAACTCAAGTACAAGGAAATAGAAGAACCCTATATATGGGTCTCAAACCAAACTCAACTAACTAAGGTGGCATACTAACTGAGCCACGAACTAGAGTAGATAAGGATAGCTATCATGTAGCTATTATTCATGGGCGGTGTACCAACCGCATCTGCAACTGACAAGTCGGTGACATAAATACACAACGGTCACCCTGGCGTATCACGAGTGGAGCTCGATATCTCAACAGTTGTGTCTATAAGGTGTGCTTGTAGATGTTCTTGGCATGAAGGCTCTTGTTTCCTAAGTGGTTGTGCTTTTACTTTTGATTGTCCCTTGAGATGGTGAATGCACTAGGGGTTTAGGAATCTTGTTAGTAGTATGTCTCCCTCAAGTATTGAAAAAATAATGGTAATTATTATAAAAATAAGTGCAAAGCCAAATTTACTTTAAAAATAATAAATAATGTCAAGAAGTAGGTATAAATATGCCACACATTTCCAATCCCTAAAGAGACCAAGAGCACAACAAAGTAAGTTTTTTTAGCAAGTTGTAGACCATCTCCAACAAGAGTCAAATAATGAAAAGGGCATGTCAATAGTCTTTTTCTTGAATGGACTTTTAGAATTTGCCACCACTTGGGATTTAGCTCTAGCGTGAGCAAAAGCACTTTGTTTTCCTTTCCCTAAATTGATAGCATGTGGCTTCCTCGTGGCTTCTTACATTGTTGTGCCTAAATTGATTGCTTGTAGATTTTCTTGGCATTAAGGCTCCTGTTTCCTAAGTGGTTATGCTTTGGCATGGACAAAAGTACATTCCTTGCCTTTTTCGAATTTTCCAGCATGTTGTGTATTTTCTTCACTTCTACTTGTCTCTCGATATTATGAATGCACTAAGGGTTTAGGAATCTTATTGACACTATGTCTCCCCCAAGTATTAAAAAGATAATTGCAAAGCTTGAAAGTACTCAAAAATAAAAATAATGCTAAGCATTTCCAATCCCTAAAGAGACCAATAGAACAACAAAGTAGCTTGTTTGAGTAGTTGTAGATAGTCTCCAATAATAAGAGTCAATGATGAAAAGGACACAAAAGGTGGGATCTCTGCTACCAGCTTAACCACTCCGTCTAACCCAAAGATTAGACCCACAACAGTCACCTTTTTGCCATCCGGTCACATAGACCTCATCTGATATACAAGTCAGGACTCAACCAATGTCCGGGCTCACATTTGGCTTCTCCCCATAATGGGGGCCTTACAACTTTGAGCACCATGGATCATTGGTAGCACCTAATGAGGGTGGGGCATTGATCATATCTAACACGCTATAACTTAGTACATTATCTTTGGAGGGGGCATTGTTCTAAGTTTTTGTGAGAGGTTAAAAGTGAAGATCATGGGTGTCTCTTGCAACTTCCATGTCCCTAGGGTCAATATTTCTCCTTCCCAATTAGTAATTGTGGATTTTGTGGTATTAAGAAATGCCATATCTCGCACACATTGTGGAGAAATTGCAAAGTTCTTCTTGGTTGGCTACTATAGGTTGGACAATTTCTTGTTTCATTTTCCATGTTTTGTAAGCTTTCTTTGGGATTCTCCATATATTTTAGCTGCTACCTTTTCTTCCTTCTAAAGCCATAAATGTTTATCATAAATTGGTGCAAGATTTGAGGATTCTTCTTCCACAATTGCTACCTCCTTGATTGTTGAGGACACTTCTTACGTTGATGAGGTGTTGCTTTTTCTTCTCTTTCTAGGATTGGTTCCTTGATCTCCCATGTATTATTAATGGCCTCCTTGAGGCATAAAAATGCCTCCAATTCATATCATGGGAGCCTTTCAACCCTCTCTTCTCCTTGTTGCCTTTTTGCTTGCTAGTAGGATACTGAATTCCTTTTCCAAGCTCAAGGCTTCCATGGTTGCATGGATGTTCTTCATCACATAGGCATTAAAGTCTTGTTTTCCAATATTTCCCTTCAAAATATCTTCCAGTATTCCTATATGAATTCTATTTGTTGTGGAGTTATGCTTCCTACTAGAAAAAAAAGTGTGAATACTTTTGGCATGTATCTGTAGTGCAAGTTCATGGACGGCTTTGATCTTTGGCCCATTATTTGTTGCTCACTTCCTATTTTGGCAATCTAAATTTAGAGAAGCTATCCATCTTTTTCTTGGTTACTTTTTTTAACCTTTATGGAAAGTCTAATATTAGCTCTTTTCATCACATTCTTAGTGACACTTCAACTCAGTGCAACCCTTGTTCTACGTTTACATTTAGCTTTCCTATTTTCTCAGTGTGATCACAATTTGTCAAGAACTTAGTGCACTTGGAGTGATCTACTCTCCCTCCAAATATTTTTGCATACTTTTGCAAGGGCCATTGCTCCACTAGCTCCTTTGCCTTTGGGTCCCAAGATGTAATCCTGCTAATGTTTTGGATTTGTCAATGGCATAAGCTACAATGCTTCCAAATGTCCATATTTAGGCTACACTTACCTTTCTCCTTGGCATTAAAGGAAATCTAGGGTTTTCCAAGTCTTTAATGCTACATAACCTTGTCACTAGTTCCTGCCATTTCTTTCTCCAAATATTTTTGCATACTTTTGCAAGGACCATTGCTCCACTAGCTCCTTTGCCTTTGGGTCCCAATATGTAGTCCTACCAATGTTTTGGATTTGTCAATGGCATAGGTCACAATGCTTCCAAATTTCCATATTTAGGCTACACTTACCTTTCTCCTTGCCACTAAAGGAAAGCTAGGGATTTCCAAGTCTTTCATGCATAACCTTGTCACTAGTTCATCTCCAAATACTTTTGCATACTTTTGCAAGGACCATTGCTCCACTAGCTCCTTTGTCTTTGGGTCCCAAGATGTAATCCTGCCAACGTTTTGGATTTGCCAATGGCATAGGTTGCAATGCTTCCAAATTTCCATATGTAGGCTACACTTACCTTTCTCCTTTTGCCACTAAAGGAAAACCAGGGTTTTCCAAGTCTTTTGTGCATAACCTTGTCACTAGTTCCTACCATTTCTTTTTGAGGAACCAACACAAATGCAATTGTGATGAGTGATCCAAATGTTTCCAAAGCTAAAAATTCATTTGATTTGCTAAGCCATTATACCCAAAATTCTAATGCCCCTAGAGTGCCTAATACATACTTGAACTCTAAACTCTTTTCTCATCTAAGATGCCTAGAGTGTGCTAGTTTTCCAAAAGAAAATTTGTTTTCTAGTCCCTTCCCTACCATGAAAACTTACAATGCTTCTTACCGTTTGCAAGACCAAGGCTTTGACTAGTGGAACATTCCCATAGTGCTTGTTTTGGTGTTATATTTGAATACTAGTAAATTGAATGAAATATTATTTATGAGTAAAGAGAAGAGAGGTTCATTTATTTTCAACTGATGATTCTGGAAATAACCAATCAATAAAGTGAGGTTTGTCCTCTAGTGGCATAATGATTCGTACCATCTGGTGTTGTGCTAATATGGGTAATATAGGTAATGACATTTGTTAGAAAGTTTCCTAAATCTATCCTACTAGTTACATGGAGTTCTTCCACACTCAACATTCTATCCCAATAGAGATGTAGCATAATGTGGTTCTCTAATGGTCTATTATGAGTTAAGGCTAGTAATACCCAAAATGATGTAGGAGTTGTATAGGTTGGATCATAGTCATTTGTTTTGAGTGCTCTATGCTATTCAATGTTGGTCATGATCTAACAGCCAATCCTTTCCCATGCTCACTAATTCAACCACTTCTGTAGAAATGGCAATTCTAATTTTGCTAGGGGGGTCCAAATCTTCTAAGTCTTTTTGTGTGGTGTCTAGACAATTAGGCTTGAAACAAGTAATTAAGCACCACTCAAAATTTTGCCCTAGATATTTGCATTGCTATCAAATCTTCTACTATGGTGGTGTGCTTGGTAAATATGACTTTGTAGTCTTCTCATATATAAGGAAGGATTCTAATGACTAACAATTTGCCATCTAAACAACCTAGGTCCATCTGTTCATAACTGCTAGTTTACAAAGTGCATGTATGATCTATGAGGTCAAAACTCATGGTCATAGTTTCACTAGTGTCAACAACCATGTCAACAACTAGCTCTAGGATCAAGGGTCTTTTATTTAATAAAGTGACATCGGAAGTGAGTCTAGTTTAGTAAGACATCCCTGATGGTTATGAAAGTGAGTCTAGTTTAGTAAGACATCCCTGATGGTTATGATTATCTAAGACCTTTGAAGGTGGTTATTGACACTTCCGCTTTAAGACATGGGATACAATTATTGTTGATAAAATAATAGGCATAAAAAAGTGAACGTAATAAAATAATTTATCATAACTAAAAAAAATGTATGATTAAAAATACATGTTTTTGCATCTATGACTATTTTTAGAATCGTGGAAGCTAATATGAACATGCAGTTAGAAGGATAGTCACCTACACATGGATACTTGAATGATACATGTATAGTTCAATATAGTGATGAAGCATATCACCATAGTCAAATCATTGCTTCAAAAAAACAAATTGAGGCTTAAACACACATCATACAAAATGTAGGCAAGTTAAATAGCATTGGACTAGCAAAACATAATTGTTGCAAAAATCTCTTAACTTGATCAATGATAACAATGAATGTAGTAGAAAATGAATATGAGAATTAAATGAAAATACCCAATTTCCTAGATGAAGCAATTTAACGACTTGTGAAAGAACATGTTCACGCTACATCAAAGCTTTAGCAAGAAAAGTTCAAATGTTTAGTCTACTCATAATTTATTATTACCTAAAACAAATCAATGGGTAAACACTCTTTACAGTTAAGAATGTTTTGAAATATTACCAAAAAGAGGAGCAACATCACAATTACAATTAGATTGTGTGAACAACTCAATTTTTATTTGTTAGACTTGTAAATACAACTCCTTGTATTCATGGATCATTGATTAAAAGCCACTTAACATTCTACAAATTTTGGTCACATGACCAAGGCTAATCTCAAAGAAAGAGTTTTTGGTTGAGCTTTCTACATGGCCAAAAGCTCAACTTAAAAGCTTTCTACATGGTCAAAAGCTCAACTTAAAAGGGAGTTGAAATGAAATTGGCCACATGGACAAGTTAAATCTCAAAGTGAGTTTGATTAACTTGGCCACATGGTAGAGGGATCTAGAAGAGAAGATCAAGCTCTATACTTCTAAGTATTCTTCAGTCTTTAACTCTAGGATATCCATGAAGTAGGGAAAAAAGTGCATACATGCTTCAACTTTAGGGATAAGACTAATTTCAAAGATGATTAAGGAATTTAAAAGGAAATATTCACCCATGACTATTGATTTTGCTTTATATTGTAAGAAGCTTGATGCTCTAACTATAAGGGATTATCCTTTGTATTCTTTGGGAAGATATGTTTGTTTTTCTATTGAGGTTTCTAGTGTGGTATCACTCTTACCTTTTTTAGGTTTATAAAGCTTTAGGACCATGTTATCTAATCCTTTTCCCAAGCTTAAGGCTCCTTTGAACCAATAGTCTATGTCCTTGCTCCCTAGGACCCCAAAATAGAGGACCATGATAACTCCCACTCCCCGCAACTTGATGTAGTGTGCCTCGAATTACTACAAACATAACTACTAACCCAAAGGCTAGACCCACAATGCGGTCAATTTTTTATCATCCAATTACATAGACCTCATCTGATGTAGAAGTTAGGACTTAAGCAAACTTATTAAAGTAATATTTAAACGTGTGATTAAAGTGACTAAAGCTAGAATTATTATCATTTTGTAGCATGGTGGTTTAGGATGAGATCATTAAAGAAACCAAAGGAACTTTTTAGTTTAGTCTTTCTCATGAAGAATAGACACAATATAGACTTAATCCCTAAATAATGAAGTACATTGAACTTAAATTCATATAGTTCAAAGATCAGGAGTGGTTAGGGGAGTAATCTAGCCATTAAATGGTTTATAGAGGAGTGTAGCATATGCCATTACATGCTGCTCTTGGGAGGCAACATTGACAAAAAGATGTGTACAAAGTTTTTAAAATCAAATAGGATAGAAACTTGAACTAGTTTTATCAATAAGGAGACATAACAAGATATGGTGGAGTATCTTATCATACTATTAAATTGTATAGTGGAAGAGGCACTAAGAATCAACCTGATGGCAATATCCACAAGGCAGTAGAACCACCTTGAGGTGGGGACACTCTCTTGAGTTGAACTAAGATGGCCTATAGTTGATTTCCATAGAGGAAGAAGAGCTAAATGTTAAAGCTCAATTGTTCCATACAATGTTATCCAACATACTTAGGAATAGTCACATGATGAGGATTCCAAAAGACCTCACAGTAGACATCTTGATAGGAACACTCACTAATTGGAATGTGAATAGTTACTTGGTAGAAGTAGTGCAAGAAGCAAGTGCAAGACTATAAGAGTACGTAATGGACACAAATAGTGTGAAAGGGATGCTGGAGATGCGGGAGAGAAGAGCACACACAATGTAGGTGCTGTCAACAAAGTTATGGCAGCCTTATTACACTTTCATAAATATATGAATAAAGAATATGGGTGGTCACATGGGCAAGCCCAAGGGCCTTTTACCCCAACAACCTCCCACTAAAAGGCTAATGGGCCGAGTGAAAAAACAAAACAAAAGAAAAGAGACAGGATGAGGAATCATGACATCTCACCCAACGCCTAATCGAAAAACGAGTTGTGCAATAAGTGGCGGGAACCTCCTCACAAGAAGAGTCAAGCATCCTTGAGTCCATGACATCCAGGAGATAAGAGATCCCATAGCTCTAGACAATAGAGCAATCCATGACTGCTTCCCATGAAGCAAGCAACACAACTCATAAGTGCATGGTTGTAAAGCATCAGAGTGGTGCATAGCATCAGCGCAACACATAAAAGACAATGGAGAGCATACAGACTTTCCAAGGTCAATCATCGAAAGAGGGCAAACATCCTAGACACAAGTCAAATGAGGTCTCAAGACAGTATGCAGCCTCAACAAAGCGGAAGACTGACATATGGCTGTAGAATTAGCCCCATAAAGCGCACTGAACACGCATCAAGATGCCTGAGAGGTGTTTGCGTCTCATAAAAGACAGCATGACAACTACGTAGAACCTGCTGGGCATCTAAATCCCAAAAACTGTAAGCCGTAAAGTTGCTATCTCCATAACCAAAGAGTAAGCATCTGCATGACATAGGCTCATGTGGCATATTGACAGATGCTTGGCAACCAAACATCCTCAAGTGATCATAGGAGGGTCTCATGCCACTCCATGACTCATGCAGAGTAATAACATCCAAAGAGAAACACGACATCCGATTAACCAAGTAGACTGCCGTCATAAGGGCCTCAGCCCAAAAGCCATAAGACAACCTAGTTGTGGTAAGCATAGAAGCAACCTTTGCCTATAAAGTCAGGCACATGCCATGAGCAATCCCATAATATCGTGGGCATAAGAAATCAATGCCATATTGCTGACAAGAGATCTGTAAGCTGGGAGAGATAGCATGACTCTCATAATCCATATGCAAGCATCTAGGCATGCTACCAACAGAATCCATAAACCTGTCAAGCATAGTAACAGCATCCTCAATCCATACCAAAGGGTAAGCCCAAACACAGTGGGTAGCATGATCCATGAAGGTCACAAAATACGATGCTCCACCAAGTGACTGGGAAGGCATAGGTCCATATACTATAACATGGACTAGATCAAGAGGAGCATGCCTCACACGATCGCCATAAGCCAAAGAGACTCTGCATGGACCATGAGTACAATGAGGGCAAGTAGCATGGGGAAGAGCAGGCAATAAGCCCATATCACATAAAGCATCCATCTCAGTGTGTCGTACATGGCCTAGGCGACAATGCCATAACAATGCATGTGGTATCTACGTAATTGCAACCATAAAATCTCCCACATGAGAGACATGCACTACATAATCACTGCCATATTTAGCACCTTTGGCCAATACCAAGCAACCACGATGGATTTTCCATGAAGTATCCCCAAGAGAGACATAATATCTTGCACCATGCAACTGACTGACTGAGATCAGGCTCTTACTGAGCGTAGGTATATGCAACACATCACGGAGAGAAGACCCATTTGGCAAAGCCAAGTGTATATCCCATGTACCAATAACATGACAATCTTGCTAAAGGCCCAAAGAAATGCATCCGTCAACCTCCCTATAAGAAGAGAACCAAGCTCTATGTGGAGTAACATGACAAGATGCAATACTGTCTAAAAGCCAATCAAAGGTATAGGCCATATCACTGAGCAAGTAATCTGCAGGGTAACACGATGCCAGGAGTCTAGGCTCAGTTGTATCATCATGGGTAACTACATGCACCATACCACTATCAACAATGGTCTCACCTACTGTATCATTGACTCTGCTCTCATGTCTAGTGCGGCACAATATTTTCTGCTCTCTAATACACTTGAAGCATTTACGCTTCACATGCCCTATCTTTCCACAATGAAAGCAAACAGAACCTGTCAAACTTGTAGAAGAGGACAAATGCTCTGTAATAGCATGAGTAGGGCTGTCCAATACATCCAAGGAGCTTAAAGAATCAAGGGAACTCTCATCAGAGAGAACACGCTCATTAAGAGGACTGTCTACATGACTAGAATAGCTGGAAGTCGTCATAGCATACTGCAAAGGGGACTCATCTAAACTAGAAGGGGAGAACACAAAGGCATCAACCATGGATGCAAAAGCTCCCACACGGACAAGCCTAGCAGACAAAAGCATGACATATCCAACCACTGTAGCTCGCAGCCATAAAATCATAAGCATGCCTTGGAGCCATAAATGCATAAGCATCCCTGAAACATAGGAGCATACATAACTTTGCAGTGTCTCATACCATGTATTGACATACATGTCTAGCCAAGAATGGCAGGTAGCAAATAACCCTACAAGAATCAAGCTCCAATAAAAGCCCAAATATATGTGTAAAAACATCCTAGTAAGAGGCTCTATAAAATACATAGTAGCAGACCATGTGCATACACCGGTGGCCATAAAGATCAACTGCTCCCTGGACATACACGGGAAATAGCAACTCAAATAACATAGATGCCATACAACACAGAAGCAGGACGGCCATAACTGTAAATCCCAAGCACTATCCAAGTCCATTGATAAGTAACTAGCCCGCATATCAAATGTAAACGAGCAATCACAGCTCAATAGGCAATTGCCAAAACAAGGGAGCAGTTCACTGCTCAATATCTGTAAGTGCATCCAAGTAATAGCCCTAAGTAATAGCCAAGATCCATAATTAGAGCATCAAATTCCATGTAGCATCCAAGGTCGTAATGGAAAAAGCCAAGTCGTAATGGAAAAAGCCAAGTCAGTGTCCAAATGCTCAAGGGAATACTCAAATGAATATCGAGACGAGCTCAAACAACTGCCATCCATAGCCAAAGCATAAAGCATTCACCAAGACATCATAACCCGTACTGGGTAGCCTAGGCATAAACTATGTCATAGATGAAATGTTAGCGTCAAAGAAGTGACAATTAAACCCAAATCGAGCTCTAATCTCAGCTCAAAAGCATTCGAGAGTATAAACAAGACATGTGGCATAGTCCAAATACATCATGACATCATACCGACTAGCCGGGAGCACCTCGTGACCAATAGGCATAACCCAACTGTAGCATAAATAGGTTCAGCCCTAAAGTTTCTAGCAGCAAATCGCAGTCCAAAACTGAGCAAAATAATGCTCAAACCAAAGTATCATCCATAGGCAAACCATAGGTATACATTCCTGAATGTATAGGCACCAATCTGGCATAATCGGGCATCAAATGCCAAGACCTGTAAGCATAAAATTCAAGTAATAGGTGGATGCCCTGTTTTGGACAAATTTGGGACTATTCAAAAAAATCAATGGCTAACCTAAATCAGCTCCAAATATGTCTCACATAAGAGGCATAACATCCACAAGTGATCCGGTATCAATAGACATCAGTAGAAGCATCACATAAGCCATAAGCATACAAATACATGATGTCTTAGACCTGAAATCTATTGCAGAATATTTTGTCATTAGAATTTGGAAAATCTGACATCACCATTGCGTTCAGAGCGTGCCAAAACCCCAACTTAGACTCTTACCTTGTCTGAATCGGGTTTCGAATGCCCGAGATATGACAAAAAGAGTGATTTTGAGTCATTTTTGCAAACACGTACAAATAAAACGTGAGCATGCTGCTGTAATTGATGGGCCAAATCAGGGTGGGTAGGGGATAAGCAAAAGCTCAATCAAGGCCTACAATAGGCTAGCCTAGGACAACAAGTCCAAGCAAGAGGTGAAGAGAACAAGCTTCAATGATGGAAGCTATGGCTGCCTCTTCATGAACCCCTGCTGTACATGTCAAAGAATGTCTAAGAACTGAGTGAGAAGCAAGCTCTCATACCTCATGTAGATGTCGGGGAAGGCTGGGAAGCGCTTGTGAAGGACCTTCTCTGATACCAATTGAAAGGGATGTAGGAGACATGGGAGAGAAGAGCACACACAATGTAGGTGCTGTCAACAATGTTATGACAGCCTTATTGCACTTTCATATATATATGAATAAAGAATATGGGTGGTCACTGTACACGAGCAAGCCCAAGGTCCTTTTACCCCAACATAGTGCTTCACAAAGAGGCAAAGGGGTGGATATCAAAGTTGCCATGATTAGATGTGGCAGTACATTAACTCAAATCATCAAAGAGGTGCTAAATAATCTTCATGCCCTATTTCCACTTCACCAAAGTTTAAAGCAAGTAGGAGAGTAGAGAACTACCTCATCATGGAAGTTTAAGACTGAGAGAAGAAATAGGTTATTAATAAGAAGCAAATGAACAAGGCCCAGAAAAAGAATGTTGCCAATACGAAACATAAAGAAGAACTTAAGAAGAAGAAGCATGAAAAGGCAAAGGCTGCTAGGGAGCAAGAGGACAATGAGTGCAACATTAGAATTCCTTGTGAAGATTAAATGAGACAAGAAAGAGCTTCCATGCAATAAGATTCTGAGGAGAAGTTGCAAAGAGCCTAGTAAAATAAGTGGCCACAATGACATGTAAGGGTAAGAAAAAAGTGCTAGAGAAGATACCATCCTCTCTTGGATTTCATGAGAATTTAGACTTTCTATAGGGTCAAGTGGCAAGCAGTTGTAGTAAAGACACTAAGTGCAAAGGCGGAATGCTGAGAAGATAAATTCATAGAAGACACTACATAAGCGGCCACAACCAAAAGATCCATTAACATTGAGAGGTAAAGCATTAGGCTTTTAACTCCTTGACCTGTAGAAAGGGTTGACCTACCAAGGTTCATAGAGCAAAGGCTTATGCTACTATTCTTGATGAAATCTATCAAGAATAGTAGGAACATAATGATAATGGAGTCAAAGGAAAGGTAGGAATAAAAAATGATGCCTGATGATGAGGAAAGTATATCACACTAAGTAAACTAGAAGAAAGTAATTCAGGAGATCCTTGAGGTGACTCAAGATATAATATTCTTACAACAACCTTGAAGAATATGAACATACAACCATAAGTTAGTAGGAAGAGATTGCATGCTTGACGGAGGACTTAGAGAGAGTCAACTAGCATTGGGGAAGGCATGAGATATGAGATAAATACTCTTAAGGTAACCTTGAAGAAAAAGAAAATACACGCACAACTTGGCAGGAAGAGATTGGATGCCTAAAGGAGGAGTTAGAAAGTCAATTAGTTTGGGAAAAGTGTACTGTGAATCTTTAGGAGTAGTTTACTCAAGAAATAGAAAAGATTGTTAAGCTTAGTACTCACACATAGAATCTCACATAGACCTAGGAGTAGGTGGAACATGCATTTTAAGGGTCTAGAGGGTACAACTAGAGAATAACTCATACATGCCACCAAGACCCCAGAAACTAAGACTAGATATGCATAGGTGAAGAGAGTCTTAATGCAAACGTTAGTCTCAAAATTGCATCAATTGACCCTTGAAAGAGGCTTGTAGAAGAACCAAGGGGAAATCATGAACCATTTCATATTCATTCAATATGGCATGTACTTAAAGGAGATATAAATTTCTATAAAGCCAAAGAAGGATGACAGGGAGAGTTGGGGGGGAAAGAAGCCATATCTAAAGCAACTTTGTACTATAATTTTGGCACCACACTACCCAAGATAGAAATAGAACATGCAAAGAGGATCTCATTAGAACCTATTTGAATGTAGACTATAGAAATTGAGAGAGAAAAGATATAGGCTTCATAATGACAACAACATTAGGAGGGCCATCTAGCTTGGTATCATTAGACCAAAAGACTCAAAACAAGGCCTAGTAGAGGCACTAAAATCACCGAGAATAGCTCCTCAATTGCAAATCCTTGATGATCAAGAGATATAGAGCTAGAGGATAGATCCCAAGAGTAGAATGGTATCACCACATTGGCAAAGAGCCCTTAGTGAAATCACCACACAAAAGAGACCTAGAAATAGTCACCTATATGAATAGAACATTTGAATAATCAACCTAGCATGTGCCAAATGAGACTCTCTTGGAGATGACCGGGATGGAGGAACTTGAAGAATTTGAAGCACCAATTGAGGAGTTCAAATCAACACAAGTTAGAGATGATGTTCCTATCACTTTGGACTTTGTGAGCACTCAAAACCTCAAGAGTATACTTTCTATATCTAATATAAACATGCTTATCACTAGAGGATGCTTCAAGAGTTGGGAGATGGCCTGATCAAATTGACAATGAGGCTTTTGTTAAGGCTAGAAAAGACAACAAAGCTTGGAGAGAAATATACACACCTAGGCCCAAAGATGCTTATAGAGACCAGCTGGCATGAAGGTGCAATATCACTAGAGGACTTTGTGAGCACTCAAAACCTCAAGAGTATACTTTCTATATCTAATATAAACATGCTTATCACTAGAGGATGCTTCAAGAGTTGGGAGATGGCGTGATCAAATTGACAATGAGGCTTTTGTTAAGGCTAGAAAAGACAACAAAGCTTGGAGAGAAATATACACACCTAGGCCCAAAGATGCTTATAGAGACCAGCTGGCATGAAGGTGCAATATACTTGACACCAACAACCAGAGCTGGTTTTCCTTTTGTAGGACCACTACCAAAGAGAGAGCTCATATGAGATGCTATCCATATCCAAGGTGGTATGGAGCTTCATTTGATCTTGATATACATGGTAGACTCAACTGATTAAAGTTTCCAATTGTCAATGCCAAGGACCCTGACTCAACCTACTTATTTTAACTAAGGGACTTGGTGCAATCTTTTACTGCCTTTGCCAAAACATGCATAAATTGTCCATATCTAGCGTTCCTGTTCGCATGTAACTACTTATATCTATTATCATTTTACTAAAAATAAAATTCCATAATGTTTGAGGAATGGCTACCATCCTTGTTCTTTAATGTGAATCCCAGAATTGATGAAGCATTATGGCCACGCTCGTGCTCTGTGCTATAATCCTATTGGTATATTGCTTGGAGTTGTTGGAGGATATGCTTGAGAGTAGTTTAGCCATTGCTTTAACCTCTTCTGTTCACGGTTTTCCATTCAAATATAGCTAGCCATGAAAGATTATGTGATGTTTGAGGCTTGCCTTTCTCAAACTTTACATCCAAATGCTATATTGTAAATGTCAAAAAATTAAGGAAGATGAAAAAAGGAATGAAAAAAACAAAAGTTATAGAAAAAAAGAGCAAAAGCTCCATCAACAGATAGGTATATGCACTAACTCTACACCTAGGGACCCTTAAGTTAGAGCTGTATGGTGGCCTTGTTGATTGGCCCGATCTCTTACCTCCTAGCCTATTCCCCCATAGCACATTACAAGGCAAATTAAGGGTAGGATACCATGAGCTTGCTTTGCATGCTTGTCACAAAAAAATTCATCACATATGGTCGCCCCTAGTTGATTAGGTCCTCAAGTGTAGGACACATCTAAGAGGTTTTTGCTTGCCTAGTGTTAGATCCATCTTTCCTCAGGGAGAGCATGATATTTTCCTTTAGGTACCTTGAAGACACACCAACATGATCCACCACCTTTCCTTCAATAGTTCCCACACCAAACGTTATCTCTTCAACATTTGCATCTTGGATCTTAAGTCTATAGTGCTACCCAACATGCTCCCTCAGATCCACTTGTCAAAGTAGTCAATGGAAACTAGCTGATTAGAGTAAGAAAAGAACCAACACTAGTTGCAACTTAAACATGTGTAAAATATGAAGAGGATAGAGATATATTTTTAAAAAGCATTGAAGAGCGCAAGTATTGGAAGTCCCTAGCTAGAATATTTTGAATAAATTACTAGATCTTATTTATTTCACTATAATGCATTTTAATAAAAAGAACCCCCATAGAATTATGCACATGATAGTATTTGTCTGTGCCATATTTTCTTGTTCCTCGTCCTTGCATCTCCGAGTTCACACCAGGAAAATGAAAGTTCTAGCAATTCATAGGAGATTTACCGTAGGTGTTCACACTGGAGGCGGAAGTGCATAGAAACATTTCTATGCGCATGAGTTGTAGGAGGGGTAATGACAAGATAATAGCGAAGCAAGGGTCCCGTTAGACGCACGGGTTGTTGCAAGAATGCGTGAGGATATGCATTAAGTAGCATCATTCTAGCCTGGCATCATCCCATTGCTTGCTACGTTTGCGTTGACATCTAATATGCTCCTAATCCGTCCCTTTTCGTTCAAGATTACCAGAGCTTGCAGGGTTTGCCGAATCCTTACTGCCTCCACTATTTCTGTGTGGTGCGAGCAAAAGTGTGATTGGAGCTAACTTACTCCCACTGACCCCACTGTCCTCTAGCGTGACGCAGCCCGAAGTTGTGGTGGGTTTGGAAGAAAACCACCCTGGCAGTGGGCGCTGCGCGCGAAGTTCATAAGATCTGGAAACAAGTCGTTGCTACTCGTGTGAAGTTGCAGGACTGTGTGTCATCGTACTGGTGAGTGCTTCTCTGTCTGTCTGTCCTTCTCTGTGCGTGCTAATTAAACGCCCACCTGGAATGTAGCATTCTTTACTGTAATTCACGTCTGTGCTGTCTTTGCAAGGTTCAATTCCACACTGGGAACCGAGATGCTTACATTGGACTAAAGAAGAAAGAGCAAAGACAGCAGAATACAAGTTCCAGCTGGCAAGAGTAGGATGCAGGCTGCCCAAAACAGGGCATAAACATGAGAATCTTTGGAAGATATGCTATTGTAGAAGTAGAGAATGGGTTTGCCGGATTGTGTAAGCATAAACTGTCCACTATGGCAGGGCTTCCATTTAAGGCTACAAGATCAAAAGCAGCAAAGGATGGACTGCATCAGATACTGCCTCTTGCATTTGAGTTGGCGTTGAATGCTAGCGCAAAGCCGGACTGGGTGGCAGCCTTGCAGCTGGCTGGGATCAACTTGACTGGGATTCTCTCAAACAGACAATTGCATCCAATTTATCATATTCTCGCATTTGGTATAGTACGTAGATTGTAGCTGCACTTAATTGCACAAAAATTGCATTTTACAGAAACAGACATTCTATCACCCCACTGGTGTATCATAATTATCTTGTATGCTTTGTAGGTAGCATATGATATTATAGATTTCAGGGAACGAACAATGTTTCAGATGCTGCCTGTACAGTCTCCAAACGAGCATCAGGAATGAGAAAAGAAGAGGCGAGTCTCTGTACTCCCTCAAGCAGTGGTCCTCTCTGTCCAGTTTCATCACCTTGAATTTTGGTTATAAAACTGGACCCTTAAGATGCATTATAAGTGTTGTATCTCAATGCTCAAGCTTCACATAGTAAAACCTCAAGTAGATAAGATTTTTTGTGTTTAGTTGTTTGCGTGACTGTTTGTTTTGTTGTTTTTAAGTTATATTTTTTTGTGTTTGATTAGATTAGGAATAGTTTTTTGTTTTTTGTTTTTCTTTTTGGATTTGTTGTGATTGAAAACTAGTTAGTCTTGGTTGAGATTGATTTTTTTTTTTTTTTTTGATAGATTGGAGTTGGATTTTGATTGTCGTTGTTGGACATCATGAATTAGATATACTTCCTTGTCAACATCTTTTCACATCCTAAGCATTATGGATTCATGAGCACTTCACATTGCACTTGTTGGATACACTGCACTCGAGGGTTGTCTCTTCAAAATTTTCAATTACTTCCATACCATGGGTTGGGATGATGCACTTATTGCACCATCGTTAAGCACTAGCATAACATGATGTCCATTGTAACTTTATGTAGTAAAAATTTAGATGCATGAGCACTTGAGAAAGCACGTTTTATTGTGCATGTACTATTCTTTGCACGCACGAGAATTGGGATGTTTATCATTGAAGTAGAAGCCTTAGGATGAGAGGAAAGATGGGTGGGTGAGTTTGAGGGTCATGAAGGACTCCTTCAGTTGTGAGATGGATCATTTACCTAGTCAACATCATGAGGACTCCTATTTTTTGGAGTTATTGTGAGATTTGGGCGGGTGGAGGGGAGTGCAATAATTATTCTTTTCACTAGGTGTTAAGAGGTGAGGTTGATATATTACATCGATTGTGTAATTGTATGTAAGAATTTTAAATTTGTACTTCTTTTCAAATCGTGTGTGATTGAGCACACAATTCATCTCCCCATCTCACGCACCAAGGCCAACAAAAGAAGAGAAAGGAAAGATTGCCATAAATTGTATTCTTATTGAAAAGAAGAGTGAGGAAAATAAAATAGTTGATGTGATGCTTGCAAGCAAAAGGAGGAGATATGTAGAGAGAGAGGAATGTAAAACTAGTGAGGTTGGTGAGGAAAGAGGGAGAAAGATTTAAAAAAGTAGAGATAAAGGAGAAGAATGAAGGAGAAAAAAAAGAGAAAATCTATGAAATATCATTTGGATTGTTGAGCTTGAGGAATTTTAGTGAGAGGAATGTAAAACTAGTGAGGTTGGTGAGGAAAGAGGGAGAAAGATTAAAAAAAGTAGAGATAAAGGAGAAGAATGAAGGAGAAAAAAAAGAGAAAACCTATGAAATATCATTTGGATTGTTGAGCTTGAGGAATTTTAGTATGAGTAGGCTTTTTGATCTACAAGGGGAGTTCATTCTTATTAAAAGGAAAATTTGGGGACAAAGGAGAAGCTAAATTAGTAGTTAAAAATTCATTTTTGATGTATTATAGGCTCGTATTGAAAACAATAACAAGCATCATCAAGTGGGATTGTGGTTTATGATCCATAAGAAAATTTGATAAGAAAGGAAACTAATAAACTTGAGGTAACTAGTAACAATGAAGTTGAATCTGTAACTTTGCATGCAACTATCTCACTTTATCAAAGTATGGGAATTCAAAGATTGAGGATTAGATGTGATACTCTACTTCTACTAAAGCAAATTCTTGGAGTTTGGCACTAAAGAATCCCAAACTTAAGAAAATATATAATACAATCAAGAGAGATTTAAATCATTATGAAGGTTGAAGTTTGAAATATATAGTCAAAGAAGAAAATTAGGAAGCTCATAATGGTACCCAAGCTACAATTTCTTAAGTGTTTGCAATTAGAGCAAATTATCCTTTGTATAGAGGAAGAGAAACTCAAGTTGGAAGAGGAATTTCTTTTGAGTAGAGAGATACCAACTAGTGTTCCTAAAGGAAAAAAGTATGGGTTCTTGAGAAGGGTTGGAAGGTATACATTAGTGAATGACTTTTTTTTCACAAGGGGTGGATTTGATTTGAAGAGGAGTGCCATGGAAAGAGGAAATATATCAAACCCGTGAAAGTAACCATGAGGGACCTTGTGGAAGACATTATGCTTGCAAAATTATACTCCAAAAAGTCTATATGTGGCCAAGTTTGCATAAGGATATAAATCATTGGTGTAGATCATGTCATAAATGCCAAAAAATGACCAAAAAATTTTAAAACAAAAAAATAAGAAAGATAATTATTGCTTATGATATTTTTGAAAAATGAAAAATTGATGTCATTGGTCGTTTACCTCATACTTCAAGAGGAGAGATTTATATTTTAATTGCAGTCGATTACCTTTCTCGTTGAGTAAAAGCCAAAGCAGTTAAGAACATCACAGCTACTAATGGGGAAAAATTTATATATGATTGTATAAGTGGTAAGTTTGGGACACCTTTAGAAAACTTATCAGATAGAGGATCTAGTTTCAAAGGAGATTCAATAGATTATCTTTGTGAGAAAATGAAGATAACAAAACGATTTGCTTCACTTTATTACCCTCAATGTAATGGTTTGAATAAGTGTTTCAATGTGAGTAAGTTAGGATATTGTCAAAAATGCCTAGAGACTCTCCGTAAATGTGGGATATTGAGCTTTTGAGTGCATTATGAGCTAGCTGTTTATCCAAGAAAGATACTATTGAGTTTTCTTTGTGTAAGATGGTTTATGGAAGAGAAGCTTTATTACATATAGAAGTAGAAATATTTGTTTTGAGGATGCTAGAAAAATTGAGTGAGGGTGAGGATAAAGATGATTTAAAAGAGAGATTGTTGCAATTATAAGAAGCACAATTCAAATGTAAATTCTAGACTAAGAAAACTCTAGACTAAACAAATTGGATCACAATTTTCAAAAGAAATTCTAGACTAAACAAGAAGGACGATTTAGAGTAATTGAAAAATGCAAAATTAATACTTATGCATTGGAAGATTTAGATGGAAAAGCATATAAATATATTATCAATGGGTATAGATTAAAGAAGCATGTATCAAGATTGATGACAATTAAATTGGAAGAGTAGATTGGACATATATACAAGAAGAGCAAAAGAATGAGAAAAGTGAATGGATGATAGATGTAGCATCACTTTATGAAGGCTCCTATTGCATATGAATTCTTATAGACAAGGAAAAGTATTAAATATGTTACAAGTTTTTACGTAAGCTATAACTCCTTAGTAAAACATCAAGTAGGTTGGACTTTTGGTGTATAGTCGTTTGTGTGATTGTTTTTTTTTTGTTGTTTTTAAGTTATATTTTTTGTGTTTAATTAGGCTAGAAAATGTTTTTAATCATTTTTAAAGATTTTTTGTGCTTGAAAACTAGTCAGTCTTGGTTGAGATTGGTATTTTTTGGACAGATTGAAGCTGGATTTTGATTGTAGTTGTTGGACATCCTAAATCAAGCATATTTCATTACTGATATCTTTGCACATAATAGGTATTATGAGTTTACGAGCACTTCACATTGCACTTGTCGAATTCATTACACTTGAGAGTTCTCTTGAAAATTTTCAATTACTTCCATGCCATGGATTGGGATATTGCACTTATTGTGCACACATTGTTTTTTGTACGCTGTCAAAGAGATCGTGCAAGAGCTGCAGAACACGGGGTTCAAGGTACAGCAATGGAAGAGTCTAACAAGAAGAACTCAAATTTTTGATGTCAAAGTTCACTATATTGCTTGTCAAATGAGTTACAAGAAATTCATGTTCAGGATAATCCGAAGTATCTCATAAACTGTTTACATTCAGGTGTATGATGACAGTTGCAGTAGGAAGGGAAACACTCTTCACATCAGCATGTTCATTTCGTAACTTGGCAGTTACTAGTTCAGCAGAGAATTTCAGAAACTCCAAAAGAACATCTCTATAATGAGGTCAAGTCCATCTTTATTTGCTGAAAAGATATCAGCAAGTCTTTACAACTTCCATCTTTTGTTGATTGGATTCATGGCTAAAAAAAAAGAGGACAGTGTCACTTGTATATTTTGACCAGCTGTCAGTCTGATTCTGTGAAGGACTACATGAAGAGGGACTTTGGCAAGTTGCTTCCGCTCCTTGAAAGGGTACCAACTCATGAGGGAAATGATGCCAAGAACATAGCCACAGTTCTAAATTTTGGTTCGAACAAGTACAGCACCAAGTAAAGCCTTGCACGTGGTCGTTCAGCTGTAGTATGCCATGCTTGAAGATGAAAACTCTGTCGAGAGGATTGCTGAGAATGGGAACTGGGTTACTGAAATTTCAGCCTAAACAGAGCCTTTGGGATACTTGCAACATGGAAGTTGGTTGCATCATGCGATAAAAAAAAACTGTGAGCTCATTCAGATTTGCTATCCAAGGAAAGACCTTTCTCAATGTCATGCAGCATTCAAAGAGTTAAGGATCACACAAAGCAGAAAATCTAAGCATCCCTGTTTCCTGCAGCAGCACATTCAGCTTTGATCCTTTCACACGAAGTCATCCGAGCACACTCCAAAATAGTTCTATCAGAAACAATGAAGTATGTAGCAATTGTAGCTCCACAGATGATTAATGCTTGGCCAGTGTAATTCAGATGTGCCTTTGCCCAAGGTAGCGTTCGTACAGCAACAAGAGTGGGTATTGCCGTAATAACAAATGCTTTTAGTGCAGCTTTGGCACCTTCCCTAGCACCTTCGTCTGCACAGTTCCGGGCCATGGCCACACGCTGTTCCAAGATGGCATCAATAGCAGCTTTATCGATGGGGGGGCTCGCTAGGCATGATGGATGAGCTCCCAGTTCAACTGCTGTACCTCATCTTCTCCCACTTACGGCAACAGGTCGCAGACCTCAATGTCATCTCCCAAGTCAGTCGCTGCTTCTACGACCTCGAGCGGCAGCATCGACATGCCCTCAAGGTTGGTTGCGGCCTCCATCCATTCGAATCTGCATTGTCCTCTTTTTGCACCCGATTCCCATACCTCTCGAAGATTGAAATCGTGTATGCTGGTTGGATGTCGAAGTTGGGGAAGCAAAACTGAGTGCAGGCAATTGGAAATTCGAGTCAGCAGTCCTTCACTGAGGAGATCATTGCGTGTGCATGGAAGTCGCCATCAATGCCTTGAAGCTCTCGGAGTTTATGACGCCGCCTTAGGATGAAAACAGAAGGCATCAGATAGTGCTCTTTGTCTCCTGTGTCCAGAACTTCAGGGCTCCAGATTTTGCAGAAGCGCTATGGCATTTCAGAGCAATGAGTCGTCCTTTCTCTTGAATGTCCAGTTTCTGAGAAGGAAGAACCACCTGTAAGGGGGATGATCTGTGTGGTCAAATCCCTGACATTCGTAATTTGCCGACAATCTCTCCCTGAATAGATTCATGACAGCTCTCTCTGTTTCTAATCCAGGCGCAGCCCGCTATTCATAGCCTTTCAAAAATATCCCCCCCTTTTTCTCAAAATAGGCAAAAAGGCCCAACAAATTTAGTTGTTCCTATTAGCAAGGTGATCCACGTAATTCTCATCATTCATGTCATGGTCATTTGGGGATGTAAGATTTGCTTAAGTTCCAAAAATCCTTAGACAAACTACACAATTTCACCATCATCTCCATCTTCAATATCAACTTCGATGTTCCCATGTTTTTGCGGGTCTCCATCACTAAAGCACATCTTGTTTGTTTTGGGGATTTGAAGTTTGTCCAGCGCTTTACTTAGAATTCATCATTGAAATTGACAGCTTAATAATATTCTTTGGCATCAGTTTTTCATATTTTTATTGAAACACGCGCAATAAGATAACACAGATGCACAACAAAAATGGAGGTGTTTACGACTCGGATGCGCAGCAACACGACATCCACCCCCTCTAAACCTGCGCATCCTCCGGATGTGCCAACTATCCAGGATCATTCAAGTCCACAAACAGGTCAAGTCCATCTTCTGATTCTAGTAGACCTGTTTTTCCATCGGCTTCATCATCTATGTCTTCTGTCTCATCAGCTTGTCTTTCTCCTATCTGCTCTTCTTCTGTCAATGTTTCAAGTGCATATTCTTCATCTTCTCTTCTCTTGAAAATCTTGACTCATTTTCCAGCAATAGGCACCCTCAATACTGTTCCATCTAATTCAGCCAGCTCATAAGTACCATTGTCAAAAACCTTTTTCACTTCATACGGTCCAAACCATCTTTGAACCATTTTTCTCATGCTACTATGCTGATTTTCTAGACTATTGTCGTAGACTAGAATCCAATCCCCTTCTTTTATGGCTCTAGGCCTCAAGCGATGCCTTAAATCAAACCTGTCCTTATTTCTGAGACAGGCTGCCTTCAAACGGTCAACGGCTAGCTGCACATCTTCTGTCCTTCTCTCTAGTTGACGAATCCGAAGGGCTAACAGCTCTTCCCTTGATAAATTCTCATGCCACGGAAGAACACTCCAAGTGAGAGCACAAATTTCAGTAGGCACGACAGGTTTTTGCCCATACATCAACTCCGCAGGCATGTATCCAGTAGTCACACTATGTGTAGAGCGATCAGCCCACAATGCAAAAGGTAGTAATCTCGGCCAATCTCCAATCCGACCTCTACAAGCTTTTGCCAATGCTTTAACTATTGGCGGATGTCCTCTTTCACTTTTGCCATTTCCCTCTGGATTATAGGCAGTAGTAAGAGCCAATTTAATCCCAAGCCGTGAGAAGAATTCTCTAGCTTCATCAGCATCTAGCTCTCCACGATCAGCTGTAATCTTGCCTATACATCCATACCTGCAAAATATTTCTTCCAACAAGAATTTACATACTGTAGTGGTGGTCTTCGTCCGCAACGGTCTACCTTCAACATAGTTTGTAAGATCCTCCCTAGCCAAGACAAGATATCTCATCTTCCAAAGTCCCACTGGCAAAGTAACCAAGTCTACCACCCACTTGTAATGCATACATAGTGGATAAGTCGGATGCAGCTCATCACGATGTCGCACTAAAGAGTAAAGCTGGCAGTCCTTGCAAGTCTCCACAAAGTGAGAAACATCTTTATACATCCCTTTCCACCAGTATCTTTCTTTGATTTTCTCATAGGTAGCCCACACACCTCTATGTCCTGCCCATGAGCTCTCATGAAACTCTCGCATAATCTGTATTTGCATCGCTACATCACAAACTACTCTCAAGGGCAAGCCTCCTCTCTTTCTTGGATGCTTCCAAAGAAAACCATCTTTCAAGAAATACCCATAAGCCTTCCTTCTGATTTTCTTGAATTCATCATCTGTCCAATCAGCTCTTCGAGTCAATGAACTTAGATATTGTCCAATTTGTAGCCATTCATCAACATAAAGTTCTTCAATAAAGGCTTCAACAGTAGATGCATGACAATCATGAATAAGGACAGAAGCAGCAAACTCTGTCTCATCGTCTTCTGCAAGCATTGACTCCTCATCCTCATATCTCGCTCTAGAAAGCATGTCAGCAACTGGATTATCTTTCCCTGCTATGTGTCTAAATTCTGGATTCATTGATTTGATATAGGCAATCCACCGAAGCATCGCTATATCTGGAGTCGAGCAACTAGTAATCATGCCAAACAAAGGCAAACAATCTGTTTCCACAATAACTGAAGCTCCAATAAAATATCCTTTGTCACACTTCAGTGCAGTGACTACTCCCCACAACTCTCTTTTGATCTGCGGATATCTCCTTTGTCGCTCATTAAGAACTTTAGCTCCAAAGTGGATAGCATACCTATTTCCATCAGCATCATCCTGTCCCACAGCCCAACCTATACCAATAGGGCTAGTATCAACTGTCAACATGATCGGCCGTCCACACTGATAATCCGCCTTGCATAGAGTAGGAGCTGATTGCAACAGCTTCTTGAGCTTACGCATGGCTTTTGAATGCTTCTCATTCCAATGAAAATTTTGTCCCTTTCGAAGCAGCTGATGGAGAACATCTGCAATATGAGCAAAATGAGGAATCCAAATCATGTAAAATACATAAGCTCCCACAAATCTCCGCACCTCTGAAGTAGTCGAGCAATACTCTGCAATCCTGTTTATGGCATCCACCTTTGCAGGTGAAGGCTTTCTGCCATAATATCCAACCATATGCCCAACTATGATGACTTCATTAACAGCAAAGACAGATTTCAGCCCTGAAAGTGTCAAATTTACCTCCTCTAATCGTGTCAATATTTGTTCACAAGCATTCAAGTGATCAGCCACAAACTGTCTACATCCACGCAAATCAAGACTTTCATTATTTTCTTCTTCTCCACAACCCTTAATAGGCACATCATCTAGAAAAGGCATGGTATACTACGGAATATAGTCTCGAAGAACTCTATGCATAGCATTCATCATATGAGCAACTGAGTTTGTAGCACCTTGAGGCAAGGTACACATCCTCACAAGACCAATAGGTGTTCGCATAGTAGTAATATCCCTGCTTTCCAAGGCAAGCTGAAACTGATCATAACCTGAATACAAGTCACCTAGTGAATAGATGGCTCGTCCTGCAAAAGCCTCAGCAAATTCATCCACAACTGGACCTGTTCCCACATTCCTGATTGTCACTTTGTTCACGGGCTGCATATCCTGAATAAATCTCAAAGTACCATTCTTCTTTGGTACAGTAAACCACCTGTTAGAATAAGGTGCAGAAGAGGGTTCCAAAATCCCCATTTTAATCTTCTCATTCAGCAACTCTATCAGCTTTGGCAAGTGTGCTTTAGGCACAGGTATAGGACGTATATTCCATGGTACATGAGGAACAGTGAAGATGACCATGGGTGCAACCAATTCGGGACTAATGCAGCCAATTTCATGTGAAAAGAAAGCAAATGCCTTACCATGACGTCCAAGCATCTCTCTAAAACATTCTTTTTCCACTGGAAGCAAAAAATCATCATTTCCAATCTTCAATTCTGCAAGAGTTTCAGCTGTAAACTTATGTCCAATATTTGCAGGATCCCTCAACATAGGCTGCTTCATAGCTTTTTCAATCTGCTCATCACTATCAGAAGGAAGCGGGCCTGCAACCGGCTTAACCTTCTTATCAACTGTTTTATATTTTGTGTCAACCTTGGCATCATTCAGGCACTCTTTCCTTTGCTGCAATTTCTGCAAATTTTCAGCATCTTTCAACTCTGTTGGCTGAAAAATTTCAGCCTTTAGCTCTATGGACTGCATGGGTGCAGTCTGAAACTCTGTATGCAGAAATTTTTCTGCATTCAACTCTGTTGGCTGAATGAATTTAGCCCTCGGCTCTATGGACTGCATAGATGCATCCTGAAACTCTGTATGCAGAAATTTTTCTGCATTCAACTCTGTTGGCTGAATGGATTCAGCCCTCTGCAGTTCTATTAGCTGATCAAGATTAGCCATAAATTCAGTTTGCTGAGTTTTCTCAGCCTCTAACTCTGTTTGCAGCATAAAACCAGAAATTTCCTGAAACATATCCAAGGTTTGCACAGGTATGATCTTTGAACCCTTGCATACATCAGTTTTCAGCATTGCTCTCATCTCAAACAATGTATCTACATAAGACATCCCTTCATACAATCCATCCACATGCTCTTCTACTTGCAAAATACCTGCATTCTTCAACTCTTTCTCCTTACGACCAATGTACTGCCTGGCAGCTCTAGGCAAATCTGAAATTTTCTGATAACTCACTGAACTATCTGAAGAAAAACCAACAAAATTATTAGAGAAAGACTGGCTGCCAGGAGGCGAGATCTCCTCTTTTCTCCGCTCCGTACCACTGGCGTCTCGCAAGACATCGGTACCTAATGAAAATCCAACTCCTTCGCAGGTAGTGGTGCCTCACGCAAGGAGTCCCTGTTTCTCGGATGATTTACCCCAACAGTCATAAACTGAACAGCTCGCATACCATCTTTACAGCGTATCCGCGCATAAGCTGACCCATCATACATCACTTTTGTTTCCATTCTTGCTTCTGTAATGAAAGGCTGTCCAAGAATAATCGGATAAGAGCATGAATCCTGAACAAAGCAATGATAATCCTCTTCAACATTACCAATAGAAATTCTGATACTCGGACAAGCAGCATACATATCACCAGAAGTATTATTGGCGGCTCTCATGCGCCAGCCATGCTCTGCATCCATAGGCCACTTGCCACTCTCATAAACACCTCGAGCAATAAGATTAATCTCAGAACCATGATCAACTAAAGCAATCAAGGGAATTTGTTTCTCTCCAATCCTTACCACTGTCTCAGTGGTTGCTCTAGCCCAATGACTTCGTGAAAAATGGCTGCGAGGAATAAGAATAGGGGTCTCATCATCTTCATACTGCATAGGCTGCACTATTTTCTCCAATTGTGGATTAACAGAAGCATTCTCAACCATCACTGCATCATCATGCTCTTTCCCAAGAGCTCCATGCCACACTCCCTGTAAAGCAGGTCCTTCCATCGCATGTCGTTTCCTCCGCAAAAGATCCTGCATCTGATCCTGTATTTCTCTTCTAGCAATCCCAAGAGCCTCTCCAACAGTAAAAGTGACTTCACTATTTAAAATTCTTTCATGAAAAATCTTACTCATATCCGTTTGCATATCAAGGTCTGACAAGAGCTTGAATCCTGGCTCTTTTCTTGGTTGCCTCTTTTCTTTCTGCTTGTCTCCCATTGGTTGATCAGAACCTGTTTGAGCTGGAGAATTTGGCATAGGTGGAGCTGTAACAGGTGGTGAAACAAAGTCACCCCCTCTAGTCTTTTTGGAGGAGCTAGGACCCTCCTCATCTCTTCTTCTCTTTTCTTCAACCATGGCATCTAAACCCTGCGTTTTAGCCATATAAGCAAAAATAGAATACTTGTCAACAGGAGAATCCCATCCTGTTTCTCCTCGGATGCTAGAGCCCACACAAGTCATAGTAGAAGTTTGAACTTTCCCTCTTCTCGCTATCTCCAAGGCTGAAGACCATAAAGCAGAGTCTCCATCAGATTTCTGCTCAAGCTGGACTCCAAAAGCTGAAGCATCTCCTCTAACATTCACATAAGCTGATCGCGCAGCCATATCATCAACAAGCTTCTTCATACCTCCCTTACCAAAGTTCGTGTCAAGAGGAGCGCCAGTCTCTGTCAGCCATATCTTCCCATCTTGTCCCCAGAACACTACATTCTTCTTATGTGCTTCCTGAAAAGCATCACAATCTCTGCAATGTTGGTGCTCTGTACTATCACACCAAATACATCGTCGCCCTTTTCTTTGACCAGCTGGAAAAGCAGTCACTGGAGCAGGTGCTACAGCAGGTACTGACATAAGTTGCTCCTTTAACTTACCAACTTCAGCTTTGACTGCTTCAATTGTCAAATCCGCCAAGCCTTTAATAACATCATCTACAGATAAGGGCACTGGAGCAGCAGGAACTGGTGGATTCATAACAGGAGGAGTAGGCTTAGGCAAAGAGGCAGCAGGGGTAGAAGAAGAAGTCTCCAAGGATTTTTCAGGAACTGATCCTGTATTTCGATGCAATCTGACTCTCCTGCGCTGCTTCTTGACAAGAGCATTCACAGCATCAATGACATGTCTCCACTCAGTCTTTAAACCTGAATCAGTAGCTTGATCTTCCAAAAGATCATCCAACTTTTCCTGTAAATCAGCATCTGCAGCTTGCAAAAAGAACTCCACTTTCTGCATCTCCAAAGCTTGCTGTTCAGTCCCATCCAATTGATCATAACGGCTTTCAAACTCTCGCAGAAGAGCAGTAACGGAAAGTCCCTTATTAGGCATAGAAACCCATGCTAAAAAATTCCTGTGATTCATAAGACCTGTATCCTCCAGGAAATATTCATCTTTTAATGCCTTTTTAAATTCAGCCCAACCTGCATGTGCCTCTTGAATTTCTGCAATTCGACCTTCAAGAGCGCGCACCACGATCCGCAAGAAGTAGCGGCTCCAAACATCTTGAGAAACCCCAAAAAACTTCATCTTTTCTTCATACAAATGCAGGTAAGTTGACACTTGCTGGCCATTAAACTGCTTCATCTCCTGTTGGACAGCTTTCAAGGCATCCATAGCATCACTGTCTCGTTTTGCATGAACTTGCTGCTGCATATACATGGTAAATGACTGAAACAGGTTCTTCATAACATTATCATCTGTCATCTCTTCTTGCGAGTCTCCCATCTTTCTGATGACGCAGCACTTTCACGTCGGGTTCACCAGAAATGTCAAAGAGATCGTGCAAGAGCTGCAAAACACGGGGTTCAAGGTACAGCAATGGAAGAGTCTAACAAGAAGAACTCAAATTTTTGATGTCAAAGTTCACTATATTGCTTGTCAAATGAGTTACAAGAAATTCATGTTCAGGATAATCCGAAGTATCTCATAAACTGTTTACATTCAGGTGTATGATGACAGTTGCAGTAGGAAGGGAAACACTCTTCACATCAGCATGTTCATTTCGTAACTTGGCAGTTACTAGTTCAGCAGAGAATTTCAGAAACTCCAAAAGAACATCTCTATAATGAGGTCAAGTCCATCTTTATTTGCTGAAAAGATATCAGCAAGTCTTTACAACTTCCATCTTTTGTTGATTGGATTCATGGCTAAAAAAAAGAGGACAGTGTCACTTGTATATTTTGACCAGCTGTCAGTCTGATTCTGTGAAGGACTACACGAAGAGGGACTTTGGCAAGTTGCTTCCGCTCCTTGAAAGGGTACCAACTCATGAGGGAAATGATGCCCAGAACATAGCCACAGCTCAAAATTTTGGTTCGAACAAGTACAGCACCAAGTAAAGCCTTGCACGTGGTCGTTCAGCTGTAGTATGCCATGCTTGAAGATGAAAACTCTGTCGAGAGGATTGCTGAGAATGGGAACTGGGTTACTGAAATTTCAGCCTAAACAGAGCCTTTGGGATACTTGCAACATGGAAGTTGGTTGCATCATGCGATAAAAAAAAACTGTGAGCTCATTCAGATTTGCTATCCAAGGAAAGACCTTTCTCAATGTCATGCAGCATTCAAAGAGTTAAGGATCACACAAAGCAGAAAATCTAAGCATCCCTGTTTCCTGCAGCAGCACATTCAGCTTTGATCCTTTCACACGAAGTCATCCGAGCACACTCCAAAATAGTTCTATCAGAAACAATGAAGTATGTAGCAATTGTAGCTCCACAGATGATTAATGCTTGGCCAGTGTAATTCAGATGTGCCTTTGCCCAAGGTAGCGTTCGTACAGCAACAAGAGTGGGTATTGCCGTAATAACAAATGCTTTTAGTGCAGCTTTGGCACCTTCCCTAGCACCTTCGTCTGCACAGTTCCGGGCCATGGCCACACGCTGTTCCAAGTTGGCATCAATAGCAGCTTTATCGATGGGGGGGCTCGCTAGGCATGATGGATGAGCTCCCAGTTCAACTGCTGTACCTCATCTTCTCCCACTTACGGCAACAGGTCGCAGACCTCAATGTCATCTCCCAAGTCAGTCGCTGCTTCTACGACCTCGAGCGGCAACATCGACATGCCCTCAAGGTTGGTTGCGGCCTCCATCCATTCGAATCTGCATTGTCCTCTTTTTGCACCCAATTCCCATACCTCTCGAAGATTAAAATCGTGTATGCTGGTTGGATGTCGAAGTTGGGGAAGCAAAACTGAGTGCAGGCAATTGGAAATTCGAGTCAGCAGTCCTTCACTGAGGAGATCATTGCGTGTGCATGGAAGTCGCCATCAATGCCCTGAAGCTCTCGGAGTTTATGACGCCGCCTTAGGATGAAAACAGAAGGCATCAGATAGTGCTCTTTGTCTCCTGTGTCCAGAACTTCAGGGCTCCAGATTTTGCAGAAGCGCTATGGCATTTCAGAGCAATGAGTCGTCCTTTCTTTTGAATGTCCAGTTTCTGAGAAGGAAGGACCACCTGTAAGGGGGATGATCTGTGTGGTCGAATCCCTGACATTCGTAATTTGCCGACAATCTCTCCCTGAATAGATTCACGACAGCTCTCTCTGTTTCTAATCCAGGCGCAGCCCGCCATTCATAGCCTTTCAAAAATATCCCCCCCTTTTTCTCAAAATAGGCAAAAAGGCCCAACAAATTTAGTTGTTCCTATTAGCAAGGTGATCCACGTAATTCTCATCATTCATGTCATGGTCATTTGGGGATGTAAGATTTGCTTAAGTTCCAAAAATCCTTAGACAAACTACACAATTTCACCATCATCTCCATCTTCAATATCAACTTCGATGTTCCCATGTTTTTGCGGGTCTCCATCACCAAAGCACATCTTGTTTGTTTTGGGGATTTGAGGTTTGTCCAGCGCTTTACTTAGAATTCATCATTGAAATTGACAGCTTAATAATATTCTTTGGCATCAGTTTTTCATATTTTTATTGAAACACGCGCAATAAGATAACACAGATGCACAACAAAAATGGAGGTGTTTACGACTCGGATGCGCAGCAACACGACAACGCAACGAGAATTGGGATGCTCATCACTGAATTAGGAACCTCAAGATAAGGAAAAAGGTGGTTGGGTGAGTTTGAGGATTATGAAGGACCCCTTTAGCTATAAGATAGGTTGTTTATCTAGTCAACATTATGAGGACCACTATTTTTTGAAGTTATTGTGATATTTGGTCGGGTGAAGGGAGTGCAACAAATTTTTTTTTCCGTTAGAGTGTTAAGAGGTGAGGTTAGAAATCATAATTTAACCAAGGAACTGTATTTGGATTTTGCATGATGCATGGGTACTTGTAGCTAGGCTAGATACTATTCTTGTAGTGCATTCATTTCTTTTTGCATATCACATCGATTATGTAATTTCATAGCATGAATTTTAGATGTGCACTTCTTTTCAAATCATGTGTGATTAAGCATGGAATTCATCTCCAAAAGCATATTATTTTACTAGGATGCACTGCATGATATTAAAGCACGTACACCAAAAATATCTCTTTTTTTTAAAAGATATATGAGAAAGCTATGCTTGGGGTTGGTGAATATAAGGTGGCCAAGGAGGTTTTACAAAGACCATGGTTATTCATGTGCAAGTGGACTTTTTGATTTGTACGCTGCTCATGTACTTGCTTGCATTTATGAAAGCGATATCATTTTATAAGTAGCAAGGTTTCTTGATAAAGTGAGTATGGGAGGAGGATGCTCCTAGTAGAAGGCTTGCAAGGCCTTTGATATTCTATAGAATTGAAAATGATTTGAAGACAATAATCTAATTTCACAACTAGATGCTCTTTGGAACTACATTGCTCCTGAAACTTGTGGGAGAGTTGACAATAGTGATGTCAAACCTCTATGCATTATTCAATCAGAAGGACCCGGTTTTCATGTCAATAGTTATGTTGTTGAATGGTAGAGTGAAATTTTTGGGTCGGTTTCATTTCAAGGGAAGGTTAAGTGATCCATAGTGTTGACTAGAATGATGGTAGCTTGGGTTGCATATCAATTGCTTATCATCTAAGTGAAAGGAGAGAAGGATCGAAGCTTACACGCGAGTATGGCGGGAGAGCAAGAGCAAGAAAAGAGAGAGACAAGAAATGGGAACTCCAACAGTCACAATGTGTGGCCGGGCCTTCCTTTATTCAAACTGTCACTAAAAGAATAAAGAATAAAGTGACGTGACGGGCGCCCGCCACCTGCAGTGTGCAGTGGCGGGTACTGTCAGTGTAGTAATACACGGGGCGGCACGGCGGAGGCGCCTTTACCCCCAACAACCTCCCACTTAAAGGCGAATCTGCCCTAGTGAGAGAGAAAATAAAAAAGAAAAGACAGTACAAATGTACATAGGTACAAGGGATGAGGAAAGGCGACATCTCATCCAACGCCCATCAACCTCCTGAGGAAGGCAAAGCGCTCAGTAGTGAGGCTCTTCGTGAGTAGATCTGCAGGATTCTCATCAGTGGAGATCTTGACAAGGTCAACAGACTTGTCCTCCACGACACCACGTATGAAGTGATACCTCACCTCAATGTGTTTCGTCTTCACATGGAAGACCGGATTCTTGGCCGATTCTTGGCCAACTGAATGGCACTCATAGAATCCGAATGCAGTGTAGGTGTAGCATCAATCCCAAGGTTAGCAACTAGATGGCCTAACCATATGGCCTCCTTGCAAGCCTCAGTGGTTGGCTGCAACATACTCGGCCTCAGTGGTAGACAAAGCCGTACACTTATGAACCCTGGACATCCAAGAGACAGCCCCTCCAGCATAGGTGAATACATAGCCAGAAGTGGACTTCCTACTATCTGCATGTCTTGCATAATCGGAGTCAGTGTACCCCACGACCCCTGTATCCTGGCTACCATAGCAATTACACATATCTGTTGTGCCCTTCAGGTACCTCATGATACCCTTCACGGCATCCCAATGTCTGCTGCCAGGTGTAGCCATATAGTGTGCCACAACACCAACTGCATGCGCAATATCTGGACGAGTGGCTATCATGGCATACATCAAACTGCCCACAGCTGAAGCATAAGGGATCTTGGCCATCTGGGCCCTCTGCTCATCTGTCTGCGGACAATCGGCCTGTGATACCTTCACATAAGAAGGTAATGGACAGCCAATAGGCTTTACGTCCTGCATGCGGAAGCGCTCAAGGACTTTATGAATGTACTCCCGCTGTGAGAGATACAAAATCCCCTGATGCCTATCGCGCTTAATGCGCATCCCAAGTATATGTGAGGCCTATCCCAAATCCTTCATCTCAAAGCTCTTCTTCAGCTGAGATTTAAGAGCATCTAGCTCATCATGAGCTTTCCCTGCTATCAGCATATCATCAACATAGAGTACCAAGATAAGCAAACTGCCATCACAGGCTTTCTTCGTGTAAAGACACGGATCCATAGCACTCCTGCTGTAGCCCTGTGACTGCATAAAGGCATCAAACTTATGATACCATTCCCTAGGTGCCTGCTTCAAGCCATACAAGCTCTTCTTCAACTTGCACACTAGGTGCTCCCTGCCAGGTTCTGCAAAGCCCTTAGGCTGAACCATATAGATCTCATCATGCAAGTCCCCATGTAGAAAAGCCATCTTGACATCCATCTGATATAGATCTAAGTCAAGCTGTGCAACCAAATCCAAGACTAAGCGCAGGGCGGTCATCTTAACCACAGGAGAGAAGACCTCATCAAAGTCCACACCATGTTCCTGCTTAAAACCCTTTGCTACCAATCTAGCCTTGTATGCCGGCTTGGGGTGTCCAGGGGTACTTTTTAGCTTGTACACCCACTTGCATGGCAAAGCCTTCTTGCCCTTAGGCAAGGCAACCAAATCCCAAGTCTCATTCTTATGCAGGGAGTCTATCTCAGACTGCATAGCCCTCTCCCAGGAGTGACTGTCACCCCTGCGCATAGCCTCATCATAAGTGAAAGGCTCTCCTGCATCTGTAACCAAAACATAATGCATAGAGGGTTGAAATCTGTCAGGTGGACGTCTGTCTCTAGCAGACCGTCTCACTGTAAAATATTACACGGCGCAGCGAACAGAATCTGAGAAAGAGATAGAGAGTACACAACAGATAAGAGGAGAATCAGTAAATTCTTTAACTCCAAACAACTGATACAAAGATGGCTCTGTCCACCCGTGCGCTTCCACTGAGTGAAGCTTAGATGGCGATCTAGACAGAAGATAGGTGAAGAGCTTAAGGCTAGCTGGAACAACAACTCTGACTGGGTGAAAGATGAGTGTAAGATGGCTGCGAAGGGGTTTAGCTTTTATAGCCCGCGAAGGTCGTTAGGTCGGCCTGCTGACCGACCTACCATATGAGCCTCCACTAGTCGGCCAGGGAATATTCCCGGGAATATTCCCTTTACCATCGGGCCGGGGGCGCTGCCCCCGGACCCCCGCCAGGGGGGCCGCTGGCCCCCCTGGGACCCCCCAGCCAGGGGCCGCTTCCGCGGCCCCCGGACCCCACAATAGGGGCCCCTTTTAACTCCCTTACCACGCAACTCAATGCAATGTGCCTCGAGTTGCTACCAGCTTAACCACTCCGTCTAACCCAAAGATTAGACCCACAACAGTCACCTTTTTGCCATCCGGTCACATAGACCTCATCTGATATACAAGTCAGGACTCAACCAATGTCCGGGCTCACATTTGGCTTCTCCTCATAATGGGGGCCTTACAACTTTGAGCACCATGGATCAAGGTGGGGCATTGATCATATCTAACACCCCCCCTCAATGTCCACCCATAGGTGAACTATCTCCTCGGCCCAATGCCGAGTCTCTGAAGATGAACTTGAAGCAGATCCTTCGTAAGTGCTTTGGTGAAGATATCTGCTCCATTCTCCTCTGTTGGACAGTAGACCAATTCCACTATCCCATCCTCCATCAAATCACGCACATAGTGATACTGGATCTCTATATGTTTGGTGCGTGCATGAAACACTGGATTTTTGGCAATGGCGATGCAACTCTGATTGTCACATCTCAGCACAGTTGGTTCTTCATCCTGCACTCCCATATGCCATAGAATCCTTCTCAACCATACGGCCTCACATGCAGCAAAACAAGCTGCCTTGTACTCTGCTTCGGTAGAAGACAATGCCACTGTTGGTTGCTTCTTACTAATCCAAGAGAAAATTCCTGAACCCAAAGAGAAACAATAACCAGAAACTGACTTCCTGGAATCAATGTCTCCTGCCCAATCTGAGTCACAGTTCCCCACAAGAGAAGTTCCGAAACTGTATGTGATACCATAGTCAAGAGTTTTCTTCAAGTATCTGAGCACCCGCATCCCAGCCTTCCAATGACTCTCATGAGGTTTGTTTGAGAACCTGCTCAAAACACCAACAGCAAAACTGATATCTGGTCTGGTGTTACACAAGTAGATTAGACTGCCGACCAACCTCCTATACCTCCCAATGTCTGCTAGTGCTGATGTATCCTCAACGGATAACTTTACATTCACCTCCATAGGTGTAGCTATCTCCTTGCACTCGGTCATGCCAAATGCCTTCAAGATCTCCCATGCATACTTCTTCTGAGAGATGAAGATCTTTCCTGGCTCTTGCCAGACTTCAATCCCCAAACAATAGTGCAGCAAGCCCAAGTCTGTCATTTCAAACTCAAAACTCAGAGCCTTTCGAGTTTGGTTGATCATATCTTCATAGTCACCTGTAATAAGAAGGTCGTCCACATATAGGACAATCACTACAGACTTTTTACCATCCCTGTAAACATACAAGTTAGCATCTGAGGCACATCTTTTGAAGTTTAGGTTTAAAAAGAACCTATCTATCCGCTGGTACCATGCTCTGGGGGCTTGTTTCAGCCCATACAATGCCTTCTTCAGTTTACACACTTTGTTCTCAGAATGGGGGGCCTCAAACCCTGGTGGCTGAGCCACGTACACCTCCTCCTTGAGGTCACCATTTAAGAACGCTGACTTAACATCCATTTGGTACACTGGCCACTTCTTGTGGGCAGCCACTGCAAGTACCGTGCGAATAGTGGTCATTCTGGCAGTTGGGGCAAATGACTCTTGAAAATCAAACCCTTCAACTTGTGAAAATCCTTGGGCAACCAGTCTAGCTTTGTACTTTTCTAAGGTACCATCAGCCTTGTACTTTACCTTCCAGATCCACTTGGTGCCAATAATCTTCCGCTTTGCTGGCCGATCCACTAGCTCCCAAGTGTCATTCTTCATTATGCTGTCATACTCCGCCTGCATAGCAGCCTTCCATGATGGATCTGCAAGTGCTTCTTCTAAGTCAGTTGGCTCCTTTACTTCTCTCATAATCTCAACCATCAAGGCCATGTTGACTATGTGAGCAGAAGCCCTCCTTTGCTCCTCTATTCTCTGAGACCTCCTTGGTCCGTCTGCCTTCTCCTCAACAGATGCAGGCATAGGATTATTGTGGTCATAGAGCTGCTTCACCCAGCGCGGCAATGGCTTTTCCGGTGGGGTGATGTCAGGTTGGTGAACTTTTTCCTCATCATCTGAAGATGATGCTTCCTCCTCCTTAAGGATAGGGATAGCTCTCGGGACAGGTTCATAGTGGACTACTTCTTCGCTTGATGATAAAGTGGAAGACCTTGCCTTCTCCTCCTCCACTGTATGCGGCTCCTCCTTGAACACCACATCACGGCTCGCGATGATCTTCTTTGCCTCTTGGTCATATAACTTGTAAGCCTTCTGCTCATCACTATAACCCAAGAAGATACATTTTCTGCTTTTTGGTTGTAACTTGTTTCTCTTCTCATCTGGAACATGTGCATAACATTCACATCCAAAAATTCTGAAATGTGAGACAGATGGTTTCTTACCAGTGTAAGCCTCATGAGGTGTTTTTCCCTTGAGAGCCTTTGTATAGCTCCGATTTAGAATGTAGACTGCAGTATTAACAGCTTCAGCCCAAAAATGGTTAGGTAATCCCTTGCCCTTTAGCATGCATCTTGCCATCTCCACAATGGTGCGATTCCTGCGTTCCACAACACCGTTCTGCTGAGGTGTGTGAGGCGTTGTCAATTGACGCTTGATACCTTTGCTCTTGCAAAAGCCTTCAAACTCCTTTGAGTTGAACTCACCACCACCATCTGTTCTAAATTTCTTCACACTTTTCCCTGTTTCATTCTCAACAAGTATTAGCCATTCTTTAAACTTACCAAAAGCTTGAGCCTTATCACGAAGGAAGTACACCCACATCTTCCTACTGTAGTCATCGACAATCAACATAAAATAAGAAGATCCCCCCAAGGCCTGTGTAGGCATCTTACCACACAAGTCAGCATGCACCAACTCTAGAGGAGCATGTGCTCTATTCTTGCTTTCTTGTGGAAATGCCTTTCTCTGTTGCTTGCCCATCATACAAGCTTCACATGGTTCCTTCAATTCAGTTATTGTAGGTAGGTGAGCAACCATACCTTGCTTTTGCATCTCCTTCAATACTGCAAATCCGATGTGTCCAAACCTTTCATGCCAAAGCTTACTTGTGCCCACTCCAGCGGTGGCTGTAAGAGCACTTAGCTCATACAGGTTGTTCCTTCTTTCTCCTTTGCCAACAATTGTGCCAGCACTATCAATAATTTCTGCACCTGTCTTCTTGAACCTCACTTCATGACCAAGATCAGTTATGGCAGCAACTGATAAGAGATTTCTCCTGATTTCGGGAACATACAACACATTTGAAAGCTTTTTGACTTCACCATTTGCAGCAACAAAAGAAATAGTACCTGTGCCCGCAGCAGGGCATTTAGCATCATTTCCAACCGTCACAGTGATGGATTCTTGTAGAGGCTGCATAGAACTGTATAGACCTTTCTTGTTGGTCATGTGACGGGAGGCCCCACTATCCAACACCCAAGAGTCAGTGGTAGATTCTTCTTGCGCCGAGGAGCACACTTCCTCAATGGTCGCCATGAATAATTCCAACTCTGCTTCAGCCGTATTGGCTGTCTCTTTCCCTTTAGTTTTAAGGGTACCATTCTTTTCATCTGCCTTCTTGACACGACAATCTGCAATTGCATGTCCTTTCTTCTTACAGTAGAAGCACTCTCCTTGAAACTTCTTCTTGCCGCCCTTTTTCTTTTTGTCACCATCATTTTTGGTGGAGGAAACACCTTTGCCTTTTGCATTGGCAGAGAATGCAGCATCTCCATTGTTGCTTCCTTCTCGGGCTTTCAGCCTCAACTCCTCCTCCATTAATAATGCACAAAACTCCTCAAAAGTCAAAGCTTGAGGTCTCACCTGAGTATTAAGGGCAGTTACTAGTCCATCAAACTTTTGTGGACAAATCCGAAGACACCTCCGAGCTAGCTCTTCGCTAGTCTTTTGTATCCCAGCGCCAGCCATCTGGTCGCGCAGATTCTTAATCCGAGTGATGAATGCTTCAACCGTCTCTCCTTCAGCAAACTTCTCCGCTGCTAGTTGATTCTCCAAGTTTTGAATCCTTGTTTGGTTTCGTGTTTCATACTGACTCCTTAGTACATTCCAAGCCTCTGACGCTTTGGTTGTATGCTGAATCAGAGTCAAAACACTGTCAGAACAGCTTGTAACTAAGGCACACAATGCATCTGCATTCCTTCGTTTCCAAGCTCGTAGAAGATCTGCATTCGGAGGAATCATCACACTAGGATTTGATGGGTCGGGGGTAGGCTGTGGTTCTGCGTCAGTCCCCAGCACAGTCTCCAGAAGCTCATAAGAATCAAGGATAGTAGTAATTTTGAACTTCCACAAGGTGTAGTTTGTACCATCTAACTTGCCTTCGCTGAAGGTTGGTGGACGAATCCTCAGTGTTTGAATAGCCGGTACAGCAGCACCACCTCCTGCACCGCTTCCTGATGCGCCAGAACTGCTTCCCGGAGTCGACATCGTTTCTCTTTGCTGTTGAAGCCTTTGCCTCTTGCACTCTCTCCGATCTCTAGAGCCCCCTGGGCTCTGATACCATGTAAAATATTACACGGCGCAGCGAACAGAATCTGAGAAAGAGATAGAGAGTACACAACAGATAAGAGGAGAATCAGTAAATTCTTTAACTCCAAACAACTGATACAAAGATGGCTCTGTCCACCCGTGCGCTTCCACTGAGTGAAGCTTAGATGGCGATCTAGACAGAAGATAGGTGAAGAGCTTAAGGCTAGCTGGAACAACAACTCTGACTGGGTGAAAGATGAGTGTAAGATGGCTGCGAAGGGGTTTAGCTTTTATAGCCCGCGAAGGTCGTTAGGTCGGCCTGCTGACCGACCTACCATATGAGCCTCCACTAGTCGGCCAGGGAATATTCCCGGGAATATTCCCTTTACCATCGGGCCGGGGGCGCTGCCCCCGGACCCCCGCCAGGGGGGCCGCTGGCCCCCCTGGGACCCCCCAGCCAGGGGCCGCTTCCGCGGCCCCCGGACCCCACAATAGGGGCCCCTTTTAACTCCCTTACCACGCAACTCAATGCAATGTGCCTCGAGTTGCTACCAGCTTAACCACTCCGTCTAACCCAAAGATTAGACCCACAACAGTCACCTTTTTGCCATCCGGTCACATAGACCTCATCTGATATACAAGTCAGGACTCAACCAATGTCCGGGCTCACATTTGGCTTCTCCTCATAATGGGGGCCTTACAACTTTGAGCACCATGGATCAAGGTGGGGCATTGATCATATCTAACACTCACCGCAGGCTCTGTTGCCTGTCTAACTACCTGTCCAACACCCTGGCCCTGTGGAGGAACTGTTGCAGGCTGTACTACTGGCTGTGCTGGAGCTCTAGGCTCCTCCTGAAAGATCACTCTGCGGATCTCAACCACCTTCTCAGGCTGCCTGTGCATCTTGTCTTCATGGAAGACGACATCATGGCTGTGTACTATTTTCCGCGCCTACGGATCCCATAGGCGATAGCCCATCTCTCCTGACTCACCATAGCCAAGGAATATGCATTTAATGCTCTTTGGATCCAATTTACTCCTCTTGTCCTTGGGCACATGGCAGAATGCCTCACATCCAAAGACACGGAGATGCGCATAAGAGGATGGCTTACCAGCCCAAACTTCCTCTGCAACCTGGAAATCCAATCCACTGGAAGGCGATCGGTTTATGACATGCACTGCCGTACTAACTGCCTCAGCCCAAAAACTCTGGGGTAGGCCTGCATGGCTAAGCATAGAGCGCACATGCTCCTGAATAGTCCTGTTCATGCGCTCAGCCAAACCATTCTGGGGTGGGGTGTAAGGGGCGGTCAACTAACGCTTAATACCCCTGTCATCACAAAACTGCTCAAAACCACGTGAGACATATTCTCCCCCATTGTCAGTCCTAAGGCATTTCAGCCTATACCCAGTCTGGTTCTCAACAAGAGCAAGCCATCTCTGAAAAATTTCCAAGACATCGGACTTCTGCTTTATGGGATAAGCCCACACTTTCCTAGAAAAATCATCAATGAAGGTAACAAAGTACTTCGCGCCACCCATAGACATGCAAGGCATAGGCCCACAAACATCGGAATGCACCAATGCCAAGGGCTTACTCATGTGTGGCCTACCCGATTTCTTATGCGTAGACCTATTCTGCTTACCATAAAGACAATGATCACATGAGTCAAAACATGCATAATCCAAAGGTGGAAGATACTGCAAACCAGATAACATTTTCATTCCCTTCAAAGACATGTGCCCTAAACGAGCATGCCAAAGTGATACATGTGGGATAGAACCCACTGCCAAAACATGGTCAATTGAGGACCCAGATACAACAAGAGGATAGAGGCAGTCAGACTTGGCGCCTCTAGCAAGCACAAGTCTGCCCCCACGAGTAATCTTCCAGGCAGAATCCCCAAAATGTACATGAAATCCTGCATCATCCAGCTGTCCTGCAGACATAAGCGCAGGTACATGACGTACATCCCTAAGCAAAAATGAACTGCCAGTGGAAAACTGCAACTGAATATCACCCATGCCCACAATGTCAAGAGATCTGTCGTCTCCAAGTCTGACTGAACCAGATATAGTGCGGTAAGAGTGGAACCACTCACGGTAAGGCGTCACATGGAAGGATGCTCTGGAATCCAATAACCAGCACTGTGCATACATACTAGATGTCTCGGCCAAGTGTGAAGCATCAGAAGAACTAGCTGCAAGTATAAACTCATCACCACCATTGGACTCCTCAGTCTGTGTGACATTAATTTCCTCAATCTTGACGCTGGACTTCGCAGGTACTATGCTGCGATCAGAGGACTTCTCCTGCACTTTATCTTTCCCCTTATCCTTGCGCTTCTCATTGCGCAACTCATGACACTGTGGTCTAATATGGCCCTTTTTCCCACAATGATGATAAGTGACATTTGCATTGCGCCCACGCGACTTACTACGCAACTTGCCACCACGAGATTTAGACCGACCCTTCTGCGAGTCACAGCCTCGGCCATTACCACGGTCATACCTGTCATTCCTGCCTCTAACTGTCAAAGCATGACTACCAGGAGAGGCATCCAAGTTTTTGCGATTCACCTCTTCCTGAAGAAGAGCACTCTCAACATCTGCCAATTTTAGAGTAGCACTAGAGGCACATAGGGCAGTGCGGAATACATCCCATGACTCATTCAGAGTCCCAAGAAAGAAAAGAGGAGTTACTCCCTCTCCAAAGGTGATATCCTGCGAAGTCAGGTTCTTCAGTATAGCATGGAATTGGCTCAAGTGAGCAGACATAGTCGCATTATCCTTCATGCGCAGATCCATAAGCTGCTTCAACCAGTATATCTGACTTGCCGGACTTTTCTTATCATAAAGATTTTTTATCTTATTCCATAGATCCCAGGCACTCTGTGCTTCCTCAAATACATTATAATGTACCTGTTCAGTGAGAGACAATACAATCATGGACTTGCATAGCTCATCAAGTTCAAGCCAGTCGTCATTGTCCATAGTTTCAAGCTGCTCCCCACTCAACCGAAGTGGCTTAATCTGAGATTTCTGCACCAAGACCTGCCAAATTTGACTCTTCTAGTAAGAGTAGTTAGTACCATCCAACTTTGTAATGTTAAAGATGGCACTATCATGCGAAGATGACGCCATTATGCAGGCTGGAAATGCCCAAACAATCCAAAAATTGCTTGCTGTTTTACTGTAGAAACTGCCCAAAAATGACCAAAACGGGGTCCAAAGGGCGAGCAAAGTGTGCCAAAAGTTGTTGGCCACTTAAAACTAGGTGCGGTACACCAAATCAGGATATTTCAGCATGAAATGTACACCTCAGTCCACCAATAACTGCTTGCTATAATAAATTGCAGGTATGTAATCTAGAGAGCAAACTGTCCCAAAATAGGATCCAATGTCAAGCAAACAATGCTAGGTCCAAAGCCGGCATGAAACGGACATAAGCAAGGCCAATGACAGTGAAAAGAACATGAGCTCAACACCGAAGCATGTCAAAATAACATCTGCCAGTGAAAGGCACACCCCCAGACACTCTAGGCAAAGTGTTCCTGTAACTGCCAAAACCTGACACAAATAGGTGTCTGCTCAAAGAGAAAGATCCAAATATGAGACTCAGCTCATAAGCATCTTGTGAACCAAGAGTACATCAATGCATATCCATAAAGATCGGAGTATGATCCCAAAGTCTCAATGCGTATGTAGCTGCTCAAGACATAAACTGCTCCAAATACATGTAAGTGCTCCAATAGCATGCAACTGTCAAAGGTCAAGCAAGCATGTAAAATGCTCCCACTGGCACAAAAGGCGTACAAAGCGAGCTTAGAAGCTCAAACAACCCAAGAGAAAGCACCAGTGATAAGTGACCCTGTCAATGCATCAAACACATCCAAGAGAGCATGACATACATGAAGCACCAGTTGTATTAACCATGAAGCAATACATAAGCCCAAATAAGCTCTCGGTCAACTCAATGACATCAAATAGCAACCAAGATCAGTGATCAAGTAAGCCGGGAATGCTCAAATACATCCAAATCCAAGCTCCAAATGTCGGTATGGCATACACGAACCAAATAGCATATGTCACGAACCAAAGTATGTAATGCAAAAGCCTAACTGTCAAGCAGAGACATGAGGCATAGGCGGTCCACGAGCATGCCAAGTCGGTCCAAATTTCAGTGAAGACGGAGCTAATGTGAAGCTCAAAAGCATCCCATAATCTCATACATATGCTCTAAGTCGTCCCCAAATGTCAGAGACATCATGCCAAAGCTCAAAGCATACATCCGGTATCGGTAGGTAAGTGCCAAAGCATGTAAAGTACCTTTAGCCCACTGTTATTCCAGCATGTATTTACTGTTCTAAACAGTAGATTTCAGCCCCGAATTCAAGCCAAAATCATGGTCAAACCAAATGCATACATCCCCAATACATCCGGGTAGGAAGTAGACCGTATATGGGCATCAAATAAGGCAACTGGAGTAGAGTATAAGCATCAAATGCCAATGCCAAGTGTGGCTGCCCTGTTTCTAGCACTATATAACAGTAAATAACAGTCCCAAATCAGCCAATATTTCAAGCCAAAATCATGGCATAATCATGTGCATACATTCCCAAGGCACTAGGCATCATGTAGACCGCATACGGGCATCAAATAGCACAACCGGAATGGAGTATAAGCAACAAATGCTAATGCCAATGGTGCTGCCCTGTTTTCAGCCTGTTATGACAGTTTATGACAGTCCCAAATTTGAAGAAATCAGCCCCGAATGATCAAGACCAATGCCCAAAGCTTGAATGACATCAAACATGAAGTCTATAGCCCTCTTGATCAAGGTAGAGAGCAAGAAGCAATGGCCAAGTGTGGAGCTGAAGTAGATGAGTGCTCACAGCCTGGAAAAAAATGATGCAATCTGCCCTGTTGGTGCTGAACTTGCTGCTGCTCCACATGGGCTGAAAAGGGGGTACTGGGGGGCTCAAGAAGGGCCTATCAAAGGCCTATGACAAGCCTCTTTGAGCCTTGATAGGTGTAAGGCACAATATGAGGGAATAAGCTTCAAGGGTTTGAAGCCATGGCTGCCCTTGCTATTTGCAACCTATAGACTGAAATAAAACCCTAAAAGAATGATCAAATACCTCAGTATCAATGCCTTGAAGGTGCCTCAATAGGCTGGGAAGGTGCTCGGGAAGCAGGGGAGTGACGGGAGCTCGGGGAGATCGGATATAGCTGCCGGGATGGAGATCCAATGCATGAAGTGAGTCGATGCGAAGGTCGGGAAGCACCGAGTCGAGCTCGAGTAAGAGAATGCCAAGCTCTGATACCAGTTGAAAGGAGAGAAGGATCGAAGCTTGCACGCGAGCTATGGCGGGAGAGCAAGAGCAAGAAAAGAGAGAGACAAGAAATGGGAACTCCAACAGTCACAATGTGTGACCGGGCCTTCCTTTATTCAAACTGTCACTAAAAGAATAAAGAATAAAGTGACGTGACAGGCGCCCGCCACCTGCAGTGTGCAGTGGCGGGTACTGTCAGTGTAGTAATACACGGGGCGGCACGGCGGAGGCGGCTTTACCCCCAACACTAAGCTTTGTTGAGATGGTTGTGCCTTACAGAGATTCTAATGAACCCATTACTGGGTTACATCAAATACTTAGATGCTTGATTTACAAACTAAGCGTGGAGGCTTCAAGGATACATACCTTAAGGCTTCTATGACATAGGAGGGAGGGAGGCATTAGTGCTAGATTGGAGTTGATGATTGTCAATCCTATCACTATGGCTCTATTAATGCAAAGATTGAGACGATGTAGAAGATCCAAGATTGCCTCTTACCAATGGGAACTACTTCTAAGAATGTAGTTGACAGTTACGAGGTCTCGCAACTCCACGGAACTAATTGCTTCGAGTTGCTTGATTGGTGATTGTGTTGCCCATGAGTAGACAATTGACCATAGTGACAACGTAATTTTTAAACCTTATCGTCCTCCTATCTACAAGCCAAAAGCAAAAATACTTTTAAAAATGTTAAACGTAAAACAAAAAACTTAAGCTTTTCGGAAAAGCACACATGTGTTCGTAGGAGAAGGAAAAAAACTATTTAAGAGGGAAATTTTAAGAACTAAGGGCCCCCTCTCGTATGATGAAAATGTTTATAAGAGGAGAGGAGGGTCACACTAAAGAGAAACCAAATTGAAGAGGCTAAGGATTTATGTTAAGAGCTTTGGTTCGTACATGCATCAAGACTTGTGGGACGATTATGTTGTGGCTCTTCGAAATTTTTTAAATCGAGTTAAAGAAGTTTATTTCTTGGTGGTTGTTTATGCTTTACATTGTATGTGTTTTGTAGCTACAAGAGGCATAAGCATTTTTGGTCTGCTCGTGTTTAGAGATTTTATCTTCTCAAGTTTCATACTTTGACAAAGTCATTCGATTTTTCAGCACTCCTTTCTTTCATGTTTTCGAGTTGTGAGTGAGGTTTGTCCTTGAAATGTTTTTGAACCTTGAAATGTTTTTGAATCAATCACATAGCTTATATTTTTGAGCGTTGAAATGTTTTTGCATCTTATAATTAAAAGTTGGAGCTCTACAAATCTACAAAGTATTCTTGGAAGCTTGCTTCTTTTTTGTGTGTGGGGAGAGAGAGAGAGAGAGAGAGAGAGAGAGAGAGAGAGAGAGAGAGAGAGAGAGAGAGAGAGAGAGAGAGAGAGAGAGAGAGAGAGAGAGAGAGAGAGAGAGGTTACATTCTTGGACATCTAGATGAGTGCTAGTAGCATTGGTCACAATGGTCATGAAGTGACTTAATGCAAATGTACTAAGGGCACTTTAGGGTTAGGATAGACATATCCTATTTATATGACTCATGGCCCTATTGTGCAGGTCTTTTGTGTAATCACCACTCGGACTCTTGGCTTGTTGGTCGATGCATTCGTACTCCGAGATGATGTGGGGTAGTGGTATGGAACAACCATCATGATGTGGTCATAAATTAGAGTGCTACTAGTTCTCAAGCTCTAGGGTGTGCCCATTTGGCTCTATTGTTGGGAGATGAGTGATATCCAATCCCTTTCATTTGTGGATGTGGCTTGTTTTATGTCTTGCATGCAAGTTGGATCCTAGGGAGATGTTTCATTGGTAGTAGAGCATCGACTTGCAATCATGGAGAGAGAAAGGCAAGGATCATGGCATTATGATGTGAAGATAATAAGAAAAATAGATAACATTAGATTAGATAAAAGAATGAAAAAATTAATGATGAATGTAAAGTTTTATTTGTTATTGCATATTAAGTAGTAAAGTATGACATGTCATTTTTCATTTGTAAGTGTAATTTAAAATCATTTGAAGTTTTCAATTATAAATTTATCCTTATTCAAATATGTTAATATTGAAAAACTTGCATCATAATTATATAATGTATTAGTGAATTTATAATAAAAATTTACTAATATTAAATTGTCCATATTTAAAAGTCTAATGTTTTATAAGTTTACAAATATATGAAATAGATAAAATATGTTTAGTTTTTTGAAATAATACAATTTCATCTCAAATTTTAAAGATGAATAAATTTAAAATAATAGTATTATATCTTATTTGTTTGTTTATGAAGTATATGGATTTCATGTCAAGGTGTATGATATATATTTAGAAAATGGGTTTTCTAGACTTCATGGAAGATTTGCAATGATAAATAATAAATTGGGTTGTCTACTAGACTTTTTAAAAAAAGCAATCCATAAAAAATATTTATTATATTTTGCATAAAAAAGCTTATTTTTGATAGATATTGTTAAGCAATCAAAAATGCAAGGTACTGATTCAGGCATGAACTAAATTGTATATATTTTTAAAAAAAGTGCTTGTAAATGAAAATCATAAAAGAATTTACAAGTTGAGTTTAATTGTATTGGTTTATATTTAAGTTATATTCACACTATAATATAGCTTCATGGATAAATATTTTGAAAAAACATGTTATTTATAGGAAATACTATGAACAAAAAAGGAAGCACAACAACTAGTTTCATGGACATTGAAATTAAAGCCACCATCATTGTAAATATATTAATCCATGATATATGCAAACTTATATCTATCGATTGTTCTTGAGATTTTAAAACTTCCATAATGATTACCCTAAATGGAAGCTCAAAAAGCATGTAGTTGACCATATAGTTATATGTACCAAGTATTATAGGAAAGTTACATATATTATATGTTGATACATTTACATCAACAATGGAATCATCAATAAAAAATATTTATAATACTACATTTAAGTATCTACAAAACTAGCTATGGTTGCAACATTTACAAATGCACTTTGAAAGAATCTACTTAGTATGTTTAATTAAAAAAACATTGGATAGAAAATGTAAGTTATACATGATGTCCAAGCTTGCTAATTTATTAAAAAGATTCATGTTCTTGAATTGAGTAAATGTTGATATTACTTTATATACTTTGAATCTTGCTTACAAATTGTACAAAAAAATCTTACCTACTTACCAATCAAAGTATGCCCTATCAAAAGTTTTAATCCATGCTTTATTTCAATAAGATTAGCTTTCTCGTGTCTCAACATTTCTACATTGGCAAAGATCTCATCTTTTCTCAAAACTCATGATTGATTAAATAAAATCACTTCAGTATTGAGTATTTCTAATGTACATATACATTCTCTCTCTCTTTAAATTATCTTCTCTCTCTCTCTCTCTCTGTTTCTTTCTCTCTCTTTTTAAAATGTTTAAACTATTCATATGTTGCTATGTTATGTATAGAACTTTTACACTTAGGATATCGGACCAAAGCTTAGAGAGTTCAGTCCTAATTTTGGCCCAATGAGTTTTCTCTCTCAAAGTTATAGAGAAGGATAGTCTAGCAGTGGCTAGAGATCAAAAGTCGAGTGCTATAGATGTGGAGAAAAGGAACGCATCTCACCAAATTTTCCAAACCGTAGGAGGTCCATGGGACTACAAACCCTTATGTAGTTGATTTAAAGGAGAAGGCCACATTGCAAAAGATTATCCCAGTCTAGCTCCTATGAAAGCTAATACTGTTGACAACCAACAAAAGTTCCAAGAACCTAGCCTCAAACTTGGTGGAATTGGAAGTTGTCGTAATAATGGATGCCAAGAAAAGAGAATCCACAATTTGAAAAGAGAACGTTCGGTCTACCAAAACGGCGAAGTTTAAAATTTCAAAAGAGAAATAAAACAATACAAAATAGAATGGTATAGTACAAAGTAGTCAAGTATTACAGAAGGATACAGAGATAGTTACATTGACAGGATCGATGGTCCAAGAGATAGAGAATGCAGAAGTATCCCCAATGATAGAAGTGTAGATGTTGCCGCTTCTAGAGGAAAGAGGAAAGAGGAAAGATACAAGTGGGAAAAACAAAGCAGAATTAAGCCTTTAACACAATATTAGTGAGTTTGGGAATCTCCCAATTCCCATTTTTTGAATACTAAAAAGGTGGCACCGGGATAACATACCCATAAGTTTCTCAAAACCATATGATGTGACCTATAATTGGAAAGCACTTGAAAAATGGAATCTATTGAGCTATAGAGCGCTCGATTTGGAGTTATAGTGTTCAAGTTATGACAAATCCAAAGATTTGACCACGTGTCCCAAACTTATGGGAAAATCCCATATTCCCCAATATGGTGTTCTTTGGACATTCTCCAATATGTGACAGCAACTCTTGTAGGAGAAGACTATTGGGGTTGATCTATGTCGTAGTGAAACTAGATTCCTATAGGACCTCATATCCTCTAGTTCTGAAAAGACTATAGCTTTTTGAAGCAAGAGCACAAATAGATTGATTTAAGGGAACTCTAACCCTAGGCAGAGGACCCGATAAGGTGGTAGTCAAGTTGTATGGTGTACAAAAAGGTAATGGATTCATGTCCATCAAAGTCTTAACAGACTCCTTCAATGAAGTAACATACGGCAAATTAGCAGACGAAGAAGTTGTTAAACAAATATTTTCCAAGAAAATAGAGGCACAGTTCCTGATAATGGGTAATGTAAGTCAACTTTAGAAAGAAGTCAAGCCCTTGATGATGGGTGAATATATGTTGCTCACCAACCAAGGAACGACTTTCGAAATCACCTTTGACAGTGAGATAGAGATATGTATGTATTGTTCTCCTTGTTACGTGACCATAGTAGAGCTAGAGATAGAAGTAGATCAAGAGACAGAAGTAGAGCCAGAGACAAACACATAAGCAGAGTCAAACGTAGAAGTAGAGGCAGAGGATACAACAAAGAATGTGTTCTTCTCTTATAGAGCCCCTATTGAAGTAGAGTCAAAGTTTGAAAAGGGTGATGATAACAATGCAGAAGAATATTATGAAAGCAAATTGGAAGAATCTATCCAGCCTAAAGAGAATACAAATGAGGAGGAAGTTTTAGAGGCTATAGAAGCTAAAGATCCATGCTATTGGATAGAATGACTCTAGTACCCTTGGATTGGGTAATGAATTGCATCATAGGAAAAATATCCATAAGCAATGGATTAAGCAGAATAAGCCTTCCTTTAGTAGTGGCTCTTGTCACCCTAATCTATCCTTCTCAAGAAAGGAGTTTCCTCTTGGATGGATTTAGTGGATATAACCAAGTCTAGATAGTAGAAGAAAATCAATCCAAAACAACCTTCACAATAGAATGGGAAATCTATGCTTCTAGAGTGATGTTGTTTGGGCTCTGTAATGCTCTTGCTATATTTCAACGAGTGATGATGGCTGAATTCCAAAATCACATGCATGATTTCATTGAGGTATACTTGGATGACTTTTATGTCTATAGCCTAATCCGTGATGAGCATTGGGGACACTTGCAACAATGCTTTGATAGATGTTGAGAGTATGGGATTTCTCTCAATCCTGACAAATGCATCTTTGGAGTCTGTTCAAGAGTTCTTTTGGGTCACATTGTCTCTACATAAGGGATAGCAAACAAACCCTACAAAGATTGAGAAGATTGTAGCACTAATAGTACCAACCAACCTCAAATAGTTGAGGGGATTCATTGGCCATGTGGGCTATTACGGACGGTTCATTGTGCACTTTACAAAAAGGCATCCCCCTTGCATAAGCTCCTAAGGAAAGATGTAGAGTTTACATGGACAACTGATTGCAACAAAGCATTTAATACTCAGAAACAGTGTTTGATTGAAGTACCCATCTTGCAACCTCTTGATTGGACGAAGGAATTCCATGTGCACACTGATGCATCTGTCGAAGGATTAGCTGCGTTCTTATATCAAAAGGGCTCCTCAAAGTTAGATCAACCTATCTACTATGCAAGCCAAAAAGTCAGTGATCGAGAAAGAAACTACATAGTAACAAACCTTGAATGTCTAGCAATGGTGTTTGCCCTGGAGAAGTTTCGACACTACTTGTTATTGATGTATTTTAAATTCTAGGTTTGACCATGAGGCCCTGTCCTTCTTGATGAATAAAGCAGATGTGAAGGAAAGAATGATAAGATGGATCTTTCTATTCCAGGAGTTTGATTTTGAAGTGGTGACCAAATCTGGTTGCTCCTATGTGTTGGCTGATCATCTTTCGCAAATCCCTCAAAGGGACGAAGAGGAGTAGAATGACCCAGATCTCCATGATACTTTCTTGTTTCTAGTTGAAAATGTTAATCCATGGTATGCAAATATAGCCAACCTCTTGGAAACACAATAGTATCCTCTTGGTATCTCCAACTGGTGAGAAGAGAAAGCTTTTGTTGGAATTAACCCCTTACAACTAGGTATGCTTTGTACAAGAAAGGTAAAGATGAAGTCTTGTGCAAATGTGTTGCAAGAGACAAGATTGGGATAGTTCTAAAAGCATGCCATGACTAGCCTTGTGGAGGATACTTTGCAAGAGAAGAAATAGCCAGAAAGGTTCTACTTGTAGGATATTGGTGGTGGCCAACCCTCCACAAAGATGCCTACGACTACTGCAAACGTTGTGATACTTGTTCGCAGATGGGAAAGCCTACTAGAACCAGAGCTATATCCCTACAGCCTATCCCTTTCCTAAAGCCGTTCAAGAAATGGGAAATTGAATTTATGGGCCCTATCGATCCACCAACCAGAAGAAAGCAGAACATATACATTTTGGTTTGTACGGACTATGTGATGAAGTGTTGTGAAGTCAAAGCTCTGAAGCAGGATGATGGCAATGGCATAGCCCTGTTCCTATATGAGAATATCATTACCCGTTTTGGTAGTCTCTTAGAGCTAGTAAGTGATATATATACTTTCTGAATAAGCTTATGGAGGAGCTAATAGAGGTGTATAAGATACGCCATTGCAAGTCCACATCCTACTACCCTAGAGCCAATGGCCAATTTGAAGTTACCAATCACATCCTTTGCTCAATCATGACTAGGATGATTGCTGCACATTGTAGTGATTGGGACGATTGACTTACAGAGACCCTCTGGGAGTAAAAAGACAGAGGTGTATAAGATACACTATTGCAAGTCCACATCTTACTATCCTAGAGCCAACGGCCAAGTCGAAGTTACCAATCACAACCTTTGCTCAATCATGACCAAGATAATTGTTTCACATTGCGGTGATTGGGATGATTAACTTACAGAGGCTCTTTGGGCGTATAAAACCTCCCATAAGGCTACTATAGGATAAACACCCTTCCAATTGATGTACGGTATAGAAGCAATTTTCCTTGTTGAGTTAGAGCTACCCTGTTTGCACATGACTATCAAAGAACACCTAGGCGATGATGAGCCCCTGTAACGCCATCTCTTGCACTTGGAATGTCTAGATGAGACTCGCATGATGGCCCTACAGTAGTGTATGGAAGCTATCCAATCTCGACGGAAGACCTACCACGATAGCTTCAAGCATAATGAATTCAAGAAAAATGACTTAGTCATGGGCTATGATACGAGATTTGATAAGTTCTCAAGAAAACTACAATGATGCTAGATGGGCCCCTACAAGGTACTTCTTGTCAACCCTAATGGGTATATTTAGATGATATAGGCTGTGGTTGGATACCTCTAATGATCCCTTTCTAATTAATGGCTATCACCTAAAGAAGTACTTCCCTCCCTAGGGATTTTGATAATCACAGTCATTAGTTTCTCTCTTTTTGAGATATTTCTTCTTTCTACTTCTTATTCTACTGTTGATATTCATCCTTCTCATCCTGAGGTGGACTCGTTCTTCTAGTCCCTCATGGCCACTACCTTCTTGTTTAATCCGGAAGCAGAGGTGGCGAGGATGGTTTTGATACATGGTATTCCTACCATTCTCCTTTTGGAATTTTATATATATATAAGTCATGCGAGAAAATAACTTTAGTCTCTGTCATGTTGACCTATTCTTAGAGAAAAAGGTGGAAATACCCTCGAGAGTAGGGCAAAAAAAAAGGGGAAAAAAATCAAAATCGTTAAGAAATTTCATGTCATAATAGGTCTCGTTTCAAGAAAAGGTGGCAAAACATCCTTGGACGAGAAGCTGGCTGTGAAAAAGGTAGCAACACCCTGTAGTACAAATAAGTTGATTCCTTAGTCAACCTTCTAGGATGCAGTTGTGAAGCTGCCTCCCTTGGTGCGCTGTATCCTGTAACTCAATCAGCCCATCTAACTTCTACAGTAGACATCTCTCATCTACAATTGAAGTTCGAGATCTGTTGGCTACCTCCCTGGGTATGCCTCTTCATCAACCAATGCAAGTTGACATCATCAACCATGTGATAAAATTCCATTCAAAGTGGAGCATTCTTTTGTCTTTTTGTGGGTTCTTTGATGGATTCTAAGAAAAATATGAAGAATGTGATCAATTTTATTGAAGATAAAGCTATGGGAGATTCTTGTTATGATGCTACATGAAGACTTATGAAGATTTATTGTGCTTGGTGTTTTTTTTTCATGTCATGATTACATAAACAATGAAAACAAGATTTTGAGGCATATAAGATAGGTGTTCCTACATTAGAAGGCATATAAGATAGGTGTTTTTTGTGCATAGTTAAGGAAAATTGCCATCAATAAGCACCAACAGAGGTTGAGAATGGAAGAAGTGGTACTATAGAAAAGGAAAAAAAGCAATGAAAGATTGGAGAATCCTTGCAATTGTTGAAGAATTAGAGATCTTCATTGCCAAAGTCACTTTGTACAAGAAGTGAATCCCTCAATGGCAGAAGCACATCACTATCTTGATGTAGGCTCTATGTGATAGACTGATTTCACTATCTTCTAAAGCTACAAAAAATTGCATCACAATAGTCAATTGTTTCCCACAAAACTAAAAAGTGAAGCAGAAATAAAGAGAATGACCATCCATGGGAGATTTGGCCTTTATTGAAGAATTTTCATATATCGGTAGGAGATTGTGAAGAAGCTTCAGGAGTCATGGTCAGTTGAAGTTCACAAGAACAAGAAGGAAAAGAGTTGGAATTTGTTCATGGATGCTTAACAGCAAGATACGTGGGATACTTGATGCATTGACAACCTTCTATTTATCCAATTGACAACTCATTGGAAGTTAGTAGATAGAGTGTTCTTCACAAACTATGCTATTGAAATGTTCCGAAGTTGATATTATCAAGACAATGGTACTATGGTGATCCTTAGAAGAATGAGTTTTGATACCTTTATAATTGAATATCTTCCCCTCTGTAGTGGAATGAAAGTTGAATTTAGAGACATTGAGAAGAAGAAATGTCTACAAGAGAGTCCTCTAGAGACTGAAGCCCTTCTGATTCTATTCTGTTGAGTACAGACAAACTGGATGGAGCTAAATCCCTAATAAATGATGCGATCAAGGGACAAACACTAGAATGAGTCCAAATGTACGTGGGAAGAGAGAAGGCAAAAATCAAAGCCAACAACAAGCTAGCACATTAGAAAGTTTTTCTTTCCTCACTAAATTCAGGTATGAAGGTTTTGAAGAGTGGATGTGAGAGGAGTTCATAAACTTAAGTCAGTCCTTTGGTAAATGGGTGGAAGTGTATGTCTCTAGAATGGAATCCATACTGAAGAGATGGACCAACCATTATTTGGATGAAGGCATCTAGAAGAGAGTTTTTCTTAGTGGCTTACAACCAAAAGTTCATAAGTTTGTGGAATTGAGAAGACCAGTCAATGTATAAGCTGTAGTGGAACGTACGAGAATATATGATAAATTTGAAGCAAGACTATTGATGACCTCATGAAGAGGAGTCTTACCTCCTCCCATGCCAGGAATGGTATACCTACCAAATGCAGCTCCACGGACTATTCCCTACCTCTACTTTAAGATACAAACAGTGCCACAATACAATGCATCGAATCCACAGTGGCCACCGTAGATAATAATACCTCAAATGATGGTTCAACCACAACAATAGTGGCCTCCAATAGTTTCACCAATGGTGGCTCAACAACAACAGTGGAACCCTACCCATTGGAACCAACAACCACCAGTCTCAATATGAGCTTTGAATCAGAATCAAAATAGAGGACCCTCTGGACCAACTTGATGAGTCTATATAGTGATTATGGAGACTTCACAAAACCCTACTACAAGTACTCCAAGAGGAGAAAATTTCAAGGACTCTGTCCAATTTAGTCGCAAGTATCAATAAAGAGCTAATGAATGCGATTATCGAACATCTGCAAACACTAAAGGTGAATACTGCCAACATATCTAGTCTTGCAAGAGGTGGAAGATATGTGATGCGATCTAATACATAATGTGGAAAGTGCCATCACACAGAACATTTAGCCATTGAATATACCCTAAAACCAACTATCCTTGGGGCCTTCTATTCATACTATTTAAGGAAGGACCACATAGAGGATATTTGATCTCTAAAAAGATGTATTAAAGAATGATGAAAGATGAGGAAGCAAAATTCAACTTATTGGAATCCAAGATGGCCAACTAGAATATCGTACCAAAGCCTAGATAGTTCAGTCCTAATTTTGGCCCAATGAGATTTCCCTCTCAAAGTTATAGAGGATGATAGTCTAGTGGTGACCAGAGATCGGAAGTCTTGTATTAGAGATGTGGAGAAAAGGGATATATCTCACCAAATTGTCCAAACCCTTGAAGGTCCATGGACTACAAACCCTTATGTAGTTGATGCAAAGGGGAGGACCACAGTGCAAAATACTATCCCAATCCAGCTCATGTGAAAGCTACCATTGATAACCAATAGGAAACCCAAGAACCTTCCTCCAACTTGGTAGAATTAGAAGTTGTCGTAATAACATGTGCCAAGAAAAGAGAACCCATAGTTCCAAAAGAGAATGTTTTCTCTGTTAAAATTGTGAAGTTCAATATTCCAAAAGAGAAATAGAACAATATAGAGCATAATGATACAATATAGAGCAGCCTAGTACCACATAAGGATACATAGATTGTTATAGAGATAGGACTAGAGGTCCAAGAGATAGAGGATGCAAAAGTACCCTCAGTGATAGAAGAAGTGCAGATGTTATCGATTCTAGAAGAAAGAGGAATGATAAAAGTGAGTTTTGCCCCATTTCCTAGCAGATTGGAGAAGCCTGTGGATCCCATTAAAGAGTACAACTTGGTTAAAGATCTAGACACCTTCAAACCAAACCTAACATTTTGACAATTGTTGATGTTGTCTCCTAGTTTTGTCGAAAGAAATGTAAAAACATATTGATAAGAAGACATGGCTTAAGGATTACCCTACAGTTGCCACTGAGTCTAATAAAGATGCATGTGAAAGAAGTGAATGTTGCTAATGCCTTCTTGGATCCCGATACTCAAGAGATTAGCATTTGGAGTGAAGGATGTTTTATTATAAATGCATTGATTGATAGAGGTTCATAAGTGAACATAATGATGGATGTGACAATGAAGGATCTAGGCTTGCAAAGCATGCAGCCTACACAATGGCTTATTAGACTCATAGACCAGAGCAAAATTAAGCCTTTGGGCCTTCTCCTAAATGTGAAGACACACTCGTAGGATAAGACTATTGGTGGTTGACCTATATGGTGGTAAAACCAAATTCCTATAGGAATTCATACCCTCTGCTTCTAGAATGACTATGGCTTTTTGAAGCAAGAACACGAATAGATTGATTCAAGGGAATCCTAACCCTAGCGAGAGAACCCAATAAGGTGGTAGTCAAGTTGTATGGTTCACAAAAAGGTAATGGATCCATGTCCATCAAAGTCTTAAAAAACTCCTCCAACGAAGTAACAGATGGCACATTAGTAAATGATAAAGCTGTCAAATAGATATTTCCTAAGAAAACAAAGGCATAGTCCTTGACAGTTGGTACTATAAGACAACTCCCAAAAGAAACAATCGATGAGTGAATACATGTTGTTTGAACCAGGAATGACTTTGAAATCACATTTGACAGTGAGATAGAGGCATGGGAATATTGTTCTCCCTGTTACAAGGCCATAGCAGAGCTAGACACATACGCAGAAGATACAACAGAGAGTTTAATTTCCTGGTACTATAGAGCCCCTACAGAGGTTGAGAGAGAGTCTATTGAAGATGAGGATGAAAGCCAAGAGGAAGATAATGAAAGAAAAATGTAAGAAGCTATACAACTAGAGGAGAATAATAATGATGATGAATTTCTAGAAGCGGTTGAAGTTGAAGATCCCATGTTGTTGGACATAATGACTCTGGTACCCTTTGGATTAGTAAGTGTATTGCACCATAGGAAAAATCTCCATAAGAAATGAATTATGAAAAATAAGCCTTCCTTCAGTAGTGGTTGTTGTTGCCCTAATATTCACTTCTCAAGAAAGGATGATAACTATGCATCTTGCTAATAAATGCCAGTCCTATAGTTCAAACAAAACTCAGATGGTTCTTGTTATGTGATGTTCCTAGAGACATCCTCAAAAGATGAGTCCCCAAGTTAAGAGATAAGTAACTCTCGAAATAGCCATGATACAATTTCAGTATCCCAACAAGTCATTTGAGTCTCCATGGAAAGAAGAAGTCACTTCCAGGGGAGCATCAGATGAGGAGACCACTCCCTTGAAGGAGTTGGATCTGTATCAAGAAGTAGTCAATGGGACCTTTATTCGTGAAGTGGAAGGTGAAAAGTAATTAAGTGTCGTGGACACGTATGATATTGAATGTTACTTGAAGGTGGGAATCAGTCTTCTAGAATAGGAGCTTGGTCCTGCATGACCTAATGAAGGAGAACTTGGACATGTTTGCATGGTCACATAAAGATCTAAAGGGGATTGATTCCACAGTGTGTTAGCATCACATCAACCTCGAACCTAATGCCAAACATGTGAGGCAAAGACAGATGCGTATGGATCCAAATTACTTAGCCTTGGTAAAAGATGAATTATTGAAGCTCCTTGAAGTTGAGTTTATTTATCTGATGGCCAATAGTGAATGGATTTTGCCCATCATGGTAATACCCGCAAAAAGAATAAAAAGGTGTGAAAAAGTGTGGACTTTCGAAAATTGAACTCCAAGACAAAGAATGATTATTTTCCTATTTCTTTCACAAACCAATTGTTGGACACAGTGGTGGCTGGACATGAGCTCTATTTCCCATTGGATAGATTCTGTTGGTACAACCAAGTCCAGATCGCGAAAAATCAATCTAAAATAACCTTCACAACACAATCAAAAACCTATGTTTATAGAGTGATGTCGTTTGGGCTCTATAATGCTCTTGCTACGTTTCAAAGAGTGATGATGTCTCCATTCCAAAATCACATGTATGATTTCATTGAGGTATACCTGGATGATTTTTATGTCTATAGCCTAATCCGTGAGTATTGGGGACACCTAGAGTAGTGCTTTGATAGATGTGGAGAGTATGGGATTTTAACCTCAAAAAATATGTATTCAAAGTCTCTTCAGGAGTTCTTATGGGCGACATTGTCTATGCACAAGGGATAGCAATAGGAGAAGAAAAAAATAAATAAATAATTGGTTATGGGAGAAAAGAACTTCGAAACTTGCCATGCTGACCTACTCTTCAAGAAAAGATGGAAATACCCTTGGGAATAGAAAAAAATAAAAAAAGAGAAGAAAATAAGAAAGCATATAAAAACTATTATGAAAGAAAATGAAAAAATTCATTGTCATAAATAGGCCTTGCTCCGAGAAAATATGGCAAACACACTTGGGCGAAAAGTATGGAAAAGGTTGTAACATCCCATAGCCTAGATCAGGTGATTCCTCAGTTGACCTTCCAAGATCCAATTCTGAAGTTGCCTCCCTTGGTGCGTTGTGTCCTACGACTCTCTACAAAGCATATGTCTTCTTCAACAATAGATGACATGTTTCTATATTCCCATGTAAGTTCATGATCTGGTCAACTATCTCCTTGGGTATGCCTCTTTATCAACAACCGACACAAGTTGACATCATCAACAAGCCATTGCTGATCTTCATTGACAACCCCTTGAGTGATGTGAGATTTCATCCTAATAGGATGGGGATATGCGTATGGGATGCTCTCTATACTTATCATCAAAGTGTGAGATATGTCAAAAGACACAGGATTTAGAGTATGGCAGGAGCTATGGTGGATGGAAGATGAAGATTAAGCTCATGATGACATAGACAAGGACTTGACCTGTTACACAAGTGAATTAGGTTTCAAGATTGAAACTTGGACTCATAAACACAATCTTATGTATAAGGCTGACAATGACCAAGACACTAACTGAAATGGGAAAGCATCATGATATTGCACTCATCATATATATATCAAATACATCAGCAAGTTTGAATTTTCATAATGTTGCCTTCTAATGTGTGTAATGTTGGGATCTGTCGTGATGGACTAAAGCGCCCTAATCTACAGAACAACTTCCCATAAGAAATCGACTTAAGATGTGGCTTGTAGAAGGAAATCAAGAAGCTCCAAGTACAACAGGTTCCGTCTGGCTAGGGCAGACAAGGTCAAGATTAAGCTTTGATACCATATCAAAAGATGCGGGATCTAGAGCATGGTAGGGGCTATGGTGGATGGAAGATGAAGATTAAGCTCATGATGACATAGACAAAGACTTGACTTGTTATACAAGTGAATTAGGTTCCAAGATTGAGACTCGGACTCATAAAAACAATCTTGTGTATAAGACTAACAATGACCAAGACACTAACTGAAATGGGAAAGCATCATGATATTGCATTCATCATATATATATCAAAGTGGTAGTCAAGTACAATGCTTTATAGTTGCTGGATGGGTAGCAGTTTCTCTCTCTATGCCTATGGGATAAAGTAGCTTGCATATTCTTAGCCTAAACTGCCTCATATAAAGAGGCAACAATAGGTGTGATTGCAAATATCTCAACAAGATAAAGGGTGGGGTGAGTGACCAGTCTTTGCCCTTTAAATCCATTTTAATGAGAGGGGAGATGTGTGAATGGAGCATTGCATGTACGGGTTGTGGCTCTCAATGCACAAAGCACGATCAGTTCCTGTGCACGACACCATAAGGCTCCCTAGCCTTCCGTCTTGCATGTACGCTGACATAGGACAAGCTTCCCTTCCTCCCATCCATCGTGGCAAATTTTTTTACCCCTGCCTCACATTGGTGCACAAGACATGGAGGCAAGCTTATTTTTTAATTTCTTAAAAAAGCAAAACACAAAACCTTTAAAAAATAATTAATTTTAAAAAATCCCCCTCCAACCATTCTCTATCGTACCTGTCTCTCTCTCTTCTCCTTCTCTCTCTCTCTCTCTCTCTCTCTCTCTCTCTCTCTCTCTCTCTCTCTCTCTCTCTCCACCATAGCCTCTACTCCCTCCTCCCTCTCCTCTCATGTCTCCTTCTCCCTCCTCATTCTCCCTTTTATTATTATTATTATTATTCTTCTTCTTCTTCTCCTCATGTTGCCCCTCCTCCTCCTCGGCTCCTCCCTTCCACCCATTCGCCAATCCTCCTGACCCCCTTGCCTTTCCCCCACCTACCCCACCCCTACCCCATAGTCGCCACATGTTATCCCCACCCCCCATTCCCCTCGCTAGCCTCCCCCACCCTCCCTTGCCCCTCCCTTCTAACCTATCCTCCCCACTACTCTACCTCGCCAAAATCCCCCGCCCCACCCTTCTAACCTACCCCTCCACCCTCCTTCAACTTCCCCTTGCCTTGCCAATCCCGCCCCTACCCAACCCTCCTGCTGCTCGCCCCTACCCGACCCACCAACCCTTCCCCCCAACCCGTCCAATCCCCCCCTCCCCCCCCTTCCCCCCTGAAAAAAAAACCCTTTACATCCCCCCTGGATTTCCACCCCCACCTGCCCAAACCATTTCCACCCGTGGCCCCACGTAAAAGCAAATAAATTTCCTCTTTTCCCACCTTCAAAAATACAAAAAAAATTCCCTTCTTCCCCCCACCCAAACTTCCCCCCTACCTCGTATTTTGCCCCTTCCACCCCATGTCACGCCGCGGGAGTTCACATTTGGGCTCGTATCGGGTCGCATGCCACGATTCTTCTTCCTATCGTGCTCATGATCATATGCACCTTGTTCGTGCAGATCGTACTAGTCTCATGCTTGTTTGTTCTTTTGTGGTCATTTCGTGCACGGATTTTCTCGTTCGTATCATCTAAGGCCCTATTCATTCGTAAGGGCACACGTGTGGTCTTCCTCAAGTGGTGGATTTGCTATTGTTCACATGCAACCTGTTGTTCACAAAACCTGTCGCCGATACCCTCCTTTTACTTGTATCATTAATTATTTATTTATTTTAAAAATGTTTTTTTTTACAAAAATCCATAAAAAATTCATAAAAAATTCAAACTAAATGGAAAATTTGTTGAAAATTAACATGAAAATTTTGAAAACTTTTGAAAATTGGGACATCTCATTCAAAAGGGAAAATTTACATGAACAATTCAAGAAAAAAATTGAAAATTTCATCAAAATTGATCAAATTCATGGAGAATTTATAGCAATTCATAAAAATAGCTTTAAAAATTCATAAAAATTCCAACATAGTCCCTACCAAAAATCCATCTATTTTTAATTTCTTTCTAGTAGTATGCTATCATCATTGACAAAACAAAACAAACATCAACACAAACATAACACCCAAAATTTTAAATTTAAAAAAAAAAACAAAAACAAAACCAAACACAAACCAACATATAAAAACCCAATAAAAATCACCCATCTCACATATAATTTACATAAATAAATCCACCAAAACAAACAAACTGACAATACAATCATATTTTTTTTGAAAAAAAAGAGAAGAAAAAAAATCACAAATAAAAATGAAACAAAAGAAAAAAAAAAAGACAGACAAATACACTTACCATGAACACCAAAATACTATTTAAAAAACAAAAAAAAAACTCACAAACTAAAACAAACTTTCTTATTGTTTTCAATGATGGGTATTAGCCATTGGGTTATTTTTTAAATCATTGTCCAGGCGGTCGATTGTCTGTGTTTGACCTATTGAACTTGTTTTTGGATTTTTTATAGACGTGGGAGTCGTACTGGTTCTTTTCCACTGTGCCATGAGACTTTGTAAGTGCCATATACACATTATGAGGTTCCATTTTATTTTTCCTTCTTCACATGCACCATAACACACATGTAATTTGTAAATAAAATTAACTTCGACTATTGTGCCCATAAAATGGTTGACGATATATACTACGGGGTTGGGGTTTATTAATTAAATGGTAGTCTGGTCAAGTCTTATCTGTTGGTTCAATGGTTCTGTTATTATTCTATTATGATTTCTTTGCTTAAGTTTGAGTTATGGATATGGTGTGAATTGAGTATATTTTATTCGGATTGCTTGATTATGGGAGATTAGGGTGTGTGTGTCTGGCATAGCATAAAGTTGTCGGTCACATGTGTGCATATGTTATGTCAATTTTTTTTTGTTGGTTGTGGATTACCTAGGGTTGTTTGGTTTAGTCTTGTCAATCTTATTCCTTCCTTCTGTTTTTCTATCTAACTTGTGGTTTGTATATTGGTATTTGGTAGAAATTTCCTCATTTGTATTCTTGGTTTTGTGTGTTTTTTCTTAAATAGTCTGAATGACACCTTCTAAACCAATTATGGTGGACTGTTATCCGCAAGAGTATTGATTGTCCTACTACTTGGGAGGCCTTTCAAAAGAAATTTTTACAAAATTTTCTTCCACCTCAATTCCATGAAAAAGTAATTAAAAAAATGGGATCTTTTGCAACAAAGAGATTGTGAATCCATACCGCAATACATTGATGAGCATTTCTGGAGTGCTTTGCTACAAATTCAAATGCTTGAAGATGTTTTTAAGGTGATCCACAAAGTGCAAGTATATGTTCGGTTTGCTTGGTCACTTCTATGCGGAAGTGAATATGTTCAAGCCAAATACTTTGGAGGATGTGATTTCTTTGGCCCATGATATTAAAGACAAAATTCGTGGACGAGAAAAGTGACCACAAAAATTTCCAACTAATGGTAACTTTAGTACAAAGCAATTCAATTCTAACTTTCAAAGATTCAATCAGAATCGCTTTGTTTCTTCTTCTTCCATAAACCTTGGACACGACCCCCTGCTTTACCATCAAACACAAATCCAAACCCTAAGCCTTCTCTCCAGCAAAATCCCAACATACCTAAATTTTCAATCATTACCAATAACGTTTCCAAAGTAAAGTCTATAGTTTGCTATAAGTATCAACGACCGAGACACTTAGCAGTAAACTGTTAATCCAAGAAGCCAACTATTCACATCAACTACTTGGGAGCGACTGAAGATGAAGACCATGAAGATATGCTAGACTTCACAGAAGATAATGATGATATCGGTGATGCTTTAGATACTTTACCAAGTATGCCAAATCTTCATTCATTATTAACAATGAAATGTTTTATGCATGGTTATGAAAAGATTATTTTGCATGATGATGGGAGCACACATGATTTTATTTCTACAAAGTTGATATAAGAATTGAATTTACATACTGTTCCAACTCATTATCGCATAAAAACTGTATTCTTAGGCACTAGATACAATGGTACACAAGAAGTTTATGATTTAGAAATTAAAATTGGCCATTATGTTGAGCGCAGAAATTTCTTGGTTGTGCCTTTGCAAGCTAGTGACATTATTTTAGGAATGCCTTGGCATCACAAATATAATCCTGTCATAGATTATTCCAAACATTCAATGAAAATTCATTCTAACGGAAAACAAATTACATTACATGGAACACACACCTTTGATAATTTTCCATTGCTTAGTCACACATAGGCTAAATGTGCATTGAGAAAAGGTAGCAAATCATACTTAGTATGGGTGAATGAAATTGAAGTTAAGGAAAATTAAATGCATCCTAGATATGCACAATTTCTTTCACAATTTGAAGATTGTGTTGCTGCTGATTTATCCCGGCCTGGTTTACCACCTCCACATCCTGAAGATCATAAAATAGATTTAATCCTAGGTTTTCAACCATCATGTAAAGTACCTCATAGACAAAATCAGATTGAACATAAATAAATCCAAGTACAAGTTGAAGAACTGTTAACCCGAGGACTTATTAGGTCGAGTAGTTCTCTTTTTTGTGCACCTGTCCTATTAGTTAAGAAAAATAATATCTATAGGATTTGCATTGACTATCGTGCCTTAAAAAAGATCACTGTTAAGAATAGATATCCAATTTCTAGGGTAGACGACCTCATGGATAAACTACTGGGAGCCACTATTTTTAGCGAGATCGATCTCAAATATGGATATCATCAGTATAATTGGATACACCTGACATATTCAAGACTGCATTTAGAAATCAATTGGCCATTATGATTTTCTTGTAATGCCTTTTGGTTTGACTAATGCATCAGCTACTTTCAATCATATGATGAATCATATATTTTTGAAGTATCAACATTATGTAATTGTTTTCTTTGATGACATATTGGTTTTCAGTAAAAATGAGAATGAGCATTATGAATATATATCTTTGGTTTTCAAATTATTAAAAGAGAATCAATTATATACTAGCTCTGAAAAGAGTGAATTTTTTAAAACCCAAATTGAATACTTAGGTCACATTGTTTCTTCTAATGGTATTCAAGTTGATCGTAAAAAGATAGAAGCAATTTTGAATTGGCCAATCCCTAAAAATATGCATGAGTTATGTTCTTTCTTAGGTCTTGTTAGCTTTTATAGAAAATTTGTGAGAAATTTTTTATTGCTTGTATTGCCTTTAACGAAATTATTAAAAAAAGGTGTTGTATATCATTGGTCTGATAATCAGCAAGTCTTTTGATTTATTGAAACATGCTTTAACACATGCACCTATTTTGTAATTACCTAATGTAAATAGATCATTCTTTCTAGTAGTCACTGATGCTAGCGGATCAGGAATAGGAGTTGTCCTTATGCAAGATTCACATCCCATAGCCTATTCTAGTTACAAACTTAAACCCTCTGAACTGAACTATTCTACCTCTGATAAGGAATTATTAGCTATAGTACAAGACTTACATCAATGGAAACATTATCTAATGGGATCTGAATTCATGATCAAAACTGACCAACAAAGTATTAAACATATTCTTAGTCAACCACAAATTTTTGACCGTCATATCAAATGGACTTCTTTCATTCAAAGTTTTCATCCACTTATCCAATATCAACCCGAAAGAGAGAATGTTATTGCTGATGCACTGAGTAGAAGACCAAGTATCCATAATATTTTCATTTTATCTTTTGATTCTCTTATCCCTATGAAAGATACCTATAACCATGATTCCAGTTCTCAAGTTGGTTGGAATAAATTAGTTGCTAATAACTGGATTTCAATTGATTCTTTGTCTTATTCTGATGGATTTGTATTTTATGAGAAAAGATTGTGTGTCAGTGTTTCATTTAGATCATTTGTGTTGCACAAAATTCATTGTCCCCTATATCAAGGTCATAGAGGTATTATTTCTACTTTAAGAACATTGGTTGAAGATTTTTACTGGCCACAAATAAAATCAGATGTTTCTAACTTTGTTTCTAAGTGTTTAATTTTTCAATGAGTCAAGCGACACCATGGTAAACAATATGGTTTGTTAATGCCTTTATCAATTCCTCAATGACCATGGAAACATATTTCAATGGATTTTATAAATAGTTTGCCTAACACACAAGCTAATCATGATATGATTTGGACTATTGTAGATTGATTTAGCAAACAAGCATACTTGCTTCCATGCAAAAAAACATTAACTACATCTCAAGTTGCACAATTATTTTTGAAGATTGTTTTCACTAATCATGGTTTGTCAAAAGCTATTATTTTTTATTGTGATTCTAGATTCTGTAATAATTTTTGGACTACTTTGTTTGTTAATTTAGGTACTAAGATTGATTTCTCATATGCATTTTATCATGAAACAACAGAAGCTACTAACAGTACAATTTTAGATCTTTTGCGTGCATATACAATTTCAAAACCACAAACATAGAATACACAATTGCATCTACTTCAATTTGTATACAATAATACACCATATACAATTACACATAAATCATATTTTAAAATCATTTATGGACATAGATTGCCTACCCTTGTTACATCATAGTCAAAGAAAATTAAAGAGCTGCTGATGATATTACCAATAGCATGCTACTATCTTTGCTAAAGCTAAAGATATAATTGTGAAAGCCCACCAATCATATACTAAACAAGCTAATAAGAAAAGAAAAGCCATGAGTTTCAATGTTGATAATTATGTTTGGTTACACATTAAAAAGAGAAGATTGCAAAGTGTTGAGAAACATCATGTTGTTAAATTAGCACCTATATTTTATGGACCTTTTAAAATAATTCATAAGATCAATGACAATGCATTTAAATTAGAACTATCCCAATATTGAAAAATACATAATACTTTTCATATCAATTCGTTACGACCTTTTAGAGACCAATTGCCTATCCACCATGTTTATGAAAACCCTCATTTGTTAGAAAAAGAAACTGAAATCCTCGAACTTGAAACTATTTTAGATACTGACTTTATGACTATTAGAACTGGCCGTAGATATTCTAGATATTTGGTTAAGTTTAAAAATCATCCTGTTAAACAGGCCTAATGAATGCACACCCACAACTTGAGTGCTTATGCCTCAGTGCTCGCTCCACATTGAGCTATTAGCAATTGAGGACAATTGCTATCGCACCCCAGGGAAATCATGCTAGGAGGCATATTCCACGCTGGATTTTGTGAGGTTTTGCAGTGGATTTCATAAAACTATATTTATTTACCGAGGCTTATACACAAGGTGGATTCCTTGTGCGAGAAGTGGACGGGGACACCTATTCTTTTCAAGTGTCAGATTAATGTGTATATGGGTGATTTCACAAAATACATATTTAAATTAATGGGCGTTTATGAGTTTAGAGTGCACTCGTATTAAATTGAGGTTAGGACAGAGTTCCAACCTATTTATTTATTTTATAGCTGAAGACTGCTAGGAATTCACTTTTGTTGATTTGATTTTATTATTTTCTAACAATTGTGAATGCTTCAATTGATGTATAGAGCAAGCAGTGTGGTGTTGGGAAGCACTGGGCGATGGTGTGTATTCAAATTACCTAGAAGAAATTATCATTTTTTAATGGACGCGCGTCTTATCATTAAAGGCGTGGCACTAATATTTATTTAGGTACGCTTATTTATTGAAATGTTTAATAAAAATTTATTATTTTATATATGCATAGATGCTCGATTTAAATATTTTATTATTGAGCATTGTATTTGGACACAACCCAATTTTTTGGATACCCAACTACTTTATTCTTTATTTAGGCAAAAGCAAACGCAAAAACCAAAGCATGCTAATTGTAAAGGCTATTTTTGAGCTTGGAGATTAATAAATTTATAAATACATACTTTGTGGAGCGCTCATATAAGGCATGGAGAGAGATTGTACCAACTTGTCTTTTTGCTTCATGTTGTGCAAAACTTTCTTCTTACTTTATGAGTTTTAGTAGAGTTCTTTGTTCTTAGGGACCTTCCGATGTTCACTACGTGCACACACATCCGATTTGCGCACCAATAGTATGCAACTTTTCCATCCATCATAATCTTGTGGTCTATAACCCGGGTAATTCACTATATGTATATCCTCTATATCACTTGCGTTCAAGGCCTATTTATAAATATCCTTATTTGTGAATTTTTACTTAATAAAACATAACCCTTTTCTATCCAATCTATAAGTAACCCCTTTATATATTATGACCCTTCTGTATATAAAACATGTGTAAAAATGATATTTTAAAAATCCCTTATGTTGAACCCACGTGATACATACATATATTCATGACTATCTCCCCAGTGTCTATAAACTGTAACATTGCCTTACTCACTAATGGGTACCAAAAGAAACTTTCTTGCCTTCACTCCTCCAAAGCAAGACTTTTTTGGAAAGTTGTCTTTTTTCATAGGTCAATTTTTTATAGTACTTACCCCACATTCTTACACATTACTTGATGCTTATGTAGGCCAATTTTTGATAGCACTCACCCCACATTCTTATACATTGTTATAGCTTTTTTCTTTCGATTGTATCCTATAAGCAAAGCAAATATACTCTTATACAATTTTCTCTATAATTCTAATAAAAGTATGTAATGAAAAAATATAAACACGATCCAATGGAATCTTGAAGAGGAGCTTCCAAGTGGGATCTTATTTATCATGCGTCAGTGTAACACTTATCACCCTTTGCCAATTACAAACTAGGCGGGGGTCCTTGTATCTAGCCTTCTTAAGAGGTCACCCATCTCAATATAGTTCATGTCAGTGCATGCTTAACCAAAAGTTTTTTCATAATTGGGCTAGCCATCTAGCCCCCAAAACCTTAAGGGTAATGAATGACCTCCAATCTATCCAATTATGGAAATCCTTCGTCATTTGGCCTAGGATTCAAACTTAGTCTCAAGTTACACATCACCACTATAGTGATAGTGAGCTAGTTTTCTCTAGCATGTGTGGATCTTATTTCCAGCACCTCCCCTCAAGCCACACCTTGTTTGAGGTCCTAGTGCTATCCAAACTCAGCATTCTGAGCTCCGATACCAAGTTAGAAATTGAGTCAAGGCTCTTGTACCTCCCCTTCCTAGGAGGTCACCCATCCGAGTATTATTTATGCCAATGCATGCTTAACTAAAAGTTTTTCCATAATTGGACTAGCCATCTAGTCCCCAAAACCTTAAGGTGATGGATGACCTTTGATCTATCCAATTATATAAATCTTCTTCCATTTGGCTTAGGATTCAAACCTAGCCTCAACACATCACCACTGTACCGATAGTGAGCTAGTTTTCTCTAGCAAGTGTGGATTGTATTTCCAACACCTCCCCTCAAGCCACACCTTGGACGACTACTCAACCTAAAAAATACGCACCATTAACTATTAGTGTGTTATAATATGCCACTCACCACTGTAGTATGGTGCTTAATTTCATATGCCCTGGACATGACATCTGGGGGGTAACTATGGTTCCTCTCGTGATCACGTAGCATGAAATATTCCCCCAAATCCAGTTGAACTGGCCCCTCCCCAATAACTCCAGGGAGAGACCGTGTTCACCTCCATCGTGGTAACCCCTCATGGAGCTACGCCACATGTCCGTCCTTCATGCATCATCCCTACAAGGTGGTATCCTGAGTGTGTCCGTCCTGATCCATGCATTGTCCCTGCAGGGTGGTATCTCAAGTGTGTCTATATTCCGTCCCATCAGCACTGCTGAATGTGGGGACGCGATGCTGCTACTGCAGCTTTACAAGAGAGCAATGTCAGCATCGTCCCCATTAGCATCCTCATCTCGTGGCCTCACCCTCATTTCGCAACTGCCGTCGTCGACTGCCGTTTGCAGTGTGTTGCCTCCTGCACTCCAACCTACAATGATCACCTACTCCTACCATAGTGATTGAGACTATCATAAGTTCGTTCGATCTCCGATTTGCTTGTGGCAATGCGCCCAATTTCTATGTTTCAGTACCTTGACCAATTTTTTTCGTTGGTCACGGGGACGGTGCTGCAACTACAATTCCTGCGGCCTGTTGCTGCATGGAGTGTTCTATGATTTCTTTGCGGAATGTAAGTTTGCTGGCTCTCCACATCTCTTCCACATCACTCTCTTGCATCTTTTTTGTGTTTCACAATTGCTATCGCCCTTAGAGGGCATGTTGCATCTTTCTTTTATCTTCTGCATGAACCTTATAAGATTGTACTTAGAGAATTCACTACAAGATATAGGCCTTATACCAACATTAAAAGCGACAAAAATATTAATAAAGAAATTTTCCCCTGTCATCACAAAAAGTGTCGTTATTGGTGACGTCATAGAACAGTCGGTATTAGCATCGTTATCAGCGTCGCTATTTGCGTTGGTATCAGGACGCTAATACTGACACAAATTACGATGCTTTGCGATGCTAATAACGACGCGTGCAGTAAATTTGCAACGCTAGTAGCGACAGTAACAAGGAAAAAAAAAATTGTGGCAGTGCAGTCACATATAGCACTATGTGCTCTATTTGGGCCATACAAAATAGTTTCAGAAATGTGTACAATGCTCGTGTAAATAAAGACAAAGTATACTTAAATCATAACACTGATACATGAAATAAATACATGATCGCATAATGAAAGCGACCGGTACAATCATGGCAAGATACTACTACTACATAGAAAATGTCTACACAGATCACGTGACCAAAAAAAGAAGGATATGTGAGCTCCAGGGATCCAAGGGCGAGCTATAGATCATCGCCATCTGAAACCTCGTCCCACCGCAAAGGAGCATCGAACGGACTCTGCAAAAAAAGAAACTACACATCAGTCCATCATACAATAATGCATTCTAATTAAACATGGTAACTTATATGAACAAGAAATATGAGTGACTTACAAGGCCACCGCGTCCATATAATCAGTTGATCAATGCAGTGAGACCATGCTACTACAACAAAAAGGATCCATAGACGCGCTTATAGACACAATATTTAAACTGTGTTAAAAAATGTCGAGCGCATTTATTACCGTGTCTACTACTGCGTCTAAAATTTCGCATCTAAAAGTGCGCTTATAGTGAGAGTTACACGCCCATATAGATGCGCGTATTGACGCGCTACGTAAATATATAATCATATTTATAAAAAAAGTGAAAATATTCATATTGTGCATCTATACACGCATGTATCTACGCATCTAAAAAAGTGTTTACTCTACAAGTTTTTGACGAGAATAGACACGCTTTTATCCTGCAATTTAGACGCGCTGATAGACGCGCAAAACAGAGATATGGAAAAAAAACCAGAAAGCATGTGACTTTGCAAGCCACATGCTCTCTGATTTTTTTTCCCCCATCAATATTAAATTGTATACTTAGGAAAAACAGAGAATGATTATTTCGAAGATTTTTGTATTGAAAACAAAACAATGTATGTAAAATACGAAATTTTATATATATAAATGAAACATTTTTACATGATGAGTTCTAGTGCTTGTGACCTCAAGCATGGTCATGGTCACAAGCACTAGTTGAAAGTAATACATATCAAAAATGAAAACTACAAGCCAAGGGGAGGCATGCATGCATGTGACTCCTCTACATCTCCTCAGTAGAGGCATCATCGCCGCTACCACCACCGCTGTCTGTGCCGCTCCCGCTGCCGCCACCGCTACTGCTAGTCCCCCCTTCTCTATCCTCAACTGCATCAGGGTTCGCCCACACAAAAGATTAAGATATATAAATATCATTACAAACAATAAATTAGAGTTACCTATATTTTTCATGTAAAAAATAAAACATACCTCTTCTAGTTGTGGAATCCTCATGGCACGATTATATTGCTCCTCCGTGATGAGTCCCTCCTCGTAGAAATGCTGCCAAGTGGGCGCCCAATTATGACCTCAATGGTAGCCTACCTCTCTAGGAGTAGGCATCCTACCAACGATATGATACTACAAAACAATTTGAACATACAACGTATTAGAACACACTACATAATGAAGTGAAACAAATTATAAAATTTAATTTTTTAAAAAATCAAATAATACTTACAAACTCAGCCTCCCATGACTCCCTACCACCCGATCCATAATGCGACGATCCCATGGTTACCATCTAGATACGTCGTGCCTCTACATGCTGGTGACTTGTCCTTTTCTCTGCTGCTCTCTTCTTGGCCTCTTTCCACTCCCTGCGGTGGTAATTGGGTGGTTGGCCATATTCAAGGCGCCCCTGCTCTTGTCTCCGCAGCGACTCCTTGGCGCATGTCATAAGGTGAGACCTCTTGTTATGAAGCACATCTCTCACCTTTGACCATCCCCAATCATCTGAGAATCATTAATTCTCGGGATTAGGGTACCTTCTATGTATTTCCAGCAGCACCTCTTGCCACAAACCTTTTTTTTTGTGCTTAAAGGGAATCATGCAATCTTTGTATATAACATGCATGACACTCCTCAAGTAGGATATCACTTCCCTCCCCTCAGAGTCATGCAAGATACGATCAACATCAGTGTGATAGAGTAGTACATTTGTGGAGGCTCACCTCTCTCATTTCCCGGTGAGGGTGATCGAGAGTGTATGCATAGTGCGTGGAGTACCTGTTAGTAGAGGTGTACCAAGGTTTGGTGTTTGTGCGGCAATGGTAGGCAAAGATGTGATAGGTGTCCCAGACATTACACTGAAAACCTCCTCTGCAGTGGGAGGGCGACCAAGATAATTAGTCATCTCCCCCATGAATTGCTCCTTGTTTGGAAAACCTCCACCTCTAGAAAACTCCGCTAAGGTGTTCTTCATGCGTTCCAACTCAGGATCAGTGTTGAAAGATCCAGGATTCCACATCTACAGAAGAAAAATCATATTACCCCGTGCAGATAAAACATATTACATGCTGCGTCTCTGTGTATGTCTCTGTGTACGTCTGTCAGTGCATCTATTTCCACGTCTATACTTAGAGCCTTTGATCGAGGAGCTAGAAATGCTATGGAGAGGTATTGAGATGCAAGATGAATGCATCATTGTCCTCTAGAGATTTCAATTTAAAGGGCATGTTGTTGTGGACCATGCATGACTTTCCAGGCTATGGAGAGTGTTCAGGTAATTGCGTACTCTATTTTATTCATTTTTACCCTTAATCAAATATATGTCATCATTAACCCACTTGTTTTTACAGGTTTAACTACATCAGGATATCATGCATGTCCAATTTGCGGTCCCTCTCTGATTTCTTCTAGATCGACACGCTTAAAGAAGGTTATCTATGACAATCATCATCGTTTTCTTCCTATTGACCACCCCAAATATGCGCCCCCCACTAATGGAAGAACTCCACAATCTCTGACCATTCACGATTGGAAGGACACTTGGACACATGCCAATGATCATCCTCCACTCACATGAGTCAGTAACTAGTTTACTTCTTTTGTTTGTCTTTAAAGTACACTCCATTATGAGAACAAGAAAAAATATATTGTTTGTGCCTTAGATTCTCTATAGTTTTTCGTCTCTCATATTGGATTGAACTCAAGATCAATCACCTTTTGGACCCCATGCATATATTCAAGAATGGTGCCTCTACATTGTGGGATCACTTAATCGGGGCTTGTGATTTTGTCAATGTAAGGGAGGATTTACATAGCATTGGACGTATGAGACGAGCTTGGCCACGCATCGGACCCAAAGGAAAGATCGAGTTATCGCATGCACCTTGGATGTTGTCGAAGACCGAAGAAAAGATGGTGAAGCAGCAGATATGTAGCTTTCGAACTCCCATAGAATATATGAGATGCCTCAAGGGAGCCTTCATAAAGAAAAAGAAAACAGGTGTGGAGCAACTATCTGGTTTAAAGTCTCACGATTGGCACAAAATGATTCAGGTAAGGATTTTCATAGCCATAAATATACTAATTAGTAGAGTAACTATGTAGACTAATTAACAATGTATGAATATTTATATACAGTTCATCCTTCCTACTAGCATATCCCATTGTGTTTTGAAAGATGTGCGTGATATAATTTACAAGATGGGTGAGCTCGCGAGGTATGTATACATTATACTTATTTTTTAGTTTACATAGTATGTACATCATGTAGTAAATCCCGCTTGAATTTATGGACAAAACTAATCATCATTCTCAATTGCATGTTGGTAGATTTGTGAGTTTGAAGGAAATCGATCCAAATACGTTGCAAAAGGCTCGAGTATTGTCCATTGAGGTGATTTGTTTGGTGGAGGAAACTTTTCCTCGCTCCATTTTGACTACTCAAGTACACTTACTCGTATATCTGATTGATGAGATACAATTTGTGGGATAGTTCATGCAAGGTGGATGTTTTTTCTAGAGTGCTTTATAAAAACCCTAAAAGATTTTGTAAGGCAAAATGCATGACCCGAGGGAAGCATGGCTGAGAGTTGGTTAGTGCAATCATCCCTTGTACAAATCTTTGAATATCTTACTAAAGTGGACCTCTCTTTACCATGACTATGGAAAGATGATGAAGATTTGAGGATGACCTCTATAATACCTCAAGGAAAAGGAATGAGAAAAGTGCTAATGAAAGAGGAACTTCGTAAGTTAAATGTATTTTGTGTGCTTAACAGCGAAGTAATGATCAAATGGGTGACACTATATAAAGAAGCAAGGGCAAGAAGAGTAAGCGAAAGGCAAGCATTTCGTGCTAGACATGGATGTAATGTCTCATATCTAGAACATTTAAGTGCGCTTCCACATCATATTGATATAGATTGGCTACATGAAGAAACGGAGAATATGAAAAAAGAGGAGGCGATGGATATATCGCAAGAGGAGTGGGAATACACACGAGGTTGCTTATCAAAGGTGAGACATACTTATAATTAAATTATCTTTAGTTATATACGATATAATAATTTCACATGTTTCATCTTTAGCTAAATCATTAATATGATCTCAACAATGTACTAATAGTGCACATTGTTCAATGCTATTTGGTGTGAAGGCAAACATTTTCGAACTCAACATATAGATGATAAGAGAAATACCCAGGATTGTGATATCCTTGCAAACTTCTAAGATACCAATGGCACCATGGAAGGTTATTGTGGCTTGATCCAAGATATTTTGAAGCTTGACTTTAGGCGATTTTTTATATATATGCTAGATGTGAAGTGGTTTAAAGAAGTAGTAACAATGGGTGAGCATTGCACAATTAGAGGTCATCCAAGTGGTTTTATAGTGATTGACTCTACAAAATTTCACCAAGGGAAGAATGACACGTTCGTACCACCTCAACAATGCGAGCAGGTATATTAGAAGCTATTTATTTTTATATATATTACTTCTTGATACATTCTCAAAATACAATAAATATCTAAGTTGCTAATTACTTTTTGTTTTTTAAATGTAGGTTATGTATCACCCAATGGTAAACAATAACCGATAGTGGCACGTCATCCCCATATCTAATCGTTCAAAATCAATATATGTCAATGCTATCAACATAGAGATAGTTGATGACAATCCAACAATCAATGATGATGCACATGATGATGCCATGATCGATGATATACATGATGCAGTGCAAGATGATCCCGCAAGGATGTTCAAGGAAGTGCAGAAGAGGATAACAATATGGTTGCAGATGATGATGAAGTAATTGAGCATAGCAATACATCTGACAGTGGGATAGACTTATTTGTTTATTTCCTATTGATAACATAGACCTAGAGATAGATAGTCTAGCAAGGGCCGATCTCATTGAAGATGAGATTGATCATTCATTGTAGCATATATAATTAGCTTTGAATGATTGGATATATATTTGTAATACTCAGAAAGAAGTAAAGTTGGTAATGTATTTAAACAAATACTAGCTGTTAAGATGTTTGGTTATATTTAGGGACTTTATGAGAAATAAAAAATATGTGCATTTATTTTCGCATCTATAGGCGCGTTTATAAACGCGGGTATATAGACGTATTCTGTATACTAGCGTGAATAGACACGCTGATACACGCACTTATAAACGCACCCATTATTTTGCGTGTACAGTGCGCGTCTATAGGGCCTTACTCTTCTAGTATGCCTCTCTGCATATCGAGTCTCAAGGCCGGTGGGATCGCAATTTGTAATGGAGTGCTACAAAGAAAAAAAAATACAACTGTTAGAAACACGATTGTCAGTACAAATGATATTGCAAAAAAATAAGCAAGCAAAACAAAAGAAAAACTTACAAAGTCCTCCAGATATGTCCTGTGGCTGCCACTCCCAAGATAATGGACCACTCTGGCCTCTAGTCGTGCCCTCGCGCTGCTGTCTCCAATGTCCTAGAGAATCTGTAACCTCCTCCCTGAATCGGTGCCAATCGTCCATGTCTAGATACTCAGACGTTGAAGCCCTACTCTTGAGTGACTTATGTGCGTCCAATCATCTGTGTGACATATATGCACGCATGCACTCCATCATCCAACCCCGTAGAAAACCTATCTACTGCGGCTGGTACCGGAAACTCCTCATGCAAGGATGCTACTATATATTCATTGCTTCCCTCCGGTATATTCTTCTAATGATTTAAGACGTTGTGCTGAAAAACTTGTTGGTCAAACTCTCTCATGCGAGCCATCACCCTCCTCTCCTCATCATTCATGATGATGGCTCCTGACCTATCATCTATAAGGTAGGTATATCCCTCTGGTGTATGCCTAAGATGGGTCCTCTCCCACCTGCAACCATGCTCCTGGGCATATCCAGGAGACCCCTGTACATCTAGTGTACCTACTGGGATAGTATCTATCGGAGTAGCACCCTGAGGTGCCACCTGCTGCGGACGGGTGAGCAAATGAGCCGGAGTGAGTGGAGTAGACGTCGACCCAAAGGTGTGACAAATCTCGGAGATGACGCAACTCTAGCAAAACGACAAGACTGAGACACTGCGTCCATGCCTTCACAGCAACCACCCTTGGGGGGTTCACTATATATATATTCTCTATATAACGTGCGTTCATAGTCTATTTATAAATATCCTAATCTGTGAATTTTTCTTGAATAAAATATAACCCTTTTCTATTTAATCTGTAAGTAACCCCTTTATATGACACCCTTCTGTATGTTAAAAATGTATAAAAATAGTGTTTTAAAAACCCCTTATTTTGAGCTCATGCTATATATACATATATTCATGAGTGACCCCCCTGAGCAACCACCTAAGTCATGCTCTCTCGAACCGCTACGAGAGCGAGGAGTAGCACATGTATCCCGAGTCGACTACGGGCTCACTGGACATCCGGATCTCTACAACATCCCTCTGAACCACTCCCTCCGTTTGGCCCAAGTCTGGAGCGTCAACCTCGTCTGCTAGAAACTGATGCATTAGATCGTGCCGAAGTAGATCTAATAGAGCAGCCTATCGGTGTCTGTGACAGCTTCCGGTCTGCCATGTCTCTGAATCTTGCCATCTGATCTAGAGACATACGCGTGAAGATATCTCGCAGCTCCTCATCACTCATCCCTCGACTTATCCTGATGATCTAAATATCCACAAAGGTCACTTGCATAGATAAAAAATGATGTTAGCATAATCAATATAAATCATACAAAGTACGGTAATATAAATCTTTAAAAAATGATCTTACTTAAAATGCATATCTTATGTATCCTTATAAGCGATTCGTCAACGAATTGAGTAGATGGATGCTCAAAGTATGAAGTATCCTATGGTCCCATGTCAATCTCCTAACACAACTCTGCATACACTGGAAGGTTGATAGACATGTCACCACAAAAGGATAAGTCCACCTCATTCTCAAAGAATTCTTGGACTCCTATATTTCCATCATTGTTACCTGATATTGGCTCCTCTACATGCTCTAAGTTTTCGGTGGCCTCCACCCCTTGCAATATCGACCCCTCTATTTGCATATTGTCCTCATCTATGCTCGAAACATTGCTTTGATCATATACTCTCGCACTTCGGGGAGCTAAAGATATAACATACCACTATCGAGGTTGTCGAGGGTTTGGATAGAAAATTACATGTTCATAATCACGTATAAGTGAGATTTAACTATTGTGACATGTACCATGTCGTAATACAATTAAAAAACACATAAGTTCATGCACCTGTACACAATGAGCCAGTAACACAAACGTGTCGCGCAAACCCATCCATTTTTTTTCGGAATCTATTTCGAGAAATCCAACAAGTGATTGATCTATAAGGTCATCCAATATGGCAACTCGTAGAAAACTGAGAACTGTCGCATTCCGTTTGGATATGACTCCGTGTGGACCATTTTCAACTCATATCAGCTTTGGGCATTCATATGTATTGGAGGTCGTCCAAGAAAACCTTCCTTGAGTTCAAGACCCTCTGGCAAGAAAGTGACGTGTCCTTGATATACCATCTTCTTCATGGTTCGTAACCTTTGAGAGTCTAATTGTGGCCCACACAATGAACATGCATGATAACATGAGGTAACCAGACCTGTCCCAACACCTCTATCCAGTGAATACAAACTTGAATGAGCTATGATAGATATTACCAGTGAGAATGGAAGCCTACTTACCTGAGCACTCTTAGAATCCTGGAAAGTCATGTATCGTCCACATAAGAATGGCTCAAATATTGGCGGACCATTGACCATCGTGCTTGCTCATATCTTATACGTTGATCCTCTCCTCCCACAAAATCTTAAGCTCATCGACTAATGGACGAAGATACATATCCATATTTTTGACTTTGTAGCGGGCCGGAAACGAGTAACCTAAGGATGAGATGTCCTTTCTTCGTAGAAAGCCATGGAGGGATACTGTAGGACTAAAGGCTACACACTGTAAGAAGTTGAGTGCAAATCGAATGTATTCACACCATCCATTGCAAGACGACACAAAGGATTAAGGTATCAGGGTTCACCTACACAAAGGATTAAGGTATATAAATACCAGTACAAACAATAAATAAGAGTTACCTATACTTTTCATAGAAAATGTAAAACATACCTCTTCTGGTTGTGGAATCCTCATAGCACGATTATATTTCTCCTCCGTGATTAGTCCCTCCTAGTAGAAATGCTGCCAAGTGGACACCCGGTTATGATCTCGATGGTAGCCTACCTCTCTAGGAGTAGGCATCCTACCAACGATATGATACTACAAAATAATTTTAACATACAACGTATTAGAACACACTACATAATGAATTGAAACAAATTATAAAATTTAATTTAAAAAAGAAATCAAATAATACTTACAAACTCAGCCTCCCATGACTCCCTGCCACCCGATCCATAATGTGACGATCCCATGGTTGCCATCTGGGTACGTCGCGCCTCCGCATGCTAGCGACTTGTCCTTTTCTCTGTTGCTCTCTTCTTGGCCTCTTTCCACTCCCTGCGGTGGCAATTGGGTGGTGGGTCATATCCAGGGCGCCCCTACTCTTGTCTCCGTAGTGACTCCTTGGCGCGCGTCATAAGGTGAGATCTCTTGTTATGAAGCGCATCTCTCACCTTTGACCATTCCCAATCATCTGAAAATTGTGAATTCTCGAGATTAGGATACCTTCTATGTACTGCCCATAACACCTCTTGCCACAAACCATTTTTTTGGTGCTTGAAGGGAATCATACAATCTTTGTATGTGGCATACACGACACTTCTCAAGTAGGCTATCACTTCCCTCCCCTCAAGGCTATGCAAGATACCACCAACATCTGTGAGAGAGTAGTACATTTGTGAAGGCTCACCTCTCTCATTTCCGGGTGAGGGTGATCGAGAGCCACCTCCTAGGCAACCCCCACAAAGCCCTCGACCTCCTCGCCCTCCTACATGACTCTCCCTCCTCCCTCGATGGGCACTACCCTCTACCTCACTCGATGTATGTGCTTCTGCAGATGCACGTGCTTCGGTCGATCCATGTACTTCAGCTAATCCCTGTGCATCAGCTGATCTGTGTGTATACATAATGCGTGGAGTATCTGTTAGTAGAGGTGTACCAAGGTTTAGTATGCCAAGGTTTGGTGTTTGTGCGGCAGTGCTAGGTAAAGATGTGATAGTTGTCCCAGACATGACACTAAAAATCTCCTCTGCAGTGGGAGGGTAACTAAGATAATTGGTCATCTCCCCCATGAATTGCTCCTTGTTCGGAAAACCTCCAATAAAACTACTAACACCTCTAGAAAACTTCGCTAAGGTGTTGTTCATGCGTTCCAAATCAGGATCAGTGCTGGAAGATCTAAGATTTCACATCTACACAAGAAAAAATCCATTACTACCCTGTGCAGATAAAATATATTACATGCTGTGTCTATACCTACGTCTATACCCACGTCTGTTAGCGCATCAAAAAATGCATCTACACTGTCATCTAGACGTGCTGACGGACGCGCAAATTCGGATCATATTTTGTAAACTCTTATAAAAAACACGCAAAAAACCTCCATAGATGACAGTCTAAAGCATGTAAAGAGAGAGAGAGAGAGAGAGAGAGAGAGAGAGAGAGAGAGAAACAAACAAAGAGAAAGCAAACAAGATTGAGAGAGAGAAAAAAAAACTCACTTTCTTTTCTTATTTCGACACGGGTGGCGGCTAGGTTGCAAGCTCCTTTTCCTTCTTCTCCCTTGCCTTGGTAGGTTGCTTGATTCTTCTTCTCTTCCTTGCTGTTTGGCTCTTGTTCTTTACTCTTTGGCTCTTCCTTCCTCCTGTCCTCTTTTTACTCTTATTTCCTTTCCTCATTGTCTTCATGAAGTGATAGATAGACATGATTAGTGATGTCGAGCTCGAACTACAGAAAACGCGCAAAAAACGTAGGAAAGCACTGGTTTGAAAAGAAAGCCACAATTTTTTTTAATTTTTTTAATATTTGTGTGGTGCGTCTGTAAGCATGTGTAATTGCATGTCTACATGCGCATATAAAATATATTACACGCACTGATAGATGCGCAATTACAATTAAACTGATTAAATGCTAACTTATGGTTGTTTTTGGATCAACATGACTTTCCTAGTCTTTCAATATCAAAATGTTTGTCTCCATGTTGTAAGTATCAAAATATTTAGGGAATATGATATATATACCAAATAAAATCATATCTGTCCTTATGATTCAGGTGTAATTATGTTGTCATCTTTTACTAGTATGGGACATGCTGAGTCAACAAATAGTACATCCTCCAGTGAGGATGAGACATTGCATCTTCACAATCGAGACACTTGGCTACAATGAAAAATCAAATGTATGTGTGATCGTTGTCTAGGATGTGTTTTTTCGAGCACGTCGAATCACAATGTCACACCTTAGCATGTACGGAGAGTGGGACCAAGAAAAAGACCCAGTAATTTTTACTACTTTATTTGCACAAATATTATTGGTCTATGTTGCATCTTCACCATTAAACAAAACCTCCTTTTTTTAACTGTGCAGGATGCCACATCCTCAAATGGTCCTTCCAAGACGTTGAGAGGCTGCGAAGCGTCGATGCGAGGAGACGGAGTCCTCAAGAAGAGTAGAAACTGATGATGACGATAGCAGCCCTCTTCAAATGCCCCATCAAGTTTTTGAGGAAGAGATTTTAGACAACATGGTATACAATTTATTTTCCCATGAGGTTCGGGGGGAGAGCGCCACTAGAGAGACAGATGACCTGCTACACATAGCATCGAAAACTCCATTGTACGAAGGTTGCACATACTCCATTCTACATGCATCTCTCGAGATACTGAACTTACAAACCATTTATGGATAGAGTAATGCTAGCTTGAATGCATTATTGAAGTATATATAATTGGATATTAATTCATAAATGCTTCTAAATAATATTCGCGGTTTGTTAACTCTGTTTGCACAATATATGCAGATTATTGTCACAAATGCTTCCAAATGAAAATAAATTACAAACTAGAAGGGAGCAAGCAAGGCATTTCTTGACATCTCTTGGAGATCTCGATTACGTTAAAATCCATACATGTGTCAATGATTGCATCTTGTTTCATGGGGATCATGCATCTACACGACAGTGTCCTATTTGTGGTGAACCAATGTACAACCAGAAGATGAAATCAATGGATATACCTCGTAAGGTTTTGCGATATTTTTCTATTATTCCACATATTCAACTTATGTTTAACTGTGAATCTATTGCGAGACTCATCTCATGGCATGCTAGTCACCATTCAAGTGATGAAAAGTGGAGAATTCCTTCAGACACACCAGCTTGGCAACACGTAGACAATTTGTGGCCTACTTTCAAAGAAGAGCCCAAAAATTTGAGATTTGGTCTAGGATTAGATGGAATAAATCCATTTGGCATCAAAAGCACATCATATAGTGTATAGCCAGTGGTATTGGTGAACTATAATATCCCTTCATCTATGGCAATAAAAAAAGGACATGTAATGTTGTCCCTTTTGATTCCTAAAAAACACAAAGTAAAAAACATGGACGTTTACTTAGAGCCTTTGATCGAGGAGCTAGAAATGCTATGGAGAGGTATTGAGATGCAAGATGTGAGTGCATCATTGTCCTCTAGAGATTTCACTTTAAAGAGCATGTTGTTATGGACCATGCATGACTTTCCAAGCTATGGAGAGTGTTCAGGTAGTTGCGTACTATTTTATTCATTCTTACCCTTAATCAAATATATGTCATCATTAACCTACTTGTTTATACAGGTTTAACTACATTAGGATATCATGCATGTCCAATTTACGGTCCCTCTCTGGTTTCTTCTAGACCAACATGCTTGAAGAAGGTTATATATGACAATCATCATCGTTTTCTTCCTATTGACTACCCCAAATATGCACCCCCCACTAATGGAAGAATTCCACAATCTCTGACCATTTAAGATTGGAAGGACACTTGGACACACGCCAATGATCATCCTCCACTCGACGGTAACTAGTTTACTTCTTTTGTTTGTCTTTAAAGTACACTCCATTATGAGAACAAGAAATAATGTATTGTTTGTGCCTTAGATTCTCTATAGTTTTTCGTCTCCCATATTGGATTGAACTCAAGATCAATCACCTGTTGAACCCCATGCATATATTCAAGAATGGTGCCTCTACATTATGGGATCGCTTAATCAAGGCTCGTGATTCTGTCAATGTAAGGGAGGATTTACGTAGCATTGGACGTATGAGACGAGCTTAGCCACGCATTGGACCCAGAGGAAAGATCGAGTTACTGCATGCATCTTGGATGCTGTCGAAGACCGAAGAAAAGATGGTGAAGCAACAGCTATGTAGCTTTCGAACTCCCACACAATATATGAGATGCCTCAAGGGAGCCTTCATAAAGAAAAAGAAAAGAGGTGTGGAGCAACTATCCGGTTTGAGGTCTCAAGATTGGCACAAAATGATTCAGGTAAGGATTTTCATAGCCATAAATATATTAATTAGTGGAGTAACTATGTAGACTAATTAACAATATATGAATATTTACATACAGTTCATCCTTCCTACTAGCATATCCCATTGTGTTTCGAAAGATGTGCATGATATCATTTACAAGATGGGTGAGCTCGCGAGGTATGTATACATTATACTTATTTTTTAGTTTACATAGTATGTACATCACGTAGTAAACCCCGCTTGAATTTATGGACAAAACTAATCATCGTTCTCAATTACATGTTGGTAGATTTGTGAGTTTGAAGGAAATCGATCCAAATACGTTGCAAGAGGCTCGAGTATTGTCCATTGAGGTGGTTTGTTTGGTGGAGGAAACTTTTCCTCGCTCCATTTTGACTACTCAAGTACACTTACTCGTACATCTAATTGATGAGATCGCAATTTGTGGGATAGTTCATGCAAGGTGGATGTTTTTTCTAGAGCACTTTATGAAAACCCTAAAAGATTTTGTAAGGCAAAATGCACGGCCCGAGGGAAGCATGGCTGAGGGTTGGTTAGTGCAATCATCCCTTGTACAAATCTTTGAATATCTTACTAAAGTGGACCCCTCTTTACCATGACTGTGGAAAGATGATGAAGATTTAAGGATGACCTCTATAATATCTCAAGAAAAAGGAAGGAGCAAAGTGCTAATGAAAGAGTAACTTCATAAGTTAAATGTATTTTGTGTGCTTAACAGCGAAGTAATGAGAAAATGGGTGACACTATATAAAGAAGCAAGGACAAGAGGAGTAAGCGAAAGGCAAGCATTTTGTGCTAGACATGGACGTAATGTCCCAGTGCACTTCCATGTCATATTGATATATATTAGCAACATGAAGAAATGGAGAAGATGGAAAAAGAGGAGGCGATGGATATATCGCAAGAGGAGTGGGAATACACACGAGGTTGCTTATCAAAGGTGAGACATACTTATAATTAAATTATCTTTAGTTATATATGATATAATAATTTCATATATTTCATCTTTAACTAAATCATTAATATGATCTCAACAATGTACTACTAGTACATATTGTTCAATGTTATTTGGTGTGAAGGTAAACATTTTCGAACTCAACGTATAGATGATAAGAGAAATACCCAGGATTGTGATATCTTGCAAACTTCCAAGATACCAATGGCACCATGGAAGGTTATTGTGGCTTGATCCAAGATATTTTGAAGCTTGACTTTAGGCGATTTTTTATATATGTGCTAGATGTGAAGTGGTTTAAAGAAGTAGTAACAACGGGTGAGCATTGCACAATTAGACGTCATCGAAGTGGTTTTGTAGTGATTGACTCTACAAAATTTCACCAAGGCAAGAATAATACATTCGTACTACCTCAACAATACAAGCATGTATATTAGAAGTTATTTATTTTCAGATATATTACTTCTTGATACATTCTCAAAATACAATAAATATCTAAGTTACTTACTTTTTGTTTTTTAAATGCAGGTTGTGTATCACCCAATGGTAAACAATAACCGATGGTGGCACGTCATCCCCATATCTAATCGTTCAAAACCAATATATGTCAATGCTACCAACATAGAGATAGTTGATGATAATCCAACAATCAATGATGATGGACATGATGATTCCATGATCAATGATATACATGATGCAGTGCAAGATGATCCCCATGAGGATGTTCAAGGAAACACAGAGCAGTATAATAATATGGTTGCAGATGATGATGAAGAAATTGAGCATAGCAATACATCTGACAATGGGATAGACTTATTTGTTTCATTGCCTATTGGTAACATAGACCTAGAGGTAGATAGTCTAGCAAGGGCCGATCTCATTGAAGATGAGATTGATCATTCATTGTAGCATATAATTAGCTTTGAATGATTGGACGTATATTTTTCATACTTAGAAAGAAGTAAAGTTGGTAATGTATTCAAAAAAATACTAGTTGTTAATATGTTTGGTCATATTTAGGGACTTTATGGGAAATGAATAATATGTGCGTTTATTTTCGCATCTATAAGCGCGTTTAAAAACGCAGGTATATAGATGCGTTATTCACGTCTATATACTAGCGCTAATAGACGCGTTGATAAACGCGCTGATAAACATGCCTGCTATTTCGTGTGTACAGTATGCGACTATAGGGCATTTCTCTTGTAGTGTCGGGCAAAGCCTAGGAAGGTAGAGTCAATGTGGCTCCATGCACATGAATCTACTAATATTCATTGAACTCCATTTGTGGACCTATTCTGCGCATGCCACGTTTTCAATCTCACCATGTCGAACGTATGGAACATGTGGTTTATGCTCGGGATAAGCGAAAAGTATCTAAGAACTTTTTGAGGGATGGTTTGCCCTTGTAAGTCCTATCGATACCTGTGAGCACCACACTTTGGAAATGTCTCCATAGTCTCGTATTCTCCTCGAAATAGTATACAATCATTGATACATACATGGATGTTGTTGTTGTCCATGCCAAGCTTTCGTAAAACATGTCGTGCATCATCACGAGACTCAGGCATGGTATTTGCAAGTGGTAATATATAATACTTCAGTAACGTGAAAAAAATCATAAAACACCTTGAAAAAACACAAATATTTTTAATGATAGTGCCGAAAAGAAATCAATGAAGTATACGTACAAGGTACATGATCAACTCGATCACACTCGCATCGCTCCACCCGTATTTTGCTTACACACTTAGGAGTGCAAGCAGTGTCTTCAAGCGAGATACTCGGCACCCATCATATAATGGTATGGACACTTCCTCTCTAAGAGGATCAGAAGTCTCGACATCCATGGGCATCAAAGCATCAATCATTGCCTCCATCTCAAGCTCCAAGATTGTAGGTAAGTCTCGAAGGCTGCCTATCTCCTCTAGTATTGACGGTATAGATTGGGTAGTATCTTCCAAGTGGTGGATTGGCTCAGTCACTCCATCCATCGCACCCCCCCGAACTCTTTTAACTGGCTGCAAAGGGTGGATACTAATGCTGACAAAGGGACAAGGAGAGAGAGAAGAAAAAGAAAAGTAAGTAGCAAAAGAAAAAGTAGATATGGGAAGATCATGACTAGAGAATAAGAGAGAGATTCATAGAGGAAAAGAGGCAAAGAGTTTGGAAGATGAAAGTATAAGATAGGAGGAGAAATTTTCAACCAGCTAATGGACCTTAAGAAGGAAAACATGCTAGCGTTAATTCAAATTCTAGGGAAGAAGACACTATATTCCTACATATGAAGGAAATGATGATCAATGATACACCAATGTTTGCGATCCTAAGGTACATCTTCCTCACATTTCATTATATTTCATCATACCTATCATTTTTATGTCAAGACATCACCTCCCTGGATAGAAAATTTTCCAGCTACACCCAATCTTTTTATATATGGTATTCAATTAGCTTGCGAATACAATGCATGATTGATATAAACTTTTCTTACCGTTTGCTCAAAATCTAAGATCGCCTGATCAATGATCTCAGTGTGTCAAAGAGAGAGAACTAGGGAGAGAGAAAGAGGAGAGAGAAGACTGCAGAAGAGAGAGAAAAACTGCAGGAAGAGAGAGAAGAAGAGTGACGAGGAGAGAGAAAGACTAGATTTAGAGAGAGAGACAGGAAAGAGGAAGAAGCCATAGAAGCTGTGAGCAAGATGGGAGAGAGATTGTAATTGTATTAATGTGTCAAAAAGATGTGAAAATTTACATGTCCTCTCCTTTTATACCAATGTCAGTGTGACATGGCATAATATCAATGTTATTTACACTAATTCCTTATTCCCAGCTTCTTACAATCCATCCCTTCTTAAAAGTTTTTTCCCTCAAAAACAAACTTGGAAATAACTAGAAAAAGATGGATAGATCAGAGCACTACTTTGTTTTTACAGCTTTACAAATGGAAAATGAATGAAGTATGACCAACTACATGAGCTGAAATTGAAGAACGGAAGTAGGCCCCAACTATATACATGATTTGGAGTACTTCAGAAGCATATGGAGCCATAAAGTCTTCAACAAATAATCTCGAAACAAAGTAGACAGCTTGCTGTGCAAACAGACCCTACTCGACCAAATCTGCCATAACTTCTAGTAGAAGTGTCCAAATGGGACATACCATATATCAAAACGAAGCTCTTGAAGAGTACTTTAAGCTCATGTAGATAGATTAATTCTGAAAATTAGGCACAATAAAAACTGTTCTAAAACAACGTGCTGTTCTGAACCAGTCTGCATCATTACTAGCTCCATATGCAATAGGCTTCAACCACCAATATATCCCTCAAGAAAGGAAACTCATCCAATATAGAATCAGGTCTCCAAGAAGCTTCTTCAGGTGGTAAAACTCTCCATTTGATCAAATATTCCACAATAGAACGTGATCGAAGCTTCTTTTCATGCTGACCTATAACAACCTCTGGGATGTACTGAATAAGACCGTCTTCATCAATAGGTGGTAGCTCATCAACTGTATCCACTAGATCACCATAATAGAGCTTGAGCTAACTAACATGGAAGACATTATGAATCTTTGTAGAAGAGGGAAGCTCTAGTCTGTATGCCAAATCTCCAATTCGCTTAAGGATCCGGTAAGGAGCATAAAACCTGTGGGCAAGCTTATTACTAGATCCATCTTTTAATGTAGAGTACTTGGATTTGGGCACCTTCAACAAAACCAGCTCTCCTTCTTGGAACTCTAAGGGCCTCCTCTTCTCATCAGCGATACATCTTCATTTAATCTTGATTTTTCCTTAGATTCACCTTACATTACTGAAGAAGGGTCTTCATTCTTTCCAACTCTTCCTTCCCATGAGGATTGATCTTTTCATTAAAGATGACTGTGGGTAAGGGCACCTTGTAACCATACAAAGCCTCAAAGGGTGAAACTCCTATGCTTGCATGAGTAGAATTGTTATAAGCAAACTCAGCCAAGTGCAAGCAAGAATCCCATGAGGTTTGGACATCATAGCAAAAATGGCGAAGATAACTCTCCAACCATTTATTAACTCTTTTTGTCTGTCCACAGTTGAGGATGATAAGCCGTAGATGGAGCCAATTTAGTGCCCATAGATGTAAATACCGCCTGTCAAAAGTTACTCATAAACTTTGAGTCTCTATCATGGACAATCACCTGCGATAATCCATGTAGTCTAAAAATCTGCTCCATAAACTGGCTGGTCACTTGAGAAGCAGTAAACTCAATCTTGGTTGGAATAAAATGGGCTGCCTTGGTGAGTCTGTCTACCACAACATAAATACTATTCCATCCCTTCTTGGTAGTAGGTAAGCCAGTAATGAAATCTATAGTAATATGAGTCCATTTACCAGTAGGAATAGGCAATGGCTGTAACAAACCTCCTGGCTTATGGATGCTGTCCTTATTCTGCTGACAAGGCATACACTTCATAACAAAGTCCTTGACATCTTTCCACAGTCCTTTCCAATAAAAGCTTTTAATGATCCTGTCATAGGTCTTGAAAACTCCTAAATGTCTAGCTAGAGGCGAAGAATGTAGCTCCTTCATAATTTTCAGCTTAAAAGAAGAAGTAGAGGGAATAACAATCTTGCCTTTCAACCAAATAAGACTATTTTTAAGCTGGTAATGCGAGTTTTCTTCCATACCTTGCTGTAATTTCTGAAAAATTTGGCTGAATTCCTCATCTAGAAGATAGGCCTCCTGTAATTCTTCAATCCAATCATTATGTAATTCTGTCATAGCTGAAACTTTGCAGGCCCACATACGAGAAAGAGAATTAGTCACTATGTTATCTTTGCCCCTTGTGTGAGTAATGTCAAAATCATAATTCTGTAATGTAGCTACCCAATGACGTTGCTTTGGAGTAAGATTGGACTGAGTAAGGAAATACTTAAGTACCCTGTGATCACTATGTACTCTGAATCGGCTGCCATATAAGTAATGGTGCCACTTCTTGATTGCATGCAAGATAGCCAACATATCCTCGTCATAAACATTCATGGCCATTTCTTTATATGTAAGCTTACGGCTCTCAAATGCAATTACTCAATGCTCCTGAAGCAAAACAGCCCCAATGCCATGGCCACTAGCATCACACTGTATAGTAAATTATTTGGAGAAGTCCGAGCATACTAAGATAGGAGCAGAGGTAAGGAGTTCCTTTAACTAGTTGAAGCTGCTATCTGCAAGAGCATCCCAAAATAAAGCCTCATTCTTCAACCTATCAGTCAAAGGAGCTGCAATTGCCGCATAATGCTTAATAAATCAACGATAGAATGAAGATAAACCAAGGAATCCTCTAAGAGAGGTAGTAGTAGTAGGTGTTGGCCAATCTTTTATACATTGCACCTTCTTGGGATCAGCCTGTATTCCTTTTTCATTGACAATATGTCCCAAGTATTCCACTTCAGTTTGCATGAAAGAACACTTCTTCTCCTTAGTAAAAAGCCTATGATGTCTCAATACATCAAAAATCCTCCTCATATGTGCCAAGTGATCCTGTAAAGTCTTGCTGTAGATCAAAATGTCGTCAAAGAATACCAAGACAAACTAAAAGAGGAAAGGTTGTAAAATCTTATTCATCAGGCTTTGGAAGGTATTTGGAGCATTTGTAAGCCCAAATGGCATCACTAAGAAATGATAGAGCCCACGATCAATCCTGAAAGCAGTCTTGACTTCATCACCTCTCACATGCAAATCTGATGATACCCTGACCTCAAATTAATCTTTGTAAAAAACCGAGCCCCCTTAAGCTCATCAAGAAAATCATCAATCCCCAGTATAGGATACATGTTCTTCACTGTGATCTTATTGAGATCCCTATAGTCAATGCACATTCTGAAAGATCCATCTTTATTTTTTACTAACAGGACTGGGGATGCATAAGGTGAAGAACTTGGTTCAATGAATCCCATTTCAAGAAGTTCCTTGATTTGCTTGGCTACTTCCTCTCATTCACACTTTGATAATCTGTAAGGTGGCTTATTGATTGTCTTTGAGTTGGGCTCCAAATCAATGGGGTGATCCATTGCTCTCTTACGAGACAATGAAGTAGGTACCTCAAACAAATCTCTATACTCCTCAAGAAGAGCTGTCAAAGCTGGATGGTTTGCGAAATTATTGGGATGATCCTGTGTTTCTTTATTCAAATACAAAACAAATATTTGTAAGCGCTTCTTGTACTCTCTTTTGAGTTGTTGAATGGTGATAAGCTGAAAATCTGATCTACTAGGAATTCCCTGTAAATGGATAAGCTGTCCATTGGAAGTAAACTCCATATACAACTGTGAGAAATCCATAGTAATCGTGCCTAGTGTCATCAACCAATCACAACCGAGTACAATATCTATAGGCCCCATTTCCAGAGTGATCAGGTTTACCTTGGCTTCAAAATTTTCAACCAACTGTGAAGAAACTTGTGGGCATATCGGTGTACTGATTTCCTCTTCACCATTAGCCCCTTGAACTCTAATGGGCTGCTGTAAATTTGTGGGAATACAATTTAGCTTGTCCATAATGGACTTATTCACAAAACTATGAGTACTGCCACTATCTATCAGGATGAACACTGGCTTTCCACATATGCTTCCCTTCATACGGAGTGTATTAGGGCTCTTAGATCTTGTCCAAGCATCCATAGAGATAGAACAATTAGTGGCAACAAGCGGCTCATCACAAATCCCACCTAGATCAAACGGAACACTTCCACCTGGATCAAAAGGAAAAGAGTTGGCTGGATCATAAAAATACTCCTACCCAACTTCCTCCTCAAGATCTTCATTTTCAGCATTAAGTGCCATTGCATTAGCTTCATCTATGTCATCTTCAAAATCCTCAAAAACCAGCATACTCTGAAGCTTGGTTTTGACATTTTTGTATACACACTTTAAGGCATGATCAGGTGTATACTGTTCCCCACACTTGAAACATAAGCCTTTGTCCTTTCTTTCTTTATAAAGATCCATAGGAATAGATTTAGGATTTGTATTGGCTGAGATAGGCTTAGGCTTGTTGTCCCCGTGTTTGAAATCAACTCTTGGACTGTTTGCTGTCCTGAAATTACTTTGAGGTCTAGAAGCATTGAAGGTAGGATAAGTTGGTACCCGTAAGCTCCCATTTGGCACATGATTACTGTCATAAGTGTTACCAACTTGCCCCTACTTTAAAACAGCCCTTGGTTGTCCAAAACCAGGCTGAAATGAAGATTCTTTTCTATACTTTCTCTCATAGCGCTCCGCAAGCTCAATAGCCTTAAAGAGTGAAGTAGGATTTTGTGCCATAACATCAGTTGATAAAGATGGCTCCAAACCATACATAAACTTATGAAGCTTAGCCTCATCACTGATGCTTTCCATATACATGGTCAGGTTGAGGAATTGGTTAGTGTACTCTCTTACACTTAGGCCCCTTTGTTCCAAACCATACCATCTTCGTGCTAATTTCTCTTTCTCAAGAGGAGAAACAAATACTTCAGCCTTGAAAGCTTCTCAATTCTCTACAAGTATGTTTTTTTTTTTAATATACCGCCACCAAGTATGGGAAAATCTCTCCAAATGCAAGGAAGCAAAGTGAATCTTCATGTCATTAGTTTTAGGGAATATGTCAAAGTAGGACTCCATCTTAGAGGTCCACTCCTCTAAATCAGATGGTGAAGATGACTGACCATTAAATTTGGCTAGAACAATTTTGTCCTTAAGCTCTCTTTCATGAAAGGGTTGTTGTCCCAAAATTAGCTAATCATGATTATCATGTACGAAACCTCCAAATTGAGATGGAAATCTTCCAACAAGTGGCTGAGAATTACTATGCAATCTTCCTGTTGGTAGAGCACCCCTAGAATTTTGAGTATTCAGTCCAAAAGCTTGAGGATTGGCTCCATTCAAACTGCCCAAATAGTCATCATGCCTTTGTGAAGCCTCTCCTACTTCATACTGACTATTTGGAATGCCTCTTCTTCCAATAATCCCATATCCATGTCATTTTGGTTAGATGGATGAAGTGGGACTGAAGGGCCACTGTTTGAACCAGCTTTCTCATTAGCTTCTCTTGATCCCATTTGCAATTGCATCAATTGAGAAAATTGTGCCATAAGTTGAGCATTAGATTCCACCAACTTAGCAATATAAGCCTTGGTTTGAGTCATTGAATCCACCAGCTTATCAATGGAAGACTTCTTTTGATCAGTGGATAAAACCATTTGCTCCATTCTTGACAAAATGGCCTCATGTCGTTCCCTATGTATTTGTTCATGGGCACACAAAGTATTATTAAGTATATTGAATTCTCCTTGTTGTTGAAGCTCTTCAAGGCTCTCTTGAAGTGTATTATCCAGCATAGAATCCCTGATTTGCTGAGCATAATCTTCCTGGACCTTATTTTTACCTTTATGTCCTGCCATAATAGTGCAATCCTGCAGTACCCTCTGTCAGAAAAACGGCTATAAATTTTGCTAGGGAACTCCAATTTCAGAACTTTTTAGTTCAAATCGAAGCTAAGAACTTCCTCTTCGAGATGAGCTATAGAACGCTATAACAGGTTTAGAACAGAAAATTCTGTAGCTGGATTTCTGAGTCTGAACTGTCCAGTCCTATACCCTGTCTAAACCTGTAAGTGCCCTGTTTTGACCTTGTAGTGCAAGATAGTAACCCCAAATAGTTACCAAACCCTATAAAAGGGTGTATAGGACCTGTGGGTACCTTGTAGTACCTGCACCTATACTTTAGTAATGAAGGGTGTACCTGTAACCACCTATAAGTACCCTGTAAGTGCCCTGTAAATTTCTTGTTTTACCCTGTTTTGGACCTGTAGGTACTTGAGCCTTTGGAAAGTCTTCAATCTTCAATTCTCCACTTGTTGTACCTGTGTGAGGGATAAAACAGCATGACAGGCTCCCTACACGGACTCCGAATCACCAGGAGGTGGGCAAAGTTCCCCCTAGGTCGGTTGGTTGCACCCCTTCGGGATCTTTGATAGTGAGGGAGGGTCACCTCTCTTTTGTCCCACTATCTCCCCCTGCATCCACCTTTTTTCTCAGTGGGTATATCAACATGGCAGAGGCTAGTATTCTAATCAATCAGCATGAGATGCATTTTTGAAAAATTCATTCAGTCTTTTATGAGATGCAATTGAATGAAATCTTGAAAGTTTGGATACGAGAAGGGTCTTACCAATACAATTTAGTGACTCACTGATTGCTAGTACTTACCCTTTTATAATATTTCAGCTTGGGTAAAAGAAATTCAGCCAAAACAAATCAAGGTTATGCATCAAGCTGATCAAATGATATCTATGATGAAGTAATGATTGAATCAAGATGAAATTCAATGGAATAGGCTGAAATCAATGAGAATTAACACTAATCTCTGATCTATTGATCAATTCAGTGAATTAATTGATCAATAATCTCCCATCAACAAGTGAAAAAGCAATAGCAAATGGATTATTGAGAGATTTCAGAGATTAGTAAAAGAAATACCTCAATTAAGCTTAAAGAATATGGTGGATGTCAGCTTCAATCCCATTTATGTAAAAGCTCTCATAATCCATCATAAATCCGTCATAAAGCTTGAAATCTCCATAGAATCAGTCCATACAAGCTCCAATATTATGAAATCCATGAAGAATCAATGCCTCGGCCTTGCTTAAACACTTGAATATCAAAGATTCAAGCCTCTTGAAGAAAAGCCCCAAAATAATCCTTCCACTTGAACTCCAATGTCATGCACGAGCTGAAATCTCCTAAATGTCTTCAATCTTGGAGTTTATCCGACTTGTACATAGCATTAGAGAAGCTTTGGAGGTCGAGGAAGTCCAAAATTTGAAGAAATTTGAGCTTCCAAATCTGTGGCTATGGCTGCCCTGCTGTGTTTTAGGATTTTGAGCAAAGGAATGGCTGATTAGAGTTCTTCTCCAGCTGAAGATTGCTGTAGACAAGTGTTGATGAAGCCTTTCAAAGCATTTGATCAATGGACTAAAGATCTGGAGCAGATTGAGCAGGGAATAAGAGCAGGAAATTTAGCGCATTTTTCGGCGCATTTTTCGGGTTGTTCTCTGACTCATGACTCGCATTATCCCTCAACCATGGTACTCCTCCTGAAGCTCATGCAACAAGGAACCTTTGCCCTATGCTTTGGCAGTGAGAAATGATCAGTAGAGAAATGTATTTGAGGATTTCTTGGCAGTCACCATGGAAGCTCCAGCCAAAAGCTTGAAAGAGAGAGAAGAGAAGCTCTCTTTTGAAAAGTAACCGTAGTTTAACCTCTAACTAAGCCCGGTTAACCATTCTTTACTCTAGTTACCTCCATTTTTGCATGAAGCTTGATGACGACCTGCCATTTAAGCCATCCTCCTCCATGACTAACCTTGGATATCTCCATATGTAGTCTCTTACTAACTGTAGATGATCTGCAATACTCCACTAGTCATTGTCTTGTATAATTTTTGTCTAAAATTGGTTTTGATAGAGGAAAATAGGACTGAAAATAGAAGAAAAGAATGGATCAAAGACCAATGCTCTGATACCACTTGTCAGAGAGAGAGAACTAGGGAGAGAGAAAGAGGAGAGAGAAGACTGCAGAAGAGAGAGAAAGACTACAGGAAGAGAGAGAAGAAGAGTGACGAGGAGAGAGAAAGACTAGATTTAGAGAGAGAAAGACAAGAAAGAGGGAGAAGCTTCTATGAAAGAGGGAGAAGCCATAGAAGCTGTGAGAAGATGGGAGAGAAAGACTGTAATTGCATTAATGTATCAAAAAGATGTGAAAAATTACATGTCCTCTCCTTTTATACCAATGTCAGTGTGACATGGCATAATATCAATGTTATTTACACTAATTCCTTATTCTCAGCTTCTTACACAGATTGAAACTCGTCAAAGTGTCGTACGTGTTCTATAGACAATCCACGTTTTCGTCTAATTGCCAACTTACATTGAAAGCAAGGACATGTGACATGATGATTAAGATATGCCTCGCGATCTTGAACATCACTACCTTCATCGTTTTCCATTTTGTCTACGTTACAACAAACAATGTGTTTTTGTTATCATTCTTTTTTTCTTTCTTAAATTGTTTGAGAAGGGATTTCTTCTCTTGTAACTCAGCAAAAATTAACGTATGTAAAGTCTCCACCCACCCACAAATAAACGTATGTCGAAGTGTTTCCCGTCTCATGGTATTGCATCGGACCTCGCTAGCACTCTCTCTTTGTTTTTTATCCATTCATTCTCTCCTCTCCTCTCTTTTTCTCTTTCTTTATTATGCTGTATGTTTATTCCCTCTCACTCGTTCCTTCTTCCTTTTTCTCTTTCTCCCTCTCTCTCATTTCCTTTAACAAAATATATATATCTCTCTACTACCAATTTCCTTTAACAAAATATATATCTCTCTCTCTACCACTACCACTACAGTAAACAAGAAAAGAAGAAAAAACAACAACAACAACTACTACTACCACTACTACAACAACAACAAACAAGAAAACCACTACTACTACTACAATCACAACTAGGACGAGTACGACTACGTCTACGACCACAACTACGACAAACTACTACCACTACCACTATAATAAACAAGAAAAGAAGAAAAAACAACAACTACTACTACTACTACAATAACAACAAATAATAAAAGAAGAAAAAACTACTACTTCTACAAAAAAAAAAACTAAATAATAATAAATAAGAAAATAAAAAAAACTACTACTAGTACTACTACTATAATCACGACTACAATGACTATGACCATGACTACGACTACAACAACAACTCTCTCTCTCTACTATTACTACTACTACCACCACCACTACAATAAACAAGAATAGAAGAAAAATCAACAACAATAACAACAACAACTACTACTACTACAACAACAAACAAGAAAAGAAGAAAAAACTACTACTACTACCATTACTACAACAACAAACAAACAAAAAAACTAAACAACAATAAACAAGAAAAGAAAAGAAAAAAAAAACAACAACAACAAACAAGAAAACCGCTACTACTACTACAACCATGACTACGACTACCACAACAACAAACCATTACCACTACAATAAACAAGAAAAGAAAAAAGAAAAAAAAAACAACAACAACTACTACTACATACAATCACGACTACGAGTACAACTACGTCTACGACCACGACTATGACAAACCACTACCACTACTACTATAATAAACAAGAAAAGAAGACAAAACAACCACAACAACAACTACTACTACTACTACTATAATAACAACAAACAAGAAAAGAAGAAAATACTACTACTACTACTACTACTACAAAAACAAGAAAACCAAACAACAATAAACAAGAAAAGAAAAAAAACTACTACTACTATACAACAACAAATAAGAAAACTACTATTATTGCTACTAGTACTACTACTACAATCACGACTACGACGACTACGACCACGACTACAACTACCACAATAACGCTCTCTCTCTACTACTACCACCACCACTAGCACTATTACTATAATAAACAAGAATAGAAGAAAAATCAAACAACAATAACAACAACAACTACTACTACTACTACTACAAACAAGAAAAGAAGAAAAAACTACTTCTACTACCACTACTACAACAACAAACAAGAAAACTAAACAACAATAAACAAGAAAAGAAAAAAAAACAACAACGACGACAAACAAGAAAACCACTACTACTACTACTACTACAACCACGACTACGACGACTACGACTACCACAACAACAAACCACTACCACTACAATAAACAAAGAAAGAAAAGAAAAAAAAATAACTACAACTACTACTACAATAACAACAAACAAGAAAAGAAGAAAAAGCTACTACTACAACAACAACAACAACAACAAACAAGAAAACTAAACAACAATAAACAAGAAAAGAAAAAAAACTACTACTACTACAACAACAACAAACAAGAAAACTACTATTACTACTACTAGTACTACTGCTATAATCACAATTACAATGACTACGACCATGACTACGACTACCACAACAACAACAAACTAAAAGAGAAGAAATTAAACAACAACTACTACTATTACTACCACTACTACTACTACTACTACAACGATAACAAACAAGAAAATAAGAAATTAAGCAACAACTACCACTACTGCTACCGTTACCACTACCACTACCACTACCACTACCACTACCACTACCACTACTACTACTATGACTACCACAAAAACAACAAACAAGAAAATAAGAAATTAAACAACAACTACCACTACCGCTACCGCTACTACGACTACCACAACAACAACAAACAATAAAAAAAGAAAAGAAGAAATAAAACAACAACAATAGCAACAACCTCTCCCTCCTCTCTCTCCCTCCTCTCTCTCCCTCCCTTTCCCTCTCCCTCTCTTTCTCTCTTTCCCTATTATGTTTAATGTTTTCTCCCTCTCTCTCTCGTTCCTTCTTTCCTTTTTTCTCTTCCTCTCCCTCTCTCATTTCCTCTCTCTCTCAATATACATAATTTTTAACAAAAACAAGTAAAAGAAAAAGAGAAAAAATAAAAACAAAGTAAGAATGAACAATGCACTCACCGTAAAGGCCCGAGGATGGATTCGGCGGCTCCTCTTCGCGATAGTGGCTCCTCTTCACCTTCTGTACACTTCCTCCTCTTCTTCGCGAACGGCGGTGGCGATGGTGAGAAGCTTTCCTTCTCCCTCTTTCTCTCTTTCTCTTACTCTTCCTCTCAAATGCAAGATGGACTTCGCTCTCCCTTTCATTCTCTCTTTCGTTTGTTCGTGCAAAATAACGCGCTCAAGTTTCGGCCCGCATTTTTTCATCTGAACACCGTCGCTATTTGCGATGGTGCTCGGGTTTCAGCCCGCATTTTTTCGTCTGAGCACCGTCGCTATTTGCATCGCAAATGCGACACTAGTAGCGATGCCACTATTTTGCGTCGGAAAGCGTCGTCGCTATACCTCCATATCCTTGTAGTGATTGTTCTTTGCCTTATGGAGTTGTGATTGGGGAATTGTACTCGTATAGTTTCATCTTCTTAAATTGTTGAGATTCATGTCTCCTCGGCATGTCACAACTTCCTCTAATCTTTAGGAGGCACTTGTACATTCAACTACACACATATTTGAAATTAGCATTCTTCATATGTGTTGGGCCATACTAAAATGGAAGACCAAAATCCATTTTTCCAC